>NC_133775.1:35333650-35438097 GCF_003597395.2 Chelonoidis abingdonii | reverse complement strand
TAATGGTGAGGTGATTATATCTGTCACTCTTCCTATTTATGCAATAACAATTTGTATAATTTCTAGGGTGCCAAGTTATTGCAAGGAAAAACAGTAAACCCCTTATAGTCTTGTAGTAACTCTAGTGGACATGGTGCAACGTTGTTTGATATATCTAATACTCTCACGTCACACTTTCAAGGCTTGGCATCGGATATGAGACATTACATTAGAGGAACATGAGAGATTTTTTCAGAGAGGGATGTAGATCTGAGTCAACAGCAAACAATGTACAGTTTCTAAGCGTGGGGTGAAAGATTTTATGTGATATTTAGTGAATACCTGTGAAGGGTAAGCTGGACGTCTTAGACCTATGGAGAAGTATTACAGGTACTTAAAGGTCCACGCAGCCCAAGTATTCACCCGAACTGCTTTATAAACCCACATTGTTTTCCACTCTTTCTTTTGGCTCTTAATTAGCTGACTCAGGAGACGTACAAGAAGGCGCAAAGGGGGTGGGAGTTACTGATGACTAGTCTTGCCCGCAGCCGCAAGGCAGGAGGCTCTCTCTTCTCGCTGAGTTTTGAATCTCGGCTCATAATGCCCAATGGAATTAGATTAGGTAAGAAGGCAAGTTAATTGGGATATGAGACAACTTTATACTCTGAGTGAACGTAAGGGAAAATTTCTTGTGATTTCGAAGACATTAGAGCTTTTCCTTTCCTGGGAAGGGTGTGTTTTTTAGCCGTTCATCGCGTTAATAAATGCTCACCGGACATCAGCTGTCTCTACCTGTTGGGAGGGGCCTATTGACCTATGCATGAGTAGGAAGCTAAAAGTTGTGAAATGAAGCACTAGATGGTCATTGGATGACTATTGACAGAACCCAAAGGTCATTAAAGCGGCCGTGAGAGTTGAGATTATCGAGATTACTGCTGTTCTGCCCTGCCTAGTGTTTGCCACTTCGGTGATCTACTTCAACTTGCGCCTTAGTTGGGTCCAACCTAAGAGGGGAGCTAGGGTAACGGTTCTTGTGTGCCCTCTCCACTCCACCAGGTTCAGGGGTACCTTTTGAGCCCTGGTGTAGGCGGTGTCCACAGCCATGTTAATTATTCCAACCTTGCTCGAAGTTGCCGTTCAGTCAGCTGCTCCTCCTAGTGGCCTACTGTTCCTAATTGGTCCTGCTCTGATTCCTCTCCACCTTCAGACGTTTAAGTGTGTTTGCAATTTGTCCCTGCAACACTTGAGAGAGCCTTGCAGGTGGACCTACCTCGATCCCTGGCACCCTGTGGGAGCAGCTCGAGCCTGACTACACCTGGAAGAGCACGTTGGTCAGTTGCTGTTCGTTCACTGGTCTGGCTTCTGCCAATGTACCCCCTCCGGAGTCATGATTAGAGCAGGTTTCTTCTCCGCTCTTTTCACTGCTCCCCGCCAGGCCTCCAACTGGAAGGCATGGATTACTCATCCAGCTCCTTCGTTCAAACCTTCGCCTCCAAACCTGGAGCATGCTCAGCCAGGTTCGGATTTACTAGGGTCACAAGGAGCAAAGTTGCCCTTCACGAGCTTGATTCGACCAAGAGGTACCAGGAGAGAGTGTGTGCATCCAGAGAGGAGTTTAGATACACACACGCCGCGAGCTCAAGGCCTCCTCCTCAGATCAGATGGCAGGTGTGTGCACACCGCGAGCAGAGCCACGTAGTGTGCCTTGGGAGCCAGCATCTCGCACCGAAGAGCCGACGACGATCGTCCGTCTCGTGGATCCCTCAACAATAAATACTCTGTTGTGTTGAGTGGTTCGAGTGCTGATCGTGTGCGCCGTGCTGATCACTCGCCCTAGTGACAATGGTGTATTGAGGTTGAGGATAGCAAGCAGAGGTATCGCCGCAGATGCATGATCTTGCGGGTTGCGTATTCCTTCGTATAGAAGTGTAACCACTGTAAATTGCGCATGTCTGCCACTAAGGAGAAAGTGGGTTATCCCCACAAATAATGCAGCTCTTTAGAGGGCTATCACAGCCATTTTACTGCAGCTCTTCCTTACTAAGTGAGCTGGATATAGGGTGCTTATCTCTCATGGGAAAAGCTTCTGACTGATGTAAGTACAGGGTGCTCCTCTCCGTTGATGTCCTGGGAACAAGCACCACTACAGGGCACACTCAGCCTATATATCGGAAGGCTTTGCCATTGTGCTATGTGTGAAGCTCTTGATGAGGTTCCAGGATGCTCTTTTAGCTCCTGGAAATGCCTTATCACAGACTGTGGGCCCACCTGATCTGCTTTGGGCTGGTGCCCTCTTAGGTACATGCAGTCGTAAGTGGGTGATGCAATGGTGGGCAAGAGATATGAGTACACATGCATCTGTAGTACCTGACAAGCTACAAGTGATGCCCCCGCTGACATTTTGAGACTGCTCGTATGGCGACACTTGTTGTCTTTAAGGGCCTGTACTCAGTCACTGACTAGGCAGTCTTTGATGCCCTGCCACCCTCCACTGTCGGTTACTACATACCAGATATGTGCCGTTCACGCTCCACCGCCTATGGGCCAGCATGCATTGGCCCACTTTAGGCATTAGCGCCTGCCTCTGGAGGTCCTGCAATATCACCAGTCAGTGCCTCAGAGTTCATTCGCAGGTCCCCACCTGTGAAACGACGATTAGTGTCAGTGTATGTGTCGTGTACCGGCCCCATGTAATGACACTCTTATCCATTAAGCACTGAATGGTGGCCATAGCCCCCTGTAAAGGCCTGAAGGGCAAGGTCTTAAATTGTATATCACACACACCGGAGGCAGAGAGTCTTTGTCTTGTGTCTTGCAGTTTAGGGGAATCTGCCAGTAACAGCTTTGATTGTTTAGGTCAAGGTAAGATACATACTCGGTCGGACCCCCCAGTCTGCCTAGTAGCTCAAGTTTCTCCTTCTGTCTATGAGGCGCAGCTGTAGGGAAATAATGTCTGGCGTCACCGACGCAACAGTAGAGATGGATACATGGCTAGGGCAGAAGAGTCCTTCCCCTCAGCGGCGTCAATGACAGAGACATTCCAGCACTTTTGAACCTATAATACACTTGGGGCGCAGGACGTGGCTCTTGTCAGCCCCGCGCAGTTCGCTCCTCATGTCTGCAGGGCAAAGCTCTGATATTAGGAGAGGAAGCTGTATCTAAGGTACTCAGTGACCTCATGGAACCAGATCTTGTATAAACATGCACTGGTCAGGGTTCACTAGAAAATGGGCTAGTATATCTGGAGGGGAGTGGGAATTTACTCCAAACCAGAGTAACAAGACACAGAGTTAAATATTAAAAATATTTGGAGATCTGCTCAACCTTACAGTTAAGAGTGCATTGAGTTATCACAAAGCAGAGCTCGGTATTTCCTGGAAAAGGAACTAATGCAAAAAAATTTTTTTTCATGGAGTGCCTCCTTATGGGATACCTACGTGTGGAGATACATCCGCCCTCAGGAGTTCATCCAATACAGGCAAACAAGAAAGATCAAATCACTGGAGTTGGTGTGTATATGAGCATCCATTTCCGGGGTGGCCTTGCGCGACTGAGAGCATAGGAGTGTTGACAAAGAACACCAAACAACAGATCCTGCAGTGGAAGAGCTCGTGTTCACCGCGATCTCCTCTGCGCCTCCCGCATGCCTTATAAGCAAGTGTTCCTGGAAGTACACCAAACCACATAAACCGATAGCTGCTGCCAGGCTATCGGCAGAAAGAGGCACAAGGAATTGCAGAGTCCTTTCTCCACTGGTCCAAGTTCCTGTTAAACAGGAATGGTGACCACGTCCAATAGAGTCTATATGACTGCCACTCTCATACGGACTTATACTGCGTGGTACCTGTGTAGATGTATATTCGCTTTCGGCACAGCAATGGGTGCAAACCACAAACAAGCCTTTGCCATCCCTCATCAGGTGGCTGGGCTTCCCAGCCATTGGTATCGCGCTGTGGGGCACAGCCTGATGTGGAGAAGGGTGGGGAGAGGTGAGTTTTCACAGAGCTCAGCCCTTGTCAGTTTTGGAATATACAAGCCAGGAATCGTGAACTCTCCTGGGTCTGAGTAAAATGGACAGTAAACAGGCTGCCCTGTCTGGACAGCCTTCAGGTATCCAGAGTGACAGAAGCATAGGGTCTCCGTGGCTAAGTCTGCAATCTCCATGGCCAAAGTCTGGGTTCTGGCCAGCTAAGGCTAGGAGGTTATTTTGTGGTTCCACTGGGCTGCAGAGTGGGCATCAGTTAATGTTGAGGAAGGGCGATACGTCAGCGGTCAGGGAATTGCCTTCAGATGTTGGGGGTGGCGAATGGAGGGTAAACTAGTCGTCAGTCTAGTGCGGGGCCTTGTTGCAGAACAAGTTCTGCAGCGAGTTCCCTATCAGTATGTGAATTCGTATGAGGCAACGAGAGAGATTAATAGGCGTGCACAATCTGCACAGTGGCGCGGGGCCCAGGGTCCAGTTCGCTTGCTTCAAATTGGACACTTGGTGATTAACTAGCCACACAGCGAGCACGCACAGAGGGGTAATGCGGTGTGATACTCAGACATGTGGCGCACGTGTCGGACTAAATCCCTCTAGCATTTTGCTGTTTTCGGACGCAGAGATCGCCTGTGAAGAACCCATGACGTATACTCAACTGTCCTTGGGCGAGATGCCAGATGGTTTTTTCCCCAAAAGTTGGCACCAGGCTGATTGGGTGTATTGCTATCCGGGATGCACGTCTAGAGGAGCTGGGCAGTCACTGCGAGGTACTTAGGGCCGAAGTCTCTCCATCAAGAGCAGCTACTCTGGCAAGGTCCCACTGGCGCAGAGTGCGCTCACCACTGGCAACTCTCAAGAGCATCCAAATTCAGGTCCACATCCAACATGTGGCTGAAGAGGGATTACAATCCAGGTGGCCACACAGCCCCTTCCCCAAATCCAGGACTGAATAGTGCTGTGGTGCCATGCGCCCTCATATCAGAGCATCTTGGGGTAAAAAACGATGTCGGATTTAGATTTGCGGACGGAGGCGGCTCAGACTTCCTGGCTTCGATACACATGGGGAGGGAATTATTCTGGCTAATGATAAGCAGTGCCTGGTGGAAAGTCGTAATATTGAGATGTGGCCTGGCACTTCCCATTAAACCCTGTTTTTTTCGTTATTACAACCTCTGCCTAGGCTGGAGACTCAGCTGCTCTTTTGAAAGGTCTCTCTGTAGCCTAGCCAGAGCAGGCCACCCAGCCTGGCCCACAGACGTCGGGTTAGGACCTGACAGAGCTGTGTAGTACACTGATAGGTGCAGGTAAGTTGCTCAGGCCCGCTCGAAGAGAACTCGAGGCCTGTGGGTTTTGGGCTTGCACTGACATGGCTCGTTTATAGATTCCTGATTTTTCACTGTATAATTATAAGTTGCGATGATTCACGTGGCTCTCACATCACCTATGCTCGGCACAGCTGCGGCCAGTTCCACACCAAGAAGGATAGGTCGGGAGGAGAAGCAGTGTGACGTGCTGGCTCTTGAGTCTGTGTAGGACATGGATGGGGTATAGGTAGTCACTCGCACCATAGATCTTTCAAATAATAAAAAGCCAGGTTTCCAAAAGTGGCACTGATTTTCAGCAGGAAACTGCCAGTTTTTGGCTGCCTAACTTACAAATCTAGACTCCAAGCGCCCACGAAGGGACACCTACTGGGCCTGTCTTGGCTGACCTCCTGCATGACCACTGGCCAGAGATGGTCTCCCCGAACATAAGATGCGTCTGGGCAGGAGTGCCTGGCAGACGTGCGGGTGTCTGCATCTCCTCCCCCATTGAATTCCCATGCGCCCCCAGGCTGCTTGTCCTAGAAGTAACATCCCCATGAAGAGATCTAGAGGAGCGGTGCCCCATCGCAAGGTGGTCGAGGGAAGACTCCAGACTGGTGCTAGGGGTTTGGAGCGCCCCACTAGGCGGCATCGGCAATTCCCCGAACCGCCAGGCCAGTGAGCATGGGTGAGCCAGGGCGAGCGGCTGTACGGGGGAGGAACGCGTAGAGGAGCTAGCCGCAGTTCGTGCCGTGGCGAGGAGGGGCTCACACCGGAGCCGCACGAGCAAGCCGAGAGGTGCTCACAGCCGGCCACTGCAGGCAGGTCACACAAGAGCAAGCCACCGCGTGCGCCCCCTCCGGCAAATGCTGCCACCCATAATTCGCGGCCTAGGCGATTGTCCTAGCTCGCCTAAATGCAAGCGGCTGGCCCTGAGACTCCTTCCACACACTGCGGGCAAGTCCGGCGCCTGGGCCAACAGCTGCTGAGATGCACAGGCCGCTGGGCGGAGGCTCAGGCATTGCGGAAGGCAGAGCTCCAGCAGCAGGTCTGAAGAGTTTGAGAACCCCAGGCTGCCGGCAGTCGATGAGACGCACAGCTCCTGAAGCCAACTCGGATGTGACTGGGCAGCTGGATCGGAGTGTTGGGGTCCTGGGCTCTCAGAAGGTGGGGACACTTCTGACAAGCTTGGGGTGCCTACGGTACGGAGAGAGCGAAGGATGTAGGTGGTCAGAGTGGTCAGGCCGAGCTAGTGCAGTCCCCTTGCAGAGGGTTTCTGAAGTGAAAGGGAGCTCCCTGCTGGCAGCATGAGCAGCGGATCAGAGCTCTAGAGAGGGGAGAGTCGTATGGTCAGTGGAACGCAGGGTCAAGAGACTGAGGCAAGGAAGTGCCGAGGTGTGGGGGGTGGGATGGTAGTAGAGCAGAGCGGGGAACACTTGTGTCTCGGCTTCACTACTGGTTGGAAGTCGCAGGTGGACTTGGATAACTGTAGGATCAAGATTATCTGGGGTGGGCTCGTGGGGATAGCTCAGACCAAAGAGCCTGCATGCAGCAGGTGACCGTCTGTGTCCCTAGGAGCGACGGCGCGCACAGCGACTCCTGCTGGGTGGTAAGGTATATAGCTTGGAAACGTAAGCATGAGCCATCATGTGGGGTGGTGGGGCTGCTCTAGGAGAATGTTTCCCATTGTCCTAGTGTCTATACACAGGGGATAGAGGGATATGACTTGGGTGACGCAGTCGGCTCCGCACTGTGGGTCCCTGCCTCTGGATCAAGCTGACGATGGTTACCTGTGAGAGAGACCGAATGGGCTGGTTACTTCCCTGCGACTACCTGTGGGAACACAAGGATTGGTAAGCAGGGTACACCCATGGCAGACATGTGAATCCATGGCAATTTTCTCCTCATTTTGCTGAGGTAAATAGTTGAGGAGATAGTCATGAGGCAAGGTCATGGAAATCGGAATTTCCGTTTCGAATGGCAATTTCAAGGATTGTCAAGCACGTGATTATATTTAGTTCCAAATTGGAAGAAAAAAAAAAAAAAAAAAAAAACAAGACCAAAGAATTTCAAAATTTCTTGTGAAATAAATTTCCCAAAATGGTCGTGTGTAAAGATTCATTTCATATTTCCTGACTTTGATTGGTGCCACATCAATAGAAATATTTTATAGTATAAAAATAGAATTGCAAACATGAGCAGTGTTTTTGAAATAAAAGGTCAACCATTCTGTCTCAAAAATTCAACCTTTGAACCAGAGTGTGAAGTTTTGCCCAGCATGGAATGCATGCTGGCGGGCTAATTCATTTCTGGCCATGACTAATGTAGCCACTGATAGACGAATTCTTCAGACAAATACACAGTAATCAAGGCATTTCCATGGAATAGAGAATATTCACTGGCGCGAGAAACTGTTTTCATCAGGCTTGGCTCCCTATCAATTTTAATCTAGTCTCCACTGTCCAGCCCCAGCCAAGGTCTATGAGACTGCGATTGGCCACGGCGAATGCCAGTGACTGGCGCTGCTTCTGTGACCAGCACCCTCTGGTTTGTTCCTAGAGTTCGAGGGGTTCTGCGTTATCTGGACTAGGCCGAGAGCTTATTTGGCTCCTGGATTCTTTCAGGCATCACTCGCCACCGCCACAAAGTGTCCCTCTGCCCTACCTATTTCCGCTGCGTGAGCTGCTGATCGTCAGACAGAAGGGAGGAGGGTCAATGCTCAGCCAGGCGGAATTGATATCCCGCCAGCGAACTCCTCTGCAACAACGAATATAAGCAGCAGCATGAGAGAGACACGTTGAGGAATTAGAAAAAATATGTAACCCCCGGCCGCTTCCCAGGTGACCACAGCAGCGAGATAATCTTCCAGGATTAACTCCTATGGTAAAGGCTGGGATAGCGTTCAGTGTAGGTCCCCCTGCAGCAGTTTGCTTTCTCCAACGGAATGTACCCCAGTACAGCCATGACCCAATCAGTCCCCCTTCCCAGGTGACCCGCAGCAGCGAGATATCTTCCAGGATTAATTAACTCCTGCACTCATTCCGTTACTCACCATTTCTTCACTGCTGTGTGTTTCTCTGTGCTCTGGTTGGTATGTGGAAGTATGCTAAAGTGAGACTGTAAACTCCTTCGCTGTGATTATAACACAATGCTGCCTCTCTGTTAATGTTTCAATTTTTGTCTTTCTAATAACAGTGTCCTTGAATACCCCACTGGCTGGATCAGAGACTGCTGAAAGCAGGGCCGTCCTTAGGCATAGGCAACATAGGCAGCTGCGTAGGCACCTGAAAATTTGGGGCACCACTGGGTCTTAGCGTCCACGCACCTTGTTTTCCTATCCCTGTTCTGACCCTTCCTGCAGGCTCCCACAGATGGCTGCTGCAGCCTGTGTGAGTCTTCCTTGGGAGGGAATCTAATAGTTAAAAGTAAAAGCCTCCAGCCTGCCAGACCTATTAGCACAACATTGAATCTGTTAAGAGCCATTCAAGGGTAATGAAGCCATTTAACAGGCATTTGCCACCCCAGGTATATACTGACAGGTTTAAGAGTGGTAGTCCTGTTAGTCTGTATCAGCAAAAACAAGGAGAAGTCTTTGTGGCACCTTAGAGACTAACAATATTTTGGGCATAAGCTTTCGTGGGCTATAACCCACTTCATCAGATGCCACGAAAGCTATGCCCAAATAAACTTTTATACTGTCAGTTTCTGACTTTACTGAAAAACATTGTGCCTTAATGTAATATTTCACAGAACATGTCAGTCTACAGGACCTTAGTTTAAAATTTGCTAAAAATATTTCATTAGTGAGCTGGTGAAGATTATAAATGACATCTCTAAAAAATGCTTGCAAGACTTTTAGATGCACATCATCTTTAGCCTTAAATGTTTGATCTTCAGATATATAATTTTTTAACTAAATCCTTCAGAAGACCTCCCTTATCTAATACACATTTTAATTACTATAGTTAAAAAAAATGCTTCCAAGTCTTCCTGGCCTTTCTGTCCATCCTTCACGCGCTGTCCTCCTTCCGATTGACAGAGCCCTTATAGGGACAACAGTCCTCTTCTTCCAGATAGCTGGACAAAGAGTTTCCCTTTCTTAATTCTAACTATTGATGACTAGTTTTAAGAGAACCCTCCAGCAAAATCAGTACCTTAGTAAGACATAAAATCCTTGTTATACCTAAAATCTTTGGAAACATGTTTTTTTAAAGTTGGTGAAATTTCATAAACATGTCTATTGTTGTGGAGATCAGACAAAGTAAATTAGTGTTCCCTTTTTCTAAAAGCAATGACATTGTTATGAACACACTAAACCTCTCTGATTAATTTAAAATAATGTCTTTGTTTCAGTGAGTTAAATATGTAGTAATCAGGAATGTTGGCTTAAGGTTTAAGAGTACATTTAAAATTAAATTCATCTTAGAAAAACTGATTAAGAAAATGTAAAACAGAGAAGAGCGTGCATCATGTATTCCATTATATGTAATGTTGTATTCAGCAGGACAGCTGACTCACCCTTACTATGAAGTTTTTGCAAATAAGGCCTGGTCTACCCTAGGGCGGGGGTGTCGCTGTAAGATACGCAACTTCAGCTACAAAGTATTTATTCCGATTTACCTCCCATCCTCACAGCGCGGGAGCGACGTCCGCAGCTCCCCCATCGACTCCACTACCCGCCACTTGCTCCCGGTGGAGTTCCGGAGTCAACGGGGAGCGCATTCGGGGTCGATATATCGCATCTAGAAGAACACATATATCAATCCCGATAATCGATTGCTACCCGCCGATATGGCGGGTAGTCTGGACATACCCTAAATCTCTGACAAATTCAGGGCATATCAAAAAGCCTGTGACTGACATTTTTTGTTCCAAGTTTTTAGTGCTTTTCATTAGTAGCTTCTTCTTCATGTCCATTTCTGCATGAGGGAAGAGGGTATGGGGGTCTCTGCGGGGAACTGTGACTCTCCCACCACAGTGAGGCAGGCTGGGCATCTCATTATCCTTTGCTGACTTGTCCCTCCTCCCCTCCCCCACCGGCCTGTAAGCTTGGGCTGCCATCGGCATAGGGGCACCAGTTTAATAATACTGCGTAGGGCCCATAAATCTAAGGACAGCCTGGCTGAAAGGCTACAAAACCGTAGAGAAGACATGAAAAAACAAGAAGATATGGTGAAAGCAGTTATGAATCAGTCTCCCAGACAGAGTAAAAACTCCAGGAGCTGGAGGGAAAAAATGCAGTGCTGGAGGGAAGAGAAGAGCAGGAGAAAGGCAGTAGCTAAGAAGAAAAGCACGAAGCAGTTGATTAGCATCCTGGCGCGCCAAACGGACTGTTACCAGCACATCGTAGCCATGCAGGCAGAGCACTACGTGCGCCCCCCCCCCAAGTCCCAAAGCTCTTTCCCTTGTGCCCCAATGTCAGCTCAAAACCCCCTCTCCAGCATCCAGGTTATTACCACCAGCAGCTGCCCCAACACCTGTACGTTCACCCTACCAGCCCTGAGAACTACAACCCTTACCTCTGCACTCAACCCCCATCACCATGCAGCATTTTCATCCTGAAGTGCAGCAGTCATTGCCAGCACTCCAGACAGGACATATTCAACCTCTGACTGTACAGTTCACCACCCACCCCCCTGCCCTTTTAGTTATTTTTTTTTCAATAAATGAATTTGTGGCTTTCAAAACAGTTTCTCTTTATTGCAGAAAGTGTAAGAATACCGTACCCAGGAAAAACAAGGCACTGCAATCATTGTAACCACTGCACTTCACTCCCGTGCAAGGCACCAACATACTGTTGGCTTTTCAGCCTCAAATTCCCTCCTTAAGGCATCCCTAATCCTTGTAGCCCTGTGCTGGGCTCTCTAGTACCCTGCTCTCTGGCTGTGCAAATTCAGCCTCCAGGTGTGTTGAACGCTCGAGGTTCTATTCCTGACTGAATGTTTCACCCTTCCCTCACAATATATAGGAGGGTAACAGCACGCGGATATAACAGCAGGGATGCTGCTTCCCCAAGTCTAGCTTCCCATAAAGAGAAGCCAGCGCCCTTTAAACGCCAAAAACACACTCGCACAGTCATTCTGCACTGCGGCTCAGCGTATAGTTGACCGGTCCGTTGCTCCTGTCAAGGCTTCCGGTAATGGTTTCAGGAGCCAAGGCATTAACGGGTAAGCGGGTCTCCAAGGATCACAATGGGCATTTCGACGTCCCTACTGTGCTCTTCCGGTCTGGGAAAAAGCCTGGCCTGCAGCTTCGCTGAAAAGGCCACTGTTCCGAAAGATGTGTGCATCATGCACTTTCCAGGCCGCAGCCTGTGTAAATGTCAATGAATGCTCACGGTGATCCATAAGCGCCTGGAGAACCTAGAAGAAATACCCCTTCCGATAATGTACTCGGATGCTAGGTGGGGTGGTGGCCAGAATAGGAATATGCGTCCCATCTATCGCCCCTCCCACAGTTAGGAAAACCCATTGTGCAAGCCATCCACAATGTCCTGCACGTTCCCGAGTCACGGTTCTTCTTAGCAGATGCGATTATAAATGGCCCTGCAAACTTGCATCAACACGATTCCAATGGTCGACTTTCCCACTCCAAACGGTTCCCGACCGATCGGATTAGCATGTCTGGAGTTGCCAGGCTTCCAGACTGCAATAGCCGACTCGCTTCTCCACTGACAGGGCAGCTCTCAATCTCGTGTCCTTGCACCGCAGGGTGGGGGCGACTCCTGACACAAGTCCATGAAGTGGCTTTTCTCATCTGAAAGTTCTGCAGCCACTGCTCGTCATCCCATACTTCCTGATGATGTGATCCTACCACTCAGTGGCTTGTTTCCTGAGCCCAAAAACAGCGTTCCACGGTGCTGAGCATTTCCGTAATGCAAAGCACTTTAGTGTCATATGCGTCAGGCGATCGATATAATCGTCGGACTCCTCGCGCTGTCACTTTGGAGCTTAAGGAATAGCTCAACTGCAACCGTGATGTGCTAGCACTCATCAGCAAAGTCCTAGCAGCTCGGGCTCCATTTCCCACAGAAATCGCACTGCACAGAAACTGTTGGGAAGCCTCACAATGGCGCGCCCAACTGGACAGAAAAACAGTGACTGCTGGGATGTGAAGCGATGCACCACGGGGCATTGGGACAGGAAGCGGAATGATTCGCACCCTTCCGTCCCCTTCCCACAACCCACGGTGCCAAAATGGGACGAGGTGCTCTGTGGGATAGCTGCCCACAGTGCACCACTCCCAACAGCACTGCAAATGCTGTGAATGTGGCCACACTGCAGCGCTGATAGCTGTCAGTGTGGCCACACTGCAGCGCTTTCCCTACACAGCTGTAACTCCCAGCGCTGCACAACTGCAGTGGCCACACTGCAGCGCTTTCCCTACACAGCTGTAACTCCCAGCGCTGCACAACTGCAAGTGTAGCCAAGCCCCAAGCTTTCTTCTGGTGGCCATCATAGGCCTGAAAGGATAATGTGATTAAATCACGGCTAAAGGCCACCAGGAAACAAGCAAGTACTGATGTAACCAGATCTGGTGCATCAGTAAGAGGTGTTTAGCCATCTAACAACATTAATTGTGTTTTCCTCCATTCTAGCTGCAGCCCATTGGAATCATTCCAAGTCTTTTGTTAAACATTATTGGAGACCAACAGACAATGATAAATATCAGCTTGCTGCAGCAAATTCCAGGTAACAGAAAGGGTTATATCCCTCCCTAGTGTTCACATAAAGGGGAGGATTTATTATTCCACATGAGAAAAACAGATTAGTGTTGATTGTGATAATCAGGAAATCTGTTTTTACAGCAACTGATTTTATCATTTCTGTTTCCTGAGATGCTGACACTTTCTTTTACATTTGTCTTTTATGTTTATTCATTTAGCTGGTTATTTAAAATATATTGTTGTTAGAGGTTTGTCTTATAGCAGCAGGTTTCCTTCCCAGGTACCAGCTGCAGACAACAAAAGAAGAATCCTCTTCTACTTTAGATCATATATAGTTCAACTGGGCCAAATTCTGGGTTTAAATCTGGAATACTTCCACTGAAGTCAATAAGGTTATTCTGGATTTTTATACTGAGTGGTAACGGAGCAGGCCTGTTGTGTTTATAATGTTTACATTTAACAATACTGAAGATTTGTTCAATTTTGGTAGAATTTTAGAAAAATATTATTTTACAGTTGTACAGCACCTTTCATCTACAAAGACTGCAGAATGCTTATAGCAGGTTGACCACTGTACCTGCCCAGAGACTCATTGTAAGGTTGGGCCACAGGGCTTGAGCCTGCAAGGTGCTGAGCACTGGGAGTACTCTGCACATTGTAGGACTACTGGACTTTTACAGTTTGCTCCTGCTCACTTTGAAGTCAAGGGTAAAACTCCCAAAAACTTCACTGGGAGCTAATCTGACCCCTACATACAGCGATCTTTTCATCCACTGCTAAATTGCAGACTCCCCTGGAGTGAAATGCTGTTACTGGATATCTTATTTTTTATCTAATGCACAGAGATGTTTATCCAGAAACATACTGATTACATACATTAGTTTGCAGTAGCAATCCCTTACCACGCGCGGCTGGGAAGGCACCCGGGGCGCGAGCGCTCACCCCCTGGCACTGACTGTAACCAGAGGGCGCTGCGCACGCAACTAGATAGCGACCCAAAAGCCCACAGGAGGGCAAAAGCTTCATGGCGCGGATGCGCATGCTCGGATGTTTCGGACATGCGCACTAACCGCAAAGGCTAGCGTCGGTGGGCTGGTTCTGCCTTTCGCCCCAGCCTGCCCTCGCTCCCGGACTCCGCCTCCCGGCTCCAAGAGGAGCAGCTCGAACTCACCCTCGCCGCTGTATCACCTGCTCCCCGCCCCGCGCCCTTGTCCCAGCGCCATGTGACCAGCCGCGGTTACAAGGCACTTTTTCTCCTTAGTCATCGCCCTCCGCAGCGCAGAGCCGAGCCCGCCGCCAGCGCGCACACACCGCGCCGGCTCCTCGTGCCCGCAGATCCCGGCGCTCCCTCGCAAGCAGTCGCTGCCGGCTCCGAGTCCTCAGAGCCGCGGGAACCTGCCGACCCAGCGAAGGCGACAGGCGGGCGGAGTGCAGGCTCCCATGGGGACGGACAGCGGCAGAGCCAGGATCCTCCTGGACCACGCGGCCACGCTCAACCTGCAGACGGGCAACCTGCTGAACTGGGGCCGGCTGCGCAAGAAGTGCCCGTCCACCCCCAGCGAGGAGGTGAGAGGCTGCCCCCAGCCGGCCTAAAGTCTTCCGGCCGCTGGCCGGGCGCAGGCTGCGGGTCGGGGTGGGTGGGGAAGTGTCTGTGAAATGCCCCCCTCGCCCGCATGGAGAGGAGGTGATTGGGGTATGAAGCCGCTGCCGCCCCCTTCCCCTAGGGCTTGAGGGGGGTGGCAGTCACTGGGGTAGAGCTGCTGCGAGCAGTCACTTCCGGGCAGGACGGGGGATGACTCACCTTCTGTAGCTTGTATCAGAGGGGTAACCCTGTTAATCTGGAGCAAAAGCAGCAAAGGGTCCTGTGGCACCTTATAGACTAACTTGTCTTATTGGAGACCAGATGCAGAGCCAAGTCTTCATACCACATCACCCTGACTAAGGCTGGAGGAGGGACTGAAACCTGGGTCTCCCCCATCACAGGTGCTTAGGTTACAAGCCGGTAACAGACGTTTAGGCATAGCTCCCTTTGGTGAAAACGTTCCAGAGGTTTCAGAATTTTTGAAACCTAAAACAGTTGCTACAGAAAGGAATTGCTGCCCTCTGGGCAGCTCTAATGATTGCTAAGGTAGGGCTAAATTGGGCTACCTTTTTTGTACCAGTACCCTATACCTCATCAGGAGCTGATTATTGACTGAGCAAGGAGTACTTACATGAGTAAAGTAGTAGGATTGGTTCCTCTTTACCAGCTAAGAACACTAGACTCTTGAATAAGTGGGTGAACCTCAGTGGACCTGTAGCTGCCTAGGTTGGTTTTGAATTTGGTCTGTTGTGGATATTAACTTATGGTACATAAAATGCGGCAAATTACTCACTGAGAGCATTGAACCCTAAGGGGCATAGTACAGGCCTCCCAAAGGAATTTGACTTGGCAGGATTTGCTGCAGGGAGTGTTGGTGCTGAAGGCTCAGTCATAGAGGCCATGGGCCTGCTACTGTGGAAATGCTTGGGTCTTTGGAGTCTGGCACACTAAAGGAGTCACTCCCAGGAGACTGGTTTCAGGCTGAGAGACCAGACTGTGACTCCATGACAGTCCATCTACTATAAAAAAAAAAAAAAAATTGCCACTATGTTGTGTTCTGGTCTTGCCTGTGATGTGCCTCGTGATTGTGATATGGAATCATATTACAGCTATGGGCTTTACTAATATGGATCAAAGAGTCCCCAGACTTGCTCTAATATATGTTTTCAAGGAAGAAGGGTGTTACCTTTCTAATAAGAGCCATGGTGAAACCTGATTCTCTGGAAAGGTACTAATGAATTTTAAAATGTGTATAAAGGGGCTCAAGCAACAGTACTGGAATTCACTTAAGGAGTAGTTTTAATTGTATATTTTTGGCTATAAAGTAAATAGAATCATTCCTTTGTGCCTTGCACGTAAGAAGATGCAATAGTGCACAGTGTGATGATGGTGATAGCTCTTAGGAAACTTTGATGTGTGTTTTAGTCTTGAGACTCCTCTTAATATCACAATCATTCCTGTGCTTTTCGAAGACTAGAAGCTTATGACACTTGTAAAAATTTTGAGCACTCTTCAGACTGTTTTAAAACTGTTGTATGCCATGTCTCTCCATGGCTATTACCTTTGTTAGTATGTATTTGGCACCAAACTAATCCAATTAGATTACTGCGGGAATGCCACCTTTTAGAGGTGGTGTTCATAGTGTCATGGGTTTCAGATCTTATCCACGCTATGAAATACATGAAAATTATCTCAGCATTATCACAAGAAATAGTAGTGGTAGCAGCTATCTAGCAAGTTGAGAATTATTCAGCAACTACAAGGATTGTGATTTTTAGAATAGTTGTATGAAAGCAGCATTGGCAACTTAATTGATCTAAAGTTTTATTTTTCATAACTATTAAGATGAGGTGCAATGGAGTAGACTTACGGATAAATGCTGAAAAGGGTGATTGACTGGCACAGACTGTGGGTAAGGAGATTATGAAACATTTATTTTTAAAGTTACTGACTCTAATTGAGTTGTTGCTATATGCTGTTCAGTGGCCTGGATGAAGTGAGTGTGAGGTCTCGGACCAATTCCTAGTGGACAAGTTTCTGCATCACAGCTGGCATGCTTGTTGTCAGTCTCAGTAGAAAGCTTAAGAACTGAATAAGCATAGAGATCAAACAATATTCTCATTCCAGGAATGAGCCCTCCAGAAAAGAAATTAGCGGGGCGGGGATTGTATAACTGCTGCCCTGGTTGTGCCTAATCTGTGGATAAAGCCCAGGTAATGCAGAACTGACACCAAAAAGGGGCATCCAGTTCACTGAAGTTGTAAACTAACATTGCTAGTAGGTCAACTTAAGCCCAAGAGTTAGCTTTTATAAACAACATTTTACATAATGTGTGGTTAAGATAAAGGTTTCTATTAATTCCTGAGAGAGAGAGAATATTTTTACTTTTGTTTATAAGAATTAACTGTTCCAGGTGACAGAAATCCAAAAAATGAACAAACAACATTAACTGTGGAAAATTAAGTTAAATTTTAACAATGCTCCTTTAATATTCTAAGGTGTTTATTGATTCAGATAAGAATTTGACCAAGGTTTTACAAAAGGTGAGCCTCAAGTTATGACCTGAGGAGCCCAACTTTAAGAACCCGCTTACAAAAGTGATGGCCAAAATAAACAAAACATGCTATATTTCTTGAAGAAAATTTTTTTCTTAATCCCAATTTTATTTGGTGGATGTGAGAAGGTGGAAGAGTTGTTAATGAGCAATATTTATAATGTACACCTTCAGCAGTCCGTTTCCTTTGCCCTGAAGGAAATGGATCCTGGGTCACTCCCCTGAGTTGTGCCCAAACAGTCTCAGTGCAGCCCCACCTATTTTGTAATCACCCAGAGGTATTAATTCCTACCTGTTGAGACTTGTGTGCAGTCTGCCTGGTGCAGAATTTTTATCCTTTCTTTACTATTTCAGATGGTTATAAAACAATCTTTAGACTCTTAACATTCACAAATTTTCTTGTCTCTTATATTAAACTTTTACATTTGTGGATCCCCACTTAAATGTTTGGGGACTGTGTTGGAGTTATTTTTGCAGGGTATTATCACAACATGGATTTAACCATAAATTCCTTTATTAAATTCAAAGAACAAATGGTATTTATACAATTGCTCTAAACTGCCTACACAGTCTAAATAATAAGCAATTTACTACATGCAAACAGTAACAACACTTACAAGTATTTAATCAAATTACTTACAAACAGGCTAACCCCAGGGGTTCTTAGATCCATATTGATTGGCTCCAACTTTGTCTGGCAGGTATTAGCAATGAACCAGTGGCGGATTAAGAATTAGTGGGGCCCTGTGCTCAGCTTCATTGTTGGGGCCCCTCTTTGGGATCCAGCCAAGAAAAAGAACATTCTCACTTATCTCCCCCTGCCCCCATTTTTCATTCTTTTTTTCTTTATCCTCCTTCTATAAGTAATAGGAAGTAAATGAAAATAAAGTGAGGTACTTGATTTGTGTATTTTTCCACAGACAACTTGAAAATTGCTGAGGGTCTCGGCAGACCACTAATGATCTTTCCAAATATTGTTTGTATTGTTAGCTAACTATTCTAAAGTGCTTTGGATAAGAGTGCTTGATCAAAAAAAAAAATGTAAAAAAGCATTGAGGTGCGGAGTCTGGCCAGGACTTATGATGCGGGAAGGGGCTCAGGGTTGGGTGTGGAGTGCTTACCCAGGGCAGGCCCCATTTGGTGCGAGGGGTGCAGGTGGGGAGGGGGGGTGCAGGAGTCAGGGAGGGCAGGGGGCTGAGTGTGTGGGCTGAGGTTGTGGGGGTGCTCCTGGTCCCCTGCCCTGAGTGTCTCAAGGCAGGGAGCTGGGGGGTGGGGGGCGGGGTATGTGCAGGGAGAGTGCAAGGGCCCCACCTTTGCTCTGCCCTGCCCCGATTCCACCCCCTTCTCCAAGGCTCCACCCCTGCCTCTTCCTGCCTCCTCTCCTGAGTGTGCTGTGACCCCGCTCCTCATCCTCCCTCCTGGCAGACAGGAAGCAAATTGTTCATAGAATGGTAGTAAATCTATGAGTATCCATACAGATTTAAAAATAACCTAAAAAGAGAAATGGAGCAATGGCTTACAAATCAGTTGTGTCCTGTACATGTCCAATTACTGTCTTTCCAGCTCTCCACAGAATAACTGGCCCCATAGAACATTCTTGTTTAGTAATGTGTTTACTAAAGCAAAGCCTGCAGTATAAAATAATGTGTAGTAATGATATAATATGATCCATATAGTTGTATGATCACAATCCTAATAGGTTTAATTCTGCATCTGTGACCTCAGGGAAAGGGTTACTGAAAGGTAGGATCTTAATTCTAGTCTCTTCGGTGATAGATGATCTGGGAGCACTGGCGGTACAAAAAATATATTAAAAAATGCAGTTAGTTATCTCTAGAAGAGAGGAAAAAGACACTTCCTTTCAGGAGATGGACACCTAATGAATGGTTTGACTGTTCTTGAAGCTCTGATTCCAGTGTTATGATATAATGCTCTTCTAATGTCTGATTAAATTGTTAGTTTACACAAGATTTTTATTGTCTTAAAGGAAGATGTTCTTTCTTTGCTGAAAGACAATGTGTTTGACCCTACAGGCATTGGGAGCTCAGCCAAGAATGCAAACACTTTTCAGAGACTGCGGGGACTGTGGGATAGCTGGAGTCCTCAGTCCCCCCTTCCTCCCTTCATGAGCATCCATTTGATTCTTTGGCTTTCCATTATACTTGTCACACAGCACTGTGCTGTGGACTCTGTATCATAGCCTGGAGATTTTTTTTCAAATGCCTTGCATTTCGGTCTTCTGTAATGGAGCTCAGATAGAACAGATTTGTCTCCCCATACAGCGATCAGATCCAGTATCTCCCGTACGGTGCATGCTGGAGCTCTTTTTGGATTTGGGACTGCATCGCCACCCATGCTGATCAGAGCTCCATGCTGGGCAAACAGGAAATGCAATTCAAAAGTTCACGGGGCTTTTCCTGTCTACCTGGCTGCATCCGAGTTCAGATCGCTTTCCAGAGCGGTCACAATGGTGCACTGTGGGATACCGCCCGGAGGCCTATACCATTGATTTGCGGCCACACTAACCCTAATCCGACATGGCAATACCGATTTCAGCGCTACTCCTCTCGTCGGGGAGGAGTACGGAAACCAGTTTAAAGAGCCCTTTATATTGATATTAAGGGCCTCATTGTGTGGACGGGTGGAGGGTTAAATCGGTTTGATGCTGCTAAATTCGGTTTAAATGCATAGTGTAGACCAGGCCTGAGATTTCAGGAGTGCTTTTAGGTTAAGGCAGTACTGACCTGAGAGATTTATGAAGTGCAGTATCCTCCACTACTGACCAACCTCTTAGTAAAAGAGGAGTCAGAACAGCATATATAAGCAGAACCAAACTAATTTGTACAAGCAACAAATAGAACTTTGAAGTAAAAATCTTTTCTGTTCCTTTGTGGCCCTTTTCTCTCAATCAGCTCCTGTAACTTTCATATGAAGTTCATATAAACCTGTTTTGTCTCTGCATTAGTGGCATAACTCTTAAAAATGAATTAATAATATAATGAAATGTTATTTTATAGCTACGTGACTGCATTCAAAAAACGCTGAATGAATGGAGCTCAAAGATCAGCCTCGATCTAAACCAGGTGAGAGGTCTACAGTTTCTTTGCAAATAGAATTTAACTGATCAAATATTTTCCCTTTGTCACAGCTTGGTTCAATACTTGTGAAATTAAATAGGTTACTGGAAAGACAAATATTGCTTTTGATTAATCTATGTTGTTCAACAGAAATAAGATTTAATCAGCATAAATTCCTGGCTAAAAACATGATTTGTCATTACATACTGGGGCAAATCTCAGATAATATAACTCATCTTGAAAATGAATTACAGCACATGCATGTGCAAACATGGTGGAGCTTCTGAGTTATAGATCTGTTTTGTAAGATCATGCAGACTGAACAATTTGGCCTGGCCACTCTTTGTAAGGGAGTTCTCTCTAAGTGAAATGTTAGAATACTACAGGATGTGTTGTTGCTGATTCAGAAGTGACACTTTTCGTTTGAGGTGCCAACTTTCAGATAACACATGAGACCAAGACCCTGACCACTTGATGATACTAAGGTCCTGTGGCTTTTTGTATGGTCGCATTTCAATATTAGAGCCCACCTACTAAAATTTGGAAAAATAAAAAAGGTAAAATATTTCCTGTTTTGTTTTGCTCTTGGCTCCCTCTCCCTTGGCTTGGGGACAGCGGCATCGTCAGTAGAGGGATGATGTCCCCTTGATGAGCCAAGTTAGACGTGTTCTTGTAGCTTAGCTCAGTGTTATGTGAGGAGAGAAGAGAATTTTGGCCAGTTGGCTGCTGCATGAGCCTGCAGCCCTGTATGTGTGAGCTTCTCCTATGGTTGGCTTAATATTAAAGACCTCTGTGGGAGCTGAAAGAATATGGATGGCTTTCAAGAAGCCATATGCTACTTTACTAGCAGCCTCAAAAGCAGGTCTGTATTTGAGGGCAGAGACAGACCTTGTCATGTAACTCTGGCTTGGTCTACATTTAAGTTAGGTTGACCCAGCTGTGGAACTGAACTCTTAGGGCAGATGGGGCTGTGCTGATGGAAGATTTCTTCTGTCAACTTAGCTACCACCACTCAGAGAGGTGGATTACCTATAGCAATGGAAAAAACAGTGGTTCTCAACCAATTTACCATTGTGGGATGCATTCAATACTACATGTATGGTCCTGAGGATATCACATGAGCTGCAGCTGTGTGCTGATTGGGCCGCAGGTTGAAAAGCTCTGGAAAAAACCTATTCAGTTGCTATAGAAAATATCTACGTTAAGGTGCTACAACAGAACAGCCGCAGTGCTGTAGTGGTGTTGCTGGAGTGCCTGTACTGTAGATGTGGCCTTTCTCTTACCTGTTACCCACTCCTTCTCTGCTCTAGAGGGGCCCAGCCTACTCCAACACCAAAGTGTGGAAGCACTAGGTTACTTCCTTTATTGTATTTTATGCTCATCTTTTTTTTTTATCCTGGTATAAAGCTTTTGTTGTAACAGGTAATGCATTCTTTAGAAGATTATTAACTTTCTAATATTGACAAACTGCTCCTAAATGTTATGTATTTACTGCAGGAAATGCCAGATGTCCTGGAATGTACTGTAGATCAAACAATGGAAAAGATAAATCCTGAAGAAAGGGAAGAATTGAAAGTGTCAGGTAAGGAATGAAAAAATGTACTTTGCTTTGCAGAATATACTTTAAATTTAGGAAACTTAAAAGAACTAAATAGCTTTACTCTGGCTAGCAGGCTTGTTTGCTTGGGTTCTGTTCAGGTGGAGCAGGGCTTAAGTTTCTTCATTAATATTAATTAAATAGAGAAGAGTGTTTCTGGGGTGGAACGAGGAGGAAAAGAGGAGAGTGGAAATGAGAGAGGAAAAGAAATTCTGGAAAAGGACATACTGAGTATCTGATGAGACTTGGGTTCTGGGTCTGAAAAACTGCTATGTAGAGGTTCAGGCTTAGACTGGAGCCTAAGCTGAGGATCCCAAAGCTTGGACTCCCGCCCAACATCTACACAGCAATTTTTAGTCCCCTGAGCTCAAGCCCTGCAAGTGACCCAGGCCAGCTGCAGCCATGCTCCAGGGCTTTTTATCCCCATGTAGATATACAGTGAGATTCAAAATACTAGAATTCCATTCCCATTTTTTGACTCACTTTGGTCAAGTCATTTGATTTCTCTGTCTCAGGCAGGTTATGTCTACTTGGGCAAATTGTATTGATTTAACAAAATTGGTTTAGAAATGGATTTAGTTAATGGGTGCAACTTCCTAATAAACACTCTTAGGCTGGTGAGATTTGCATTCATGTAACTAAATTGATATAGGGTATGTGGGATAGCACTGCTCCAGCAATCTTTAGCTGCTGGAACAGTCTTTGAGTGTGGTGCTGTGAGTGGCTGGTGTAAATGTACCTTGAGCAGCAGCTGAACTAAATCCTTACGCCTGATCTGTACTAGGAAGTTAGGTTGGTATAACTCTGTTGCTCAGGAGTATGAAAAATTCACACCCTTGAATGATGCAGTGCAGACAGTGCTAGATCGATGGGAGAATTCTATCTCTTGGGAAGGTGGAGACCTCCACCTTCCCCCACCTGGATGGTGTAGTAATGTCTTCACTGAGGAGCTGAAGAGGTTTATATGTAGACATACTCCTAGTTTTTAACGAAACTGAGGCTTGGTCTACCCTACAGAGTTAGGGTGACATAAGGCAGCTTAAGTCTACCTAATTATATCATGTCTATGCTAGAATTCTGCTTCTGCTGAAGTAAGTGGCCTGCTACACTGACATCGTAACTTCACCTCCATAAAAGATGTAGCGCTTATGTGGATATACACCTCTACCTTGATATAATGCTGTCCTCAGAAGCCAAAAAAAATCTTACTGCGTTATAGGTGAAACGGTGTTGTATTGACCTTGCTTTGATCCACTGGAGTGCTCAGCCCACCACCCTCCCCCTCCCTTGGAGCACTGATTTACTGTGTTATGTCCAAATTCGGGTTATATCGGGGTAGAGGTGTAGTTAGGGTGATGCAGTGTCCCTGTTGAGACTGTGTCACTTACATGGGGGGGGGTTGGCTGTCATTCTTGTCAGTTTCATGGCTGCTATTCTCTTCCTCCTTCCCAGAGTAGAGAGATTCATAGCTGGAGCCCTGAAATTGACAACAATGGTAATTTCACTGCTGATAGGCTCTCTGTTGTGAAATTGAGCCTGGTGCCAGGTTCACAGCTGCCCCTCCCCCAGCTATCAGCCCAGTGCCAGACTCTCAGCTGGATCCCCACCCTAGACTGATAGCTTGAGCTATGAGCTCAGTCTGGGGATCAATTTCAAAGCAGGAAGTCTATCAGCAATGAAATTGACTTTCTTGTTAAATCAGGACTCTGGCTCTGAGCCCCTGCTGCTTTGATCTGAGGCAGCCATGAAATTGGCAAGAATGTAAATTTCACTTGTGGCAGGCTCCAGGCTGTGAAATTGAGCCTCAGCCAGGCTCACAGTCCTGGCTGTCATCTCAAGGTAGGTGGGGGGGCTCCAGCTGTGAACCCCACACTCAGCTGTCAGTGTACTGCAATGCCCCACTAAAGCTGGTGCAGGTGCTCCTGGTAAGGATGTGCACCGCCAGCAGAAGGAGGGTAGAGTGGACACCAATGGCTAACTGAATTACCGCGGTGGTTGTTGGTCAATCTAAATTAAGCCGACCTAATTTTTGTAGTGTAGACAAGCCCTATGTTAAATCAGAGTAAGGCACTCATAGACCAGTTTGAGAGCCCACATCAGGGAGTTTCATTGACTTAATTAAATCAGTTCCTAAAAGGATTTAGTTAAATTGGTGGTCATACTGTAAAAGGTAGTTCTTAAGGAAGCTTTGAGGCTCTCCTGCATTGCACTGGGGATGAAGTGGCTCCTGGCATCTCTGAGGATTGTTGGGGAGTATCAGGGTGGCATGAAGACTTCTGTAACTAGCTTTGCTAGACCCAAGGGCTGTATCTCTATTTTTTTTTTTTTTTCAGTGTGTGAGTGCACATAATATATATATTGATACCCTCATGGGCAGGATGAATCTTCAGATAGTGTTATAGAAAGGACCCATGTGCTGTTGTTAAAAGCACAATATCCATAAATGTTACCCTTCAGTGCCTGATAAGCCAGATGACAGCAGTACAAACTTTCATATCTTTATTTAGGATGAGTCAGGCTTTCTCTGCTGTTCACTGAAAAGACCTGCATTAACATATCTTGGTGCTCTATACAGCTTTTAATTACTCTACCTTCCCCAAGCAGATTTTAAATGCATTTTTGCAAACCTTTGCCTCCTTTTTCCTTTAACACCAGGGTTGTCTTAAAAAAATGACTAATAAATCTTGTAATTAAGGAATAACACTGGAGGCAATTCTATTATAATGTATCCAAGTTACAGAACGGTAATCCTGTTAGTCTGAATCAGCAGAAACAATGAGGAGTTGTGGCACTGTATAGACTAACACATTTCTTTGGGCATAAACTTTGGTAGGCTAAACCCACTTCATCAGATGCACGGAGTGAAAATACAGTAGGAAAATATATATATAATATAATAGCAGTACATGAAAGGATGGGAGTGCCTTACCCAGTGAGGGGTTGAGACAAATCAATTAAAGTGGGCTATTATAAACAGGATGAAGTCGATACGGTGCCACAAGTACTCTTTGTTGTTTTTTAATGATCTATCCAGTGGAATATGATGAATTTAAGGGGAGAAGGTCAAACTATAGAGAGAGATGTTAAATTTTGAGCTTCAGTAAGTTGGGGGGGGGGGAGGAGAGGTCTGTTGGCTCTATGAGGTTAACTGTTTTAAAAACAAACTTGTCATTATGATTGTTGCTTAAAGTACCAAAACACTTACTTCTCTGTTTCACCTGTACAAGAGTCTACCCGTATTAGGTAACCTCCTGTCTTAAGAGACTTCTGAAAATATCTCCAAAACATACTAACTACAGTTCAGTTTCACCTTTTAGAACACCGCTTATAAACATCTCTCAGTTCCTTAAGAGGCTGGCATGTGTCCTAAGCACTCTTCAGTAGATCTTGCCAAAATGTAAGATTGATACAATGCTAGTACATAGCTGGAAATCTAACTGCTCTGTGCATTTTACTGTATATTCTCTAATAGCAGGAGCTGGTTTTAGTTATTAACTCACATTTCTTTGGTATGCAGCAAAACTGTTCATCGTAGGATCAAACTCTTCTTCAATCAGAGATGCAGTTGATATGGGTAAGTGCAAAACTGAAACTTGTGTGCAACGCTTTCTACTTTCTGATTGTTACAAAAATTCTTCAGTTTGTAATACTTGGGTTTTAGGTTATCTTTCTCTGTGCTGAAGAGGGGAATTTTACATTTGCCTTGATTTATTCTGCAATTTCTCTAGCAGTTGTAATACTCTTAAAAGTAAAATGGCCAAAATAACTAAATTAAGTTCTAATTTATATGTTGGTTCTGTTCATATTAATGGATTAAAATATAAGATAGACTCTTAGATCTCCAAACTTCAACTGGATCTGTGTGCACAGCCCCTTGTTCTGGTAGGTACAAGATCCACAGAGATGGGCTCTATTTGCAGGAATAAAGTCGCCTTATACCAAAATAATTAAAAAAACAAACAAACAAAAAAAACACTATTCGGCATAAGATGTGTGGTTGGTTCTCTTATCTGATGCTGAGGTAATTGTTGAAACAGTAAATATTTTCCAATTTTAATTTGTTCTCTGCCTAGTTCTGTACATTATAGAAACTGCAATATTGATGTCTCATATTCTATATGATGCTTGTTTCAGCAATGTAACATTAATGCTGCAACAGCATATTTAAAATTTATTTTATGAAAAGCGAATATATAGGGTTACCATATTTGAACATTCAAAAATGAGGACGCTGCACGGGTGAGGGGCGTCAGTCCCACCCACACTCAACCCCCACTCTGCTTCAGGTCCCACCCCTTCCCGCTCAGCCCCACCAGTGCATCTCTCCTCACCCCCTGGCATGCTGCTTCCCTCCTCAGTCCCCAACCGACTGCTCGCCTCCTCCCACCTGCCACTCACCTCCTCACTCCCCTGCCAGACACTCCTATGCCCATCCCGAGAACCCCCACCTGCTGCTGGCTCGCTGCTTGCCTCCTCACCCCCACCTGCCCACCCACCTGCTGCTGGCTCTCTCACCTCTTCAACCCCTGCTGCCTGCCGCTGGCCTTTTCACCCCTCCCCCGCCTGCTGCTGGTTTGCCGCCCCGCCTCCTCACCCTCCCACCCGCTGCTGGCTCATTCACCTCTTCACCACCCCCCGCCTGCCACTGGCTCCCTGCTCGCCTCTTCACCCTGCAGTGTGGGCGACCCCTAGGCACAGAGGCGGAAGGGGTCTCCGCGTGCTGCACTAGCTCCCTCCTGCCCAATCAAAGCAGCAGGGTCTGCAGGTGCTGGCAGCGGGCAGAGAGCCCTCTCCCCCCCAACCCGACCCTAGGAGCCAGAGGGACCTGCCGGATGCTTCCCGGGAGCAGCCCCAGGTAAGCACTGCCAGGACTCCCCACCAGTAATAAGGGTGATATAAATCAGCCAATCCTGCTGTAAATCAAAGGTATTCATAATGAAAAAGGAATAGAGAGATACAGACTCTGTTCAAGAAGTCATTTTTCACCACAAGACTGTATCTGAAATTCAGTTTTCAGCTCCATATTTGATTCTTAGCTGGATACAGAAATTCAGTTGCTGTCATTGGGTACAAAGATTCTTTGAGGCTCTAAAACGGTGATTCAGAAATGAAAGTGACGTAAAGCTGAGTATATGCTCATGTTTTTGAAAGATATCTTATCATACTTACTATTTATCTTCTTATCTCAGCGTGAGTTGTCTTTTTTTCTTTTTTTCCCCTCAGCATGTTCTGCCCTTGGGGTTGCCCAATTAGATTCTGTGATCATTGCTCCACCTCCTATTGAAGATGGAATTAATCTTTCTTTGGAGTATTTACAGCCTTACTGGGGAGAACTTGAGAACTTAGTTCAGCACAAAAAGATTGTCTCCATAGGTACCTCTGATCTAGATAAAACACTGTTAGAGCAACTGTACCTGTGGTCACAGGTAAGGACAGACTATTCAACCATAATAACTCTGAGGCATGGTATTTACTATTGTTTTCTTGGTATGCCACATATCCAGTTGAAAGTCTTGTTATAATAGCTGTTTTTATTTTAAAACTAAAATATTGATTACACTAATCTGTGTTTCTCAAAGGTATATTGGAGGGCAAAGGATGAGTTTTGAAGATTCTTGGGGTTCAGTGGGGGAGGTCTGGGTATGAGAGGCTCAGCGCAGATCCAAGTGGTGGGGCAGTGGGGCTTTGTGAGGTGGAGGTCTGGGTGCACCTGGTTGGGGCTCAGTAGGGTGGGGATCAGGTTCCGGGGGGCTCATCAGGGTGGTCCAAGTCCAGGGGATGGGGATATAAGTGTGGGGGGACTCAACAGGGGATGGTCTGGGTGCAGGGGTGGGGCTCAAGGAGAGTCCAGGTGCAGGGGGGGTTCCGGATGCATAGGAGGTGGGGTGCAGTGGGAGGTGATGGGGGGGTGCTGGATGCAGGGATGAGGCTCAGTGAAGTGGGTTTTCAAGTACAGGGGGCTCAGTGGGTGGTTCAGGGTGTGGAAGGGTGAGGCTTGGCAGAAGAGTCTGGGTATGGGGTGGTCTGGATGCCTGGGGGTTGGGCAGACAGGGGAGCAGCTCCCTGTACATTGCCCCTCACCCTGTGGTTGAGGAGTGATGGGGACAGGAAGCAGAGGTAGGGTGAGTGGAGCGTCCTGCAGCTGAGGGAGGTTTTGGGGGGGTCGATCTGATTCAGCCTTGCAGACGAAGAGGATGGTCCTGTCCTGCCCAGACCAGCAGAGACTGGCAGCTGAGCTGCAGGCAGGATACGAGCCACCTGACAGGAAGTCCCCAGCCGCTTCCCCTTCTTTTCCCCCCCGCAGTGATTTATCTCTTTGCCAGCTGCTCTAGGAACCTGAAATGATGGCTCTGTGCTGCTAGAGGGGGGCGTGTGACCACTCTTGCAGCTTCCCTTTGCTTTCCTATCAGAAGGCATTTTTCTGTGAGGAAGTAAAGAAATCTGCAGGGGACTTGAGTTCTGCACGTACACAGTGGCACAGAATTCCCCCAGGAATACTACCTGAATCTTTTTACGTTTTTTAGCCTCTATTTGGATACAATTCCTTTCGGAAAGATATCATTAGAATACCAAGCTTAATTGTAAAGGCTAGGCAAATTGTGGCCTTCTGCACATGGATCAAACAATGGGAACTGTTCTTTGTGGAATGTAACTGACCTTCTCCCAGAGACTGAATGTGTCACTTCCATAACATTCAAATTGTGCAAGTCTCCATTTATCTCTGCCATGTGCTTGTTATTGAGCTGATTACATTCTAATCATATTACTGTTAGTGTATGTTAACTGTTCATTTATTCAGAATCTTCCAAGCTCTGTAAAAGTGATATAAATTCGTAACTATGTATCCTTATGGTTCCTGATAAGAGCCTTGATTTGTACTGTTTTTGCTGTCCTACTTAAGTAAAGTGGAGGGGGAAAAAATCTTACTGTGGCCAGCATTGGTCACCAAGGTTCTGACATGATGAATGTGTGTATTCTTTGTTTGTGAGAGCCCGATCCAAAGTCATTGAATTCAATGGAGAAAAATCCCTTTCACTTCAGTAGGTTTTGGATTAGGCCCCTAGTTAGGTGTGTGGACAGCTGCAAATTTATATCCACAAGAAGAATGAAAATTAATTATGTACTGCATTATTTGTAGTCTAGTGTTTTTCTTTTAGAACTCGCATCCTGTTTTACTGAAACAAGGGGCTGCTGATATTAATGACCGCAATAGACAAGAAGCCAAACATTATTCATTATGCAGAGTCTACTGAAGTGAGACCTTGTCATCATTCTGTGCCTTGTGTTGCAAGGAGATGAGTTCAGTTAGTACAGCCAGTAGGACTGGTGTGCTTGACAGCATCTTGCAGGATCAGGCTTGTGCTTTGTTCACAGTTTTTGGTGTCTAAAACAAGGGTCAAGTCAAAATGCTCAAAATAACCATACAGAGCAGATTTTATTCAACAGTAAAGAATGCTTATACATATCTAAAGTAGAAAAAAACATATTAATGTGCCTTTCCATCTGAAGGATCTCTCTCTCTCTTTCAGGTGAAACCACATAGTAACCAGGTAAATTTAGCTTCCTGTTGTGTGATGCCACCTGACCTCACAGCATTTGCAAAACAATTTGATATCCAGCTGTTGACTCATAACGATCCAAAAGGTAAGGCTGTAGTTGAACTTGACAAAATTAATAATTTGAGTGCAATCTTTTTTTAACCTTTAAAGCCCTGTGCATTGGATTCAGATGAATACCTTCATATCATTTATTGACTTCAAGTTCTTATGTGCTTGCCTTAAGAAAAAAAATAAAAGCAATCCTACAACAGGACTTCTGGGATATTGTAATAGGAAAACAGTAAAGCAGTGGGAAGGGATGCCTTGTCTAAAAATATTGTGTACTGTACCATGTTTAAAATGTATGGTTTATTAATTCCAGCAAAGCATGTAGTCTCAAGTGTCATTCTGTACCCTTCAGAACAGTGAAAGACATGGAAGAGCGTCACACAGAAGCTGGCAATGAGAGACCCTTTGTAGCAACATACCCCTGGTTAACCTGAAATAGTATGTTTGAAGGTAGAGGATGAGAGAGCCCTGTTTAGCCTGTAATGTAATGTAAAGTTTGTTAGTGTGTTTTAATACGTGTGATGACATGGTAACATAATTACTACATTATAGTAGAATCACACAGTTCTCTTCTGGGTTCCAAATCCTCCTATGGTGCCATCTCCTCAGAATGCTGTTATAAAATAATCTTCTTAAAATATTAAATTGGTGGTTCTTAAATCTGGACTAATCTGTTTCAGCCTATTCGCATCTAGACAAATGCTTTGCTGGAACTGTAAACTAAAATAACTTGGACAAGATATTTTCTTTCACTTCCTCAGTTTAACTAAAATGGCTGTAGGCAAAAGTGTAGTGGAGATCAATTTTTTTTTTTAGTAAGGTACTTATTTCTGTGTTTAATTACCTGGTGAATCTTGCTAACAAAAATGTGACTAGTAGAATGAAACTTTAAGGTCTTATTAAATATGGTCTAAATTACTTTATGCTGTATCTGGATGAAGCTTGATTTGGGAGTGAATGAGACTTTGTAGTGGAATTCAGAAACTGCCTAACCATTTATAAGTATCAGTACATTTTGAGCAATGGATATGCCAGCATAAGATGCTATACATCAGTTAATTTTTAAATAGTAAAAATTAGTACTTGTGCTTCTAAATTTGTTTGTTTGCTTATGTAAACTGTAAAATACAAATCTTCAGCTCTCTTTTGTTGCCTTGCAAGGAAACCTGTTTTTGCAAGAAGCTTTGGCTTTCATGCAGGTGCAGGTTGGATATAATGCAGAGGTAGCAAGTTCAACATATGGAGGATGGTGAGAGAGGGTATAGTTTCCACCACTATTTAAGGAATCTCCCGTCTTCTTATTCAGAGCCTGAGTTGAAAAATTATAGCTGTCTGGGCTACATTTAGTCTATGCTTTAGCTCCTGGACATCCTCTCTGCTGAAAGAAATGTGTTTTCATTATTTAAGCAAACTTGTGAATGGCAGGAACCAGTAAGGACAAAAACAGATATCTTGAATTTTTGGGCAAGAGGCCGCAAATTTACTCCATACTAGAGTAAGCTCTTGAGGCAGTCTGGCCTTGGAACAGTGAAAATAGGCAGTGCCATCAATGCTCTCTCTGTTACCTGCCTTCCCCTTGTTGATGCTAAAGCATCACAGTACTAGGGCTTAGCAGCCTGCTTAAACCAAGGCCACCAAACTAGCAGCTACCCTACTGAAAAGGAGTTAACACCCCTGCTGCTAGAAGCTAGCACCCAGAATTGTGATACTACACAAGAAATGACTCATTAAACCAAGTAAAACCCACGCTGATTTGTCAACAAACCATACCACATAAGTCCTTAAAGAGCCTATGCCAACAAACTGAATATGACTTCAAAAGGCAGCAGGATCCCCATGACACATTTCCAGGTCCACCAGTCTTTCATCAGGTATGAAACACATATCGGCAAAGTTGCTGTAGTCCAGGTGACTCTTGGAAATTGCTGGCTGGAACCACAGTATTCTCAAACTCCCAACTGCAACCTGCAAACCAAAACAAATTGAAAATTAATACATACACACCAATAACTATCATGAGAGGGGAGGCAGGGTGGGGGTTTGTGGGATTTGTTCCCTACTCTACAATCTTATGCTGGCTAATAAGGGACATTGTGCCTTAATTATAGAATAATAGAAGCATTTACAGTGCAGGACATGACCTTATCTCTTTAGACTTATAACTGTTAAGGGCCTAGTCCGCAGGGTGTTGAGCACCCTTAACTGTGACTTTAGTGGGAACTGAGAATGCTCAGTACCTTGCTGGATTTGGTCAAACATATTACATTTTTCTAAATATGAATCTAGATCTTTTAAGCTAAAATCAATGTCAAACAAGAGACTGTCATTTAATTCTCTCCTCCAAAATATATAGCTACCTCTTGATCTTATTTTTGGTATCTTCAGCTAATGGTTTTAATGATTAATGTCATTTCAATCAACACTTTATGTAAAGCCAGGTCAGTTTATTACTTAGAGCAGGAGAGAAGTATGTTCTGAAACTTTCTTATACTATAAATTCTTTAACTTTTGAGTTTGTGCCTCATGAAACGTGTGTGTGTGTCTCCAGCAATGTGACCATATACTTCATGCTGTCACATTGCTTATTGAGATAATTAACACAAAGATCACCTCTTACTAATTACAGTTAAAGGAATTATTTACGTTTTTGTTTGGTTAAAATGTAAATATCTGTTTCTAATTTTAGAACTGCTTTGTGAGGCAAGTTTCCAAGAAGCTCTTCAGGAAAGTATCCAGAACAGTCGGGCACATGAATGGACTCCCTTGTGGCTTCTCCGGTATTCAGTCATTGTTCAAACCAGAGGCATTATCAAATCGAAAGGCTATATCCTGCAAGCGAAAAGAAATGTCTCTTAATACATTTTTCTTTTGACAACAGCCTGCTGTCTTAATGCTTTGGAAACATACCACCTTTTTTGCATAAAAACTTGCACGGTGGTGAGATCCATCACAAGTTATAATGAAGACCAAAAGTGGTGACAGGCCTGGGTTGTCCAGAGGCACAGAGCTCTGACAGCATTGTCAAATACTGCACATTTCTTTCCTAACGTAGAGACCGGTTTACTAATATATGAAATATTTGGTGTTCATTAAACTGTTTTCTAATTGAGATTATCTAAAGAAATTCAAAATATTTTTCTTTATGACTAATATAAAATTATCACTAAGTATATTTTGGCTTCCATCAAGGTAATATATAGAAATTTATATATTTTTGTTTTCAAGAAAGAAACTTAACATTCTGAATTTCTTCTGAAGTGCTTATTCCTACTAGTTAGGTAGCTATATAGGATTTGAGCGGTTGAGTAACTTTTAAGTAGTTTTCTTTTTTATCCATAGGAAAATTCTCTAAGTAAACAGACTAATTGGAATCTGATTAATTGGTATAGCTAGTAAGCTGCTTAATTCACGTGAATGAAAACCTGGTTTTCTTTTCATTATGTTACAAAAGGCCTTTCTTTTAAAAAAAATATATATTTTTTAAATTTATATTAGCTCATCCTGTTTGTTTCTGTACCATATTGTTCTTACTGTGTTTAGCATGTAGACAGGAGTGATGCCATTTTATGTCTTAAATTGTGAAGTGTATTGTAGTGTATTTTACGTGGAATTACGTGGCCAGAAACAAATTAAACTGTAGCCAGAATGTGCCTGGTTTTGTCCTAATCTATGTACTAGATGCTCAAGAGCCACAGATACTTTAAGAATGTGAATAAAATCAGAATAGATAAGTAGATAGATGTTGATGGGCTGTACATTGTATAATCACGTACAAAGGATATAATGTCTGTTAATTTTGGGTTACCTGGGGAATTAACTGATGTTCAGATGTCATCCAGAGAACAGAATACCAAACAAGCATTAAATCTGTGTTCTTGTTCCCTTGTGTTGCCAGCTTCATATGTGCAGTACTGTTGGCTTCTAAACCTAAAGGAAACTAATGCTGGATCTAAGACAGGCTATTGGTTTCTTTTTTCACCTGGAATATATCCACAGACTGAATTTTGTGTTTTAAAAATACAGTCTGTCTACTGCAAAAACATTTTGTTATCTAATGTGGTTTAGATGGTATAGATCTCTTCAGTGCAGTTCCTGTCAGTAGCTCACTGTAGTCCAGTGAAGTCAACAAGTGTTTTGCTATTGATTTCAGTGGGAGCAGGATCAAGCCATAGTCTGGTAATTGTTAACTTAGTTTTATGTAGACTTTGAGCTTGTAGTTTAAAGGAATGAATTTACATGAACTTTTTTGTGTATTTTTGTCATAGAAAAATCACGTTTTCTTGCATGGTCAGATGTATAAACTTTTTAATCCATTCCACTGAGTTAGTCTGTTGTTTTCAAAGACTTGGTACACTGATAAATGTTGTTTGGTAGTAAACTTCTGAGTCCTTAAATATTCAGATATGTGACTAAAATATCTAGGAAATACTCTAGACTTATTCAATTACTCAATAAATAAGGAGTGGACAAGGAAGAGAATGGGCACTGATAATGCAGAGGCAACAATTTTAGAAACACTTTCTTTTGACAGAAGAAAGTGAATTTTGGCCATGGAGGGTCATCTGTGTATAAAATTAAAAAAATGAACCTTATTTAAAACTTATGTGCCAAGTGTGCTGCTTACTGGTCGATATTGATGTATAGCATCTACTTATGATCATTTTATTTATCCTTTGCATCCAAAGCATACCACAGTCTGACTGTTGACAAGGATTCACATTTACTTGACATGTATATGTTTAAATCTACAAGACTAAAAACTTTAATACTGAGTATTGAGCTAAGAATAGTTTAAAAGTGCACAGATTTAGTTTAGTTCCTAATTGGGAACCATGTTAATAATTACTTTTTTGTGGAGAGAGAAATAACTTTTGTACCAATTGGAATAAGTATGGTAATTTGTTAGCTCTACAAGCAGCATTACAACCAGGCAGTGATTTTTCAAGTCATTACCTGATTAGTGATTACTGTATTTAACCAAAATAGCAATTAAAGTTGGAGGAGAGACAGGAGGAGGAATATAAAAGTTAAGATTTGAAGACGTGAAAATTGGCATTACTGTATTATTAGCATATGTCCTTCTTTGAGATTTGCATTTTTGTGTATGCTTTGTATGAATTCTAAATTTCTCTATATCATTGCTTGCATTGGTATCTCTGGGAGGCAAGCAGGAATGTCTCTGCTTTTCCATCATTTTAAATGACATATTGTATATGGTGAACATCAGATCACTCAAGATATGCCTTGATGTATTGACATAGTGGGGAGTAGGTGGTATTTAGAACATGTATGCCCTTCACCAGTCTGAAGCTAGATCCCACTTACAAGTAACAACAAGTCCCAAATTCTTCAACCAAGCCACCATGTTACTGCCACTTCCCTCCTAATCTCATTCATTCCTTTTTTGGGGGGAGTTGGGGTTCCAGGGTTGTATCACTGCAACTGTCATTGGTCTACATGAACTGTTTGTAGGAAGGGAGGAGGAGAGGGGGGAATCAAAGCACCCTTTAACTGTGTGTAACTTATTTCTTGCAGAAAGTGTGCTTTATGCAAGTTTAGATCTATTGATTATGTATTTAATCCTGGGGTGTAGCCTCTTTAATTGTCTTAAAGGTTAAATTGGAGTTTTTGTGCTGTATATTGTTTTCCTCTAATCGTTTTCTTACACTTTTCCGTGTAATAAAATAAATGATTAGTATAAATTAAGATACATAATTATATACAATTTTGTTTTTAATGTTGGAACTAGACTGCTTGGTGTGGGCATGGTTTTATCCCTGTGATCAAATAATGACAAAGATAATTGCAAGATTTCATTAATTTTATCTAGTCCCTGTATTGCACTTACTAAAGATTCCCTTTCATAAATTGAATGTTTGTTACTAAAATACAGATTATGTAAATTTTGCCAAGTATATTTGGAGAAATGTTTTTTTCAAATCTAACGAAGTACAAGACAACTTCCTTTGTAGCACATTGACGCCACTTTTTTTTTGTTTTTGTAACTAAGAATCGATTTTGAGTAACAGAGGCAGCACCCCCTCTATGAATCACCTCTCGGATCTGCTGATCCCTAGGAGTAGTACATTAGGAATGAGACTTGAACTTGTTCTCCCATCTGGTAGTGCACAACATTCCAGGAACATAGCCTGGAATGCTTTTTGCTTTTTTCTTTTCTTTTCTTTTCTTTTCTTTTCTTTTCAAGTTAGATTTTTTTGAGCCAAATTCTGCCCTATTTCTAGCACCTCAAAAGCCTAGAAATGCTTATGATTAGATTTAGTAGTGGTCACTTAACTGTTCCCTTACTATTAGCTGCCTAATCTAGCTAATCTTAAAAGTTTTTTCACTAATAGATTGTGAAAGGGAGAATCTTAATTAAGCCTTGCTTCTGGAAAATACAGTAAAAATGTGTGACTTAGTCCTTTTAGGTCATTAGGCAAAATGTGTAAATTTTTTAAAAAAATCCCGCATGGTTTTATTTAATCCTCTCTTGTTGGCTTTCTTTTGTTGGTAAAATGTTTAGCTAGAGCTGTAATGTATGAAACAAATAGAAAACAAAGCATTTGTTTTAACAAAATATTTATAGTCCTGAATGCTCCCTAGTAACTGAATGTGTTAAAATAAAATGAGTTGTTTGAGTCTGTAGTGGTGGATTATTGATTTCTAGCTAGACCTTTCCCAAACAAGTTGTCATGAATCGCTGTCAGCATGCTAGAATACTAACTAGAGCAGTGATTCTCAAACTTTTGTACTGGTGACCCCTTTCACACAGCAAGCCTCTGAGTGCGACGCCCCCCCTTATAAATTAAAAAAATGTTTGTCTATTTAACACCATTATAAATGCTGGATGAAAAGTGGGGTTTAAGGTAGAGGTGGAAAGCTTGCGACCCCCCCATATCTAATAACCTTGCGACCCCTCAGGGAGTCCTAACCCCCACTTTGAGACACCCCCCCCCGAGTAGAGTATGAGCTCGAACTCGTGGGGAGCATTTTAGCCACAAAGCCTAACCCATACTTTTGACCTAGTAACTTGCTAGCTCTTCATGTCCTGTACACTTCTTCTGCCTGAATGCTACACCCTCCTGCAACTCCCATCTAGTCACCGCTAACCTCTTCTTCCAGCAGTGCTACCTGGTCTGCCAAATCGTTGGTGGCATTGTAGACGAAGAGTATTGGTGTGTAAGCTCAGAATGGAACTCGGGTTACATGTGGGGTTATTTCTAGATTTGCTTTAATGCAGAAGGCAGAGGAATAATCAGCTCCTCAAGGGAGCCTAACTATTGTGCCAGGCTTAGAGGAGTGGAGAAGATGCTGTAAGGTGAAGATTACTGTACCGAGGCTATTTGCATCATAAGGGGACATCTGCCCTAGATGCGCATAACCCTGCTTAGCTGTCCCTGGGTGTTCTAGTGCAGTGAGGAGACACTAGGGAGACCCTGGCACTACCTGCGGGCTCTGAGGCTCACTGTGGGGTTTCTGCAGGCTATGCAGACATACCGCAAGTCAGTGCTCCTTCTATAACATGGACACTTGGATAACATGGATTGGGACAAAAGAAATCTGATGAGGTTCAATGAGGACAAGTGCAGAGTTCTGCACTTAGGATGGAAGAATCCCATACACCGCTACAGGCTGGGGACCGAGTGGCTAAGCAGCAGTTCTGCAGAAAAGGAGCTGGGGATTACAGTGGATGAGAAGCTGGATATGAGTAAGCAGTATTGCCCTTGCTGCCAGGAAAGCTAATGGTATATTGGGCTGCATTAGTAGGAGCATTGCCAGCAGATCAAGGGAAGTGATTATTCCCCTCCCTGGTGAGGCCACATCTTGAGTATTGTGTCCAGTTTTGGGCCCCCTGCTACAGAAAGGATGTGGACAAATTGGAGAATCCAGCAGAGGGCAATTAAAATCAGGGCTGGATTAACCTTTTATGGGCCTCCATGAGGGCAGTGGAGCATGGTGCGGGGGTGGGGCCTGGCATGAGTGAACCTGCTCCACCCATCCCGATGCGAGGGCACTATTTACAAACCGGCAGGTGTCAGACGCACAGTGGCCTGCCCAGTCCTCTGCTGCTAGCATGCCCCTTCCCCTCGGGGGTGGGGCCATGCCATGCCACAGAGACACTGCCCCCCCCATCCAACACTGGAACAACCCTCCAATTCACTATGCCCAGAGTGCCCCCCCCCCCAACCCTGCCACAAATGCACAGCGCCCTGCACAACACCACCCCTGCCCAGCACTCCCTCCCCTATGCCCTGCCTCCTGGCCGCATTCACCAACCCTGCTGGGAGGCGACTGTCTGCCGGGCTGAGCTGCAAGTGCAGTTCCTGGGGTGGGGAATCACTCTGGCCCCAGGTGCGGTGCGATCAGCCAGGCCAGGGCTTGCCCCAGCCAGCCTCCCTCAGGACCCACTTGCCTGGAGGGGCCCAGCCAAGCCTCCCACACTGCCCCACCCACTGTCCAACTGGCCAGGCTTCTGCACCAGTCCCAAGTGGCTCAGTTCCAGGGAGACAGGTGGGGCCCACAGTTGGTGAAAAGCAGAGACTGCCTGGAGCCGGACGTGCACTGGGGTCTGGCCAGAAGGCAGGGAGAAGCTGGTGAGTGGGGCCAGAAAGTGAAAAGGAGCCCTTGGCAAGCAGGCGGAGAGGAGCAAGTGGTGGGCAGGGTCGGGTAGGGGGAGCCAGTGGGCTGGTGGGGTCTTAGGGCTAGGGTGACCAGATGTCCTGTTTTTAAAGGGATAGTCCCATTCTTTGGGACTTTTTCTTATATAGGTGCCTATTACCCCCAACCCCCTGTCCCATTTTTTCACAGTTGCTATCTGGTCAACCTATCTCAGGGTGCAGTGCTTAATAATCTGCCGACTGCTTTTTACAGGGATTAAAAAGGGGCAAAGGGAACAAAATGGATGAGGGGGGTGGTCAGGGTCTGATCATGGGCAAAAATTGACTGGTCAGAAGTGTTAAGCAGCTGGAGGCAGGGTTAGGAGAGGGGTTGAAAAGCAAAATCAGGGCTGGGGGGGAGGAGCAGGAGTTAAACTTGGAGTGAGGCACTGGCAGAGGGTGACAGAGGGCAAAACCTGGCACAGGCAGGGGTAGAGGGGGTAACGGTTACCCCAACGGGACTGAGACACCAGTGTTTGCAAAAATGATGGGGAGCAAAGGGGCTTTTTTATTTCCCCTCTCACAGACAACACCTCTCAGCATAGGCTTCCTAGGGCTGGGTTCTTAAAGGCACAGGCATCCCAATGCCTAGTCAATGCAGCTCCTTTTTGTCTGATCTAACCTACTGAGGCTATGTCTACACTACAAAGTTCAAAGAGCTGCTGCGGGTGCCAATGCTTCTGGTAATCCACCTCGACGAGGGGATTAGCTCCGAGCACTGGGAGCCGAGCCTGTCCACACTAGCGCTTTAAAGCACTCAAACTTGCTGCGCTCAGGTGGGATGATTTTTCACACCCCTGAGCCAGCAAGCTAGAGCACTTTAACTTGCCAGAGTAGATAATCCCTGAGATTTAATTCAGTGAAACATTTTACATATATACCCTCAGAAACAAAGAATCCCTTATCACTGTATCTGCTTGCATAGAGTCTCATAGCAATTTCCCAAGTTATCTTATCTGCTGCTGGGATGCCTTGAATTTTTAATTCTAATTTTTTTTCTTATTTTTAGAGCAGATGTTTATTCTGTTGGATCATCTGACTTCCACTCTTTTGACTGTCAATCCAGCACTTAGTGTTTTTCTGCATGCCATTGCTTGTGTGTACAACTTGATTCTCAAATATTCAATAAAGGGAGTATACTATCTCCTCATCTTTCTCAAAGGCAAAAATCTATTGTAATTTTTGCTGAATGTTAGAACTGCCGTAGTGCGTCGGACAAATAGTCCGTCTAGTCCAGTATCCTGTCTTTTGGCAGGGGCCAGTGCCAGGTGCTTCTAAGGGAATGAACAGACCAGGCAATCACTGAATGAACCATCCCATTGTCCACTCCCAGCATCTGGTAGTCGGAGGATGGTTTAGGGCAGTGGTCCCCAACCTTTTCGGCTGGCGAGGGCCAGCCAAAGGACCACTGCGATGGCGGAGCACCCACCGAAATGCTACCGGGCGGACGCCGCTCAATGACGTCGCTTGCCAGTGGCGTCATTGAGAGGTGCCGCTGCTGAAATTCGGGAGCGACGCCTCTCGATGACATTACTTGTCGAGAGACATCCCTGACAAATGCCGCTGCAGCATTTCGGCAGCATTTCGGCAGATGCTCTCCCGGGGGCCAGGACGCGGGTAACAGTTTCACAAACCTTAGTCTGTGAGAAACTGCTATCTGTAGGAATTAGCTACATCTGATAGCAGTTTTTAGCAAATTAGGAAAAGTCAGCAAATAAGAACAATCTTATATTCTTGGTGGTGATGGGGGACTTCAACAACCCAGACATCTGTTGAGAAAATAACACAGCAGGGCACAGATTATCCAACAAGTTTTTGGAATGTATTGGAGAAAAAAAATTGTTTCAGAAGGTGGAGAAAGCTACGAGGGGAGAGGCTGCTCTAGATTTGATTTTGACAAATAGGGAGGAACTTGTTGAGAATTTGAAAGCAGAAGGCAGCTTGGTGAAAGTGATCATGAAATGATAAGAGTTCATGATTCTAGGGAATGTAGGAGGGAGAACAGCAAAATAAAGACAATGTCTTTCAAGAAGGCAGACTTTAGCAAACTCAGGGAGTTGGAAGGTAAATTCCCATTGGAAGCAAGTCTAAGGGGAAAAGCAACTGCAGACCATTGGCAGTTTTTTAAAGAGACATTATTAAGGGCGCAAGAGCAAAGTATACCATTGCGTAGGAAAGACAGGAAGTATGGCAAGAAACCATCCTGGCTTAACCAGGAGATCTTCAATGATCTAAAAATCAAAAGAGCCCTACAAAAAGTGGAAATTAGGATGAATTACAAAGGATAAATATAAACAAATAACACAAATATGTAAGGACAAAATTAGAAAGGCCAAGGCACAAAACGAGATCAAACTAGCTAGAGACATAAAGGGTAACAGGAAAACATTCTGAAAATGCATTAGAAGCAAGAGGAAGACCAAGGACAGGGTAGGCCTGTTACTCAACAAGGGAGGAAAACAATAACAGAAAACGTGAAAATGGAAGAGGTGTTTAATGACGTCTTTGTTTCTGTTTTCTCCAAGAAGGTTGGTGGCAACTGGACACCTAACAGTGAATGCCATTGTGAAAATGAGGTAGGACTAGAGGCAAAAATAGGAAAAGACCAAGTTAAAAATTACTTAGACAAATTAGATGTCTCCAAGTCACCAAGGCCTGATGAAATGTGTCCTAGAATACTCAAGGAGCTGACGGGAGATATCTTAGCCATCAGCAATTAGCTTGAGAGATGGGCAGAGGAGCAGAGACACTGCGCACATAGGTGAGAAGGAGGTGGGGTGGGGAATGAGGGGAGCTTGGCTGCTGGTGGGCACAGAGCACCCACTAATTTTTCCCCACAGGTGCTCTAGCCCTGAGCACCCACAGAGTTGGCAGCTATGAGTCTGGGATATATTATTAGGAGTATTGTAAGCAAGATACCAGACGTCATTATTCTGCTCTGCACTGATTATGTGGAGTATTGCGTCCAGTTCTTGGTGCCACAGTTCAGGAAAATGTGGACAAATTGGAGAAAGTCCAAGAAGGGGAACAACAACAAAAAATGGTCTAGAGAACATGACCTATGAGGGAAGACTTTTCGCGGTGGCCCAGGCCGGAAAGCAGCAGGCGGGGCGCTGCGCACATGCCGGCACGCGGGGCCGTGTCCCGCCGGAGCGCTTTTCGCGGCGGCCCAGGCCGGAAGGCAGCGGGCGGGGCGCTGTGCTGCGCACACCCTTGCACGCGGGGGAAGATGGTGGCCACGCGGCGAACAGCGCGGCGCGAGCCGGAGCCCCCTGTCCCGGCTGCGGCAGAGGTAGGAAGGAAGCGGGAGGCGCCCGCAGGCCCCGTGCCAGGGCCTGGCTGGTCTGTGCGGCCCCCGGCACGGGCGGAGGCTGCCGGGCGGCTCCCCTAGCCCTGCAGCGCGGGGCCTGTTCCGCCGAAGGGGGCCGGAGCTCGACCCCGAGTGAGTGGCCTGGAGCCCCCGGGGGCTGTGGTGAGGTGCGGGCTGTGCCCCAGGGCTGGGCAGTGGTGCTCCGCCTGGCCGCCGTCTCCGCTCCCCCGGTGGGTGACCCCAACCCAGAGACCCCGGTGATGGGCCTGCTAGAAGTGATTGACGGCTGGGTTTGGCTGGTCTGCTGGTGTCCTTGGGTGGTTCCGGGGGATAGCAGCCGCCCGCGTTGTGCCCCACTTCCCCGGCTCTTGGTTTTCCCGCAGTGCCGGTGGTGGTGGGTGCTCTTCTGCCTGCGTTGTTGAGGCGGGCTGGCCCCCTTCTCCAGTGGCCCGATTGCCTGGCGTCCCCGGCTTGAAAGTGAAGTATCATGTATTAACTGTAGCGCCGAACAATGGAAGGGCACAGTTGAAAGGCTCCCTAGACCTGAGGGGGTTTTAATAATTGGACACACTTCTGCATTTCTTTCTTCTGTAATGGCTTTCTCACTGTTTAACTGATGGGATACTTTTGGGATACACTCTGTATGACAGATGCTGTTCAGAATAAAATGGCTGTGTGCTGACAAATAGGAATCGCAACCTGTTAGATTGCGTTATCTGTTAGATTCGTTATCAGTTTTTAGATAGCAGCAGTGGCTTGTTGTGCCTTTCATCATCTAGTGCCAGCCAAGAGGTTTTGAGTATTTCTATGCGATACAGACTTTGCAACAGTCATCCATGCCTTGGATTCTGAAGCATCGTTGCATAGATGCCATTGGGTTAGAAGGGTTTAGGACTTCTCCAGATAGTGTAGCTTCCTTAACATAGTATATTCTGTCTGCCAGAAGCTTTCTCCTACTGCAGAATGCATTTGCCTGCTGTGGAACAAGCTTCAATGACTACATAATGTTTGAACCCAAGTCTTTGTACTGACTTTTATTTGTTAGTATCATTTCATGGTGTTGGTAATCTTTGTAGCCATGAATGGTCTGGGGCAAAGCTCTTTGAAAGGTTGACTCTGTACCTTATTGTGGGAAGTTTCCAGGCTTAAACAGTCAGTAGCTAGGGATGGCTGTCTGTGTTAAGGAATTCAATCTTTGGAATCTGCTTCCTGTGGCAGCCTGCCAGACCCAGACTGAACTAGATTCAGAGCATTTGATTTAGTTTATGTATTTTTGGGGTGTGTTTTTTGCTTATTTTTGCCCAGCGGGTAGCTTGATTCTTGAGTCTGATAGACTTCCAGTTGGTGTGGGGTCTGGTGTCCTAACAGTGATTTATACCACCTTTGTGGCTCTAGAGGACAGTCCATAAAGCTGTTCTTGCAGCTGGAGATTGCTGGCACTAAGGCCATTCTCAGCTGTCTACTTACATAAATAAATCACAGTTAACTTTGACAGATTTAATAAAGGACTGTGTGGAGGTATAAAGCAGAAAAAGAAACCCTAGGAATCAGTTGCTGGACATAGAAGCATATGTATGAAGCCTCCAACAGCACACATCTCAGGAAGTAGGATTCTGCCAGGAGGAGGCAATGTGGTGGGCAAAGTCTGATGCTAGTTTGCAAAAGGCATAGGTGGACAAATGAGTGATGAATGCAGGTTGTGGTACTAAGCATTGCATAATGTATGTCATCAGGTTAACTTTCTCTAGACAGTTATTTAAAAAGTAAAAATGCATGTGAATCTGAGGCCGGAATTACTCGTTATGATTCTTTTAAAGGTGTATTTTTCTATGGAAATGTCTTGTTTGTTGTTATTCCTTTTTATTTCTGTAGCTGGCATCTGCTGAAGTTAGTACTCCTGTTTCTGCGAAGACGCCCAGGAGAAGAACTAAAGGAAACTCGCAGCCAGAAGTCATTCATGAATCTCAGAATGAGGGGTTGGAAGATGCTGAAACAAAATCAGATCTTGGTGGTCCCTCTGAGGCACAAACAACTGAGAATGGAGACAAAAAAATGCATTCAGCAAACTCAAGTACTGAGCCACAGGCTGATGGAGATGAAGCAAAATCAAATTACACTGCCATGTCTGAACTTGAGACACCTTTATTTATAAGGATAACAAGGAGAAGACAAATCACAATTCCTTACCAACCAGATTCACCAGCCAAAAAGAGGCCTAGCAAGGCAGCTCTTCTGAGTGAATTAAGTAAATCTCAGGATGAAGATGTCTCTGAAGCTGAGTCATGTTCTTCAACTGTATCTGGCGCCTGTACAACTAGTGCTACAAGAACTACGAGAAGCAGGAAATGCAAAGCTAAACTCCACCCAGATCCAGTTTGTGAAGCCCAAGCTGAAGAGGTTTCTGATGCAGAGTCATGCTGCTCGGGTCTTTGTGTGGAGCCATCTGTAACTAGCAGAAGAATAACTAGGAGTATGCTAATGAAATCACAAGCAGAAACCATTAGACAAACTGAGAAAAAAGTTAGTGAAGTTGTGCTGGAAGATGAGAAGTTAACTGAGGACAGAATTAAATCTCAGCCAGTAGTCATATCTGACTGTGAACATGTCACAAAATCTGATTCTGATACAGAGCAAGCATCCTCTCTTTCACCTAATAGATACGTCACTCAGAGTAATAAACAACCCAGCCCCTGCAAGACCCAATGCCAGACTGAATCTACCAATACAAACCCAAGTGATGACCCAAAACAAGTTTTAATTGATTCAACACCCAGCAGTCCTACAGAAACAGGAAAAAGCTGTACCATAGCATCTCCTAAAAAAGAAACAATAAAGGAGACACACTTGGAAATTGTAGAGAACTCAGAGGAAATGTTAGAAAAGGAGAGAGACATAACTGGAAAAGAATGTGCTTCTCTTTTTCTGTCTGACCATGAGAGCCTTGATGCATCCTTTAAGTCCCAAAGGCAGACCAGCCCAAGTAAAAGAAATACAATTCCAGAATACCAAAAGGCAGATATTGGGGAGGCTACACAGAGATCTTTCACCCATGCAGATGAATTAATGGTAGCAGACAAGCCAAGTAGCACAACCACCAGCCCGCGAAAGGGCATACACCTATCACCAATTGGTGATGACAGTGATGGTGACTGTGAAATGTCTGATATCAGTGTAGACACTGGTGAAGGTCAAGCAGAACTAGTTACCAAATCCTCCCCACCTGTAACCAAAAGATCATGTAATAAAAAGAAATCTGCTGAGTTGCTCCTGAGCAGTGATGAGACGGATGAAACTGAAAACAGTGATGTGGAAGAAGTGGGTGATGTAGGAGAAAATCTGTATTTAGCAGAGACCAGAAATAAGAAATCATCCTTGAACAAATCTTTAGAAAATGATTCATCACATGGAGAACTGTTTGTAATTGACACAGAACCTGGTTTGGGCCACAGCAAAAAGTATTACCTAGAACAGGAAGAAAGAAGGAGCGATGCAGAAAGTAAGGATGAAGAAAGAAGGAGCGATGCAGAAAGGAAGGATGAAGAAAGTGAAAGAGATGAGTCCTCAGATCTGGAAGATAATGAGGAGGAGTTTGTAGATGAAGATGAAGATGCATATTTATTGAAAAATAAAAAACCTAATATGTAAGTGTTTTTACAAATAACTTAAGCAGCCACATAGAATTCTAACAGGCATATTGTTAGTTTAATAATGAGAGAGTTCTTGTGGTGATACAATCAATGTGTGAAACTGGAGTTGCTTGAGCTGCAAAGTGGAATTATTGCTCCACAATTCAACAAGTCTTCCTGTTATGCCTACATCCAGACGTCGGTCTGTGACATGGAGAGGTTCCATCAGCATGGCTCTCCGTTAAGGACCCTTTAGTGGTGTTTCCCTCATCGGTTGTTTTTTAAAAAAAATCTTTTTATCACCACCTGAGGCTCTTTCCTTCCATTCTGTAGTGGTACCTTTCCTCACCACAGGAGTGGCTTTCCCCACCCACTCCAATACCTATTTTTGTTGGCTGAATCTCATCAAAATTCATCGTTTGTGTTCCTATGAATTACAGAGCTCTTTAGATGGAATGCAACGTTCTTAGTACTGAAAACACTATCATTTAATCATCTTAAGTAGTTTTTGAAATAAAGCATAAAAAACTGAGAAGTTGAAAAAACAAATATCATTCCTTGTTTTTTTTTCTTTAAGGTAGGTAAATAAAGACAAAGGTTTTTAAGACTTAAATGAAAGGGAGGAACAAGAATGCATGGGCACTGTCCAAGCTAATAATGAGTATTTGTGACCCCTGCCTATTTCAGTTCATTTGATGAAATAGTTTGCTATTTTGCTAAGTTAGCCACACATGGAAACAGATCACAGCCTTTTATCATTCCTAGCATTTATAAAATTTGCTTTAAAATAAAGCATATTAAGCACCAGACCTGAGCCTAGAAGCCAGGTGGTTCCATATCAAAGCCCAACTAATTTGCCATAGTGTGCTGGGGCCAAGTCTTTAAACCTCTTCCTTGGTTACCACATATTAAAAAACCCTGCTTTGCATAGACATTTCATTAAATCTTTTCAACAGAAAACACACCTCTCGCATTGACCATCAAACATATTTTATGAATTAGTTAATTGTATTGCCAGAATGCAGTCGGGGGCAAATGGTACAATATTACTTTATATTATTAGAAACTAAGTTTTGAAAATGTATTGTTAGGAATACAAGCAAGGGCGTTACAAGTCTCAGTGTATGTCTGGTAGCAAACATACAGACACTAGTGTTCAAGAATCCAATATGTTTCTACCTCCAACTTGTTCTTCTGCTTTTACTTGTTCTTGTTGCTTCTTGCTCTTCTGTTTGGATTCCTTGTTAACAAATTACAGAATGTATAAAAGATAGGCAGTGACCTTGAATTTTTCACTTTGAAAGTCAAAAAACATTGAAAGGGAATATTTTGATAACACGGATAATCTACATAATCTCACATAAGATAGGAATGTCCAAGATAGGGATGGCACCAAACAAGTCAGAGGGGGCTTTTTGGAAGTGATTCCCCTCTGGTTCTCTCCAACAAACTTTTATTAATAAATGTTATGCTTTATGCCAAGTGGAAGTACAGTATGATTTGCTATACCTATCTGTCTTTCCACTTCAGCTTTTAGTTGTGTAACCCCATTTCCTTTGAGCATTGCAATCTAGAAACCCCTTTATGACAGCTATCTGATATGCACCAGGAGAACAGAGAAGAAGGATAAAAGACATTTTCTCTGAATCCTGCCTTGCTTCAGGGGGCACATTGGGAAGATCACTATAAACTTGTTAATATTACTGTAATGATTAACTAGCCATTTCTCTTTCAGATTACATCTATCAAGCAGCATAGATCCTGGTCTAAATATCAAGAGGCTTGGAGGCTTATATATTAGCTTTGATGCAGGAAAACAAAAAGCTGGCTCAAGTGCAATTAAACAGTTAAAGGGGGAAAAGAAAGAAGAGGTAATGTGAATCTAAGCTTATAAATTTACACAGATGTCTGGGATTCAAAGATGCTAAAATGAATCCAATTGTGACATTTATTTAAAAAGAAAAGCCTTGCTAGTAGAGTTTGGAGGAAAGAGAAATTCTGTATAGCGAAAGCATTTATTTAAATTGGTTTTTATGGTAGGAATTAAATGTATATGGCATGTAAGAATCTATAAAGAGCCCTCATGCATTGCAAATACTGGAGATTATCCCTACAGAATAGGAAGAAGTCCAGTCCACTCAAATACATGCCAAATGTTTATCTAGAGATTATATTTCATGAATTGAGTTTCTGCTACACTGCATCACTGCAATCCTAGATAATAATTCCCATGCTGTTAGTTGTGAATGAGATTGAGTCTGGTGCTCTGCCCTCAGACAGTTATACCCTCAGCATGAACTAAAACTTGGTGCAAAACAGCACAGCAAAAGTAGGTCTGCTAACAATGCTTAATATGTGAACTGCTGAGTTGAAGAGACATTTGACCCCTCCATACCTGTTCGGGCTGGGGTTTTAGGCTGACTAGTCAGTGGGTGACAGGCATGCGTTGCTTTCCAGCAGAATTATTTGCTTAGACAATCCCATCCCTCATGGGCTCGTTTACTCTGCCAGCAGGGTCTGCTAGCTCAGTTCTTCCAGTGCCAGCCTGCTGCACTTTGTAGCTGGCCAGCCCTGTGCTCTTTGGTTTTAAGAACTCCCACTTCCTCCATCATGGGGCGGGGAGGCTTGTCTCACTTAGCAACCATTTTATTGAAGTGATGCTTACTTACGATTCCCTATCATTTCTCTGCTATCTTATTGTGTAACCAAATGTGTAATACAATTCAAATCAGTCTCATCAGTAGCATGATTTAAACAATAATTTAATGATATCTTCTAGCTCTTGAAGAAGAGTATAATAACCCCAGATTTTGAAAAAAAGGACTGTGTTCCACCATTCAAGGAGTCAATCCATCAGATAAAGAAACAGCACAAGGTAAGTGGATAGCCTCTGACTGCTACAGCATGGTAACATCTGGCGCTTTTAAACTGTAATAAGCCTGCCTTTGATCTTTGTTATATGAAAATGAAGAGGGCTACGCATGCATGCCACCTCTAAAGTATATTGATTTATGAGCTGCAAATTCATATCTGCATTGAACAGTAATATGAGATTCAGCCTTCTGGAACTGTTGAGACTAGAACAAAGACTGAAATGGCAAATGCTGGTCGCAGTGCCTGACCTGAGGGAAATCATTGTCCCAGTTGCAGAGTTGATTAAATTGGCATGTTTTGAAAAGGTTTGGGGGCTTCCTTGTCATCTTGTTTCCCTGTATTTTTATAAGAATATCTTTGCTTACCTGGTGACATCTGCATAGTTTGTTGTTTTGTTCTTCAGAATGTTTGGGAAACCGAGATCAGGTCCTTGGGAGGCACTAGCTGCTAAGGTTAATTAATGCTTATTTGTAAAATCAGACGGTAAAGTTCCCTGAAATATACTCTTAAATAATACAAACTTTTATTTTAAATGCAGCACCCCTTTGCTTTTTTCCTTCCTCTCCACCACCAAAGCTCTTCAGTGCAGTTTTATTGTTCTTTATATTGTGTCATAGGCAGAGCGAGAGAAAACAACAGGTGATGGCTGGTTTGGTATGAAAGCTCCAGAAATGACAAATGAATTGAAAAATGATCTAAAGGCTCTGAAGATGAGGGCTTCCATGGACCCCAAACGTTTTTACAAGAAGAATGATAGAGATGGTCTGCCCAAATACTTTCAGGTGAGGAACTAGGAAAAATAAAGAGATCCTATTACTACTTTTCTTGTCCAGAACAGTTATGCTTATTTCCTATCTAGTTATTTTTAGACGTCCATTTGTCTGAACTCACTTTTACAATTAGACGCATAGACTATAATATTATGTTGTTTTTCGTTTACTTAAAATTTTTGAACTTGATTACAGTTTACAAGTGGGATTTTGTTGCAATCAACTATTTAGCCTTATCTGTGTACTTCTATATGTGCCTGTGTTTTGTATTTTTTTCACTTGTTGACTTGTAACTGATGTCACAGCATGGAAATACATCCCTTTGTTTTCAAAATCTGTTTTCACGCCACACAATGGTAATAAATTTGTATCTAACCTTTCAGATTTGCTAGTCTTCTCTAGTATATCAGTCTTTTTTACAAGTCTATAATAGTAATAATAATCAGTTCTCTTATTAGTCAAGATTCTCTTTTGTGGACTGACGTCATTGATCCACTGAAATTCCTGCTACTGTAGCTGTTGCAGCTTAATGTATTTTGTGGTTTGACAGTAATTGGAAACTGGTGCAATTTGCAGGAAATCTGGAATTATTTTTTTATATTTTTTGTTAGGTTCTTAGTCCTTTTCTGCCTCTAGCTATTTGGCATGTTCAGCACACATTTACAAATATTCATTTTTCTCAAAATATTGGTGGCTTGCTTTCAAGGCTGAGCATTGTTATATGCTATTGTAAGTTTCCTGTCACAATAGTATCTGGTGGCATTCTATTTAATTAAGATCAAGATACACATTTTACCACACTAGGAAATACATGCTCCATGGGCCTCCCTTATCCCCATGGTGACCAAACCAACTACTGTGAAAGATCAGAACCCAGAGACGCATCAGCCATGAATCAATGGGAGTTGAAGTGGGCTCAACATTTTTCACGTAGGGCCCTTAAATCCTGTACTGGGTTAAAAGGTAACAGTAATAGCTGAGCAATAACTTTTGTAGTGATAAAGACAAGACTCGTGAAAGATTTAATTGCCCCTCTCTCAGGTAAACGAAAACATAATCCTATATAAATTTTGAGAGCTAGGTTGTGATTACCATGATAGTCCCTATGTTCAGAACTGCACTGTTTTCACATGCTGTTCTTGGATTAAACACAAGAGGGAAAATGGTGATTATGCATACAAAACACTGCTTGTTTTTTTTTGGCACTTTGCATTACAGGTTTTCATGATTCCTCCCATTTTTTTCCTAAAACACCTAGGACTTGTCATTAAAACCAAGCAAAAACCCAGGTATTATGTTGCAGGAAGGCTCATTTTAAATTTTCTTTTTCCCAGGTTGGGACTGTGGTTGACACTCCGATAGACTTTTACCATGCTCGAATCCCCAAGAAACAAAGGAAGAGAACCATTGTTGAAGAGCTGCTTGCAGATTCTGAGTTTAGGAGGTATTTAAAAATAAGCTGCTTCATAACTCTAATACTACCAGTATGATCCATATGAGACAGCAAAGTATTACAATTTTGATTAGAGTAACTTATTTTTTCCTTTCAGTTAACTTGAATTACTTCTTTTATTAAAAACAAAACAAAAAACATTAGAGCCAGCTTAGTGCCACCACGAGACATTTTCATTCCAGAGATCAGAGTAATAGGAGTTGATCAGTTCATGCTTTACTGAATTAGATAAGTATATTGGAAGCAGTATGCACTATATAAAAGTTATCAATTATTTAATGGACTATAGGAACTGAGTTGGTGGTCTCAGTTTAGTTCCATAATGGAGACAGAAGTCAACACAAGTGGCAGTCTTGCCACAGAGCTTATTGAACTGGACCTGACCTACCTCTGCTTTTCTGGAAGTGACTTTTGCAGAATAGGATTCAGGCATGTTGATGGGGAGAAGAAAGTGAACCTGCTCTGCTGCTACCTGTGCTGTAACCATGCATATAGATGGGATTTCAGTTTACAGGGTTGTCAGTCTAGCACCTTCGTGATAATCAAATTTATTAAAAAAAAATTTTTAAAGAATGATTTAATGAGTTAATATTTGATCGTCTATAATTCTTGGGGTGGATTGGCAAACCTGAGCCATTTTGGATATTGGTTTGTTAAAATGATACCCAGCTGCAGTTTCTCATCTTTTCATATAAATGAAGAGAACTAGGGTTGGGATACAAGGAGTTGATGGCATGTCAGGATTTTAAATGTATTGGCAGCGTAGGGTATGGAAACTTCCATAGCTATTTCCTACCACTATGATTAGCTTTAGCCAGTATTCTTTCATAGGCACTGATTAATTCAAAAATATTTATTAAAAGCAATGTTTAAAGATGAATTGCTCACAAAACCTGACAATTCTAGTGTTTTTGAGTAATTAATAAAGTAAATGAATAAAGCACTTGGGTGTTACAACTGTTTGTCAAGTTTCCTGTTGGCAAGCAGCCTCAGCAAGTACTAAAATGCTGATATTGTTCATGCTGCTAATTGATGCAGGAACAGGAGAATCTGCCCTGGGAAAACATCTAAAGTTAACCTATCTTCACTATGTATGTTCTGTGTATTATTGAATATTAATCTTAGTCTTCTCACAAATCTTCAGTAGAATAAAACTTATTGTTAATATCAAAGAGTACATTGAGAGGTTAACATAACTGCTGACAACATTAGTGGTATTGGGATCACAGCTCTGGCTGAGCCTGGTCATCGGTAACAAATAGACAGCCATTTAGCAAACCATAAAACATGTGAGTCTAATTATGTGCATGATGTAAAAATCCATTGCTACAGGTAAGAACTGCTAATGTAAAAATACTTGGGTGTTTTTAAAACTTGCATTTTATTTAATTATTGCTTTTTTCCTCAGAGGAGCTTGCCTGTAAACAGACTAAAATGTTTCATTTATGTTGTGTGATGCAACAGTCCCTTTCTCCTCAGTTTTTTTGGTGGTGGTAATTCTACCAGCAGTATTTCAAAAAGGATTCCAAATATTTGCCTATCGCGTCAGCATTACCAGTGTCACTTCTCCTTTCTTAGTCATACTCCTATCAAACTAAAGAAGTTTGTATCAGAAAACACAAGACAAAACTTACTCTGGCAAAATATTGATTTTGTATCTAGGATTTTGTAGGTTACACTCATCTTTTACTTTCTGATTTGACATATTTAATATAAGTAAATTTGGTTGTTGTTTTTTTTGTTGTTCAGATACAATAAAAGGAAGTACCAGGAGATCATGACTGAAAAGGCAGCTCTTGCAGCAGGCAAGAAGAATCGGAAGAAGAAGAAATTTCACAAATAAGACTAGGAGAAAATAACAAGATGAAAGTCTCCTTTTTTGTTTTTGTTTTTAATTATAAAATTGGTTTAAGATTGAAGCTGTCATACTGACTGAGTTAGGACAGGGCTGGCCCTGTTTTAGCAGTAGTATTTTGACGGGAGAAGGAGATGTGAGAAATGTAATGGGATTTTTTATTGTGGACTGGCAGGGGTGGCTCCATGCCCCACCACGCCAAGCGCGTGCTGGGGCAGCACGCCGCGGGAGGCGCTCTGCCGGTCACTGGGAGGACGGCAGACGGCTCCAGTGGACCTCCTGCAGGTGTGCCTGCGGAGGGTCTGCTGGTCCCGCGGCTTCAATGGAGCATCCGCAGGCACGCCTGCGGGAGGTCCACTGGAGCCGCGGGACCAGCGAACCCTCCGCAGGCACGTCTGCGGGAGGTCTACTAGAGCTGCGCAACTGGCAGAGCGCCCTCTGCGGCATGCCGCCGTGCTTGGGGCAGCGAAATGGCTAGAGCCGCCTCTGTGGACTGGTATAGACATGCAACAGAGACAACATGATTCATTCTTCACAGAAAAAGGAAAAAACAGACGTCCTGTACAAATAAGTAGTTGATGGAAATGGGCATGTGAAAGAGCTGAGATTAAAATAGTCTTTTTTAATGGAAAAACCTTTGTTAAAAACTAGAATCCTCAGTTTTTTTAGTTTTGTGAGAAACTAGAAAACTTGCAGGCACTTGTCACTAAAGACTCCTAGTTACTGAAGGAGTTTATAAAAACACATGTATTTCAACCTACAGTAATCAGTGATTTTTTTTAAAATTTCATTGAGCAGTGATTAAGATTTACTGAACCATGATACTTCAAAATCATAAACTTACACCTGAACTGTAAAAATAACATTTTATTATGTGCTATAAAGGAAAAATAAATTGTTCACAAATGGGGATGAGTTTTAACAGATTTCAGGATGCTTTATCAGAGTTAACTTGAAGTGGATGTTCATGTACTGTATTGGTCAAATTTAATGTTAACTTAAAAGGTAAAAATATAAATTTCAAGAGATACTGCCAAATCTAAGGCCTCATCACTTTTGTCTACTTCTTGGTCTCTGTAGAGTCTAGCCTCTATTTACATAATTTATGAAGCAAATTTTCTATTGAAAGGAGCTTACACGTCATCTTTCCCTTGTTACATTGCTTAATTAATTTAGTTGTTCCTTATCTCTTGCCTCAGTAAGAGGAGTTGCTGGGCTGTTCTTTACCAGCGGTTAATGAGAAATGACTTGTGCATGGATATGGCTCTTGCATGCTATTTTAAAAGTAATTATTCTTGTTTGGCTTGGTCTCTGGTAGTGGAGTGTTCCACATCTGAAGACTGAACATAGCATGGTGCAGATTATCCTCTAGATTCCACATACCTATCTTTTTAAAATCCACTTTTTTTTTTTTTTTTGAGGGTTATGTATTTTTACCACTTGTCTGTTTAGCCATTGATATGAAATGACTCCATGGAGTCAGTCAGTTTTCTAGTATACACAGACTACCACAACGGGTATTATGGTAATTGCTATTCTTGTTGGCAGTTTTAGCTGAGAAGCTAAGAACTGAATGGATGAGGAAACAACAACTCTTTTCAACCCTAGTAATAGTCCCTCCAAATCAAGATTGAGGGAAACTGGTACATAGATGTGGGAAGCTTGCACTGCCCTTGCAGATTTTCTAGGTGCCATGCACTTCAGTTCCCCGACCTGTCAGTCCATCACCTTGCATAGTCACGTGTATTTTCAGTAAAAGTTTAGGCTGTCTTTTGAATGACCCTACAGTATTTTTGTACTGCTGTTGCAGCTAATATATTAATTTATTACTAATGTTAGGATAGAGAATAATACAGAAAACTTAATGGTAGAACAGAAGTTGATGGTAGGAAATTATTGGTACCTCATTCAATAATGGTGGGATTGTATGGGATGGACTGTCCAGGAGAGGAAAGGAAAAGAAACTGAGGAGAGATGATAGATGTAAAATGTGTAGAGATGGCCTTCACGATCCTATTTTATAGCTCCTGACCAAAGGAAATGTGACTTAAATAGTGTAGTAAAAATTTTTATTAAGAGATTGGACATTTGTGTTGTCAGCCCTCATGGCTCGAGCCATACAGTTAGGAAGAAATTCTCTCATGCCTCACTATCTTGCATACAGTGATCACCAACTGAAGTTAGGAAGAAATTCTCTCATGCCTCACTATCTTGCATTTACATTTTTTCTAAAGCAATCCAGCATTAGTCACTGTTGGAGACAGGCTAGGACTAAGATTTTCAAAAACAATTACAGATTTTTGGTGCCCAACTCAACAACTTAGAGGCTTTGCATTTTGAAACTGCTGAGCTAAAGTGTCAATCTGGGGACATACAGATACCCATCACTTCTGCAAATCTTGGCTGAGATGTAGTTTCTCTTCTACTATCGTCATTCTTGTATTTGTGTATCAGACCTGTGCATACATCATTGATGATAATGCAAGAACAAGGAAATAAAACAAGAACTGTGCTCTGTTGTGCTCTGTAAGAAATGTGGAAGCAGAACAATATCAATATTGGACAAACAGGAAAGAACAAAATTGGAATAAGAAATGTTTTGAAGTGTTTAAGAGTTATGAACAATGGCTATATGAACTTGTATACAATTATACAGAATTTTTGTAGCTATTTTAAAATTAGAATATATTTTTTGTGCAAAAACTTCTAGTTACATTTTAAAATAAGATGATATGGGATCTTAAATCAAAAGCTAACTTATTGATTTAACGTTATTATTGAGGCATAATATCATGCCTGCACTATTTATACAAGACTGATATATAAGGTAAGATGTTAAGAAAATGTTAGAAACTGTTTAAATTTAGAATTAAAACATGAGCACATTGCTGCACTCGAGTTCTAATTAAAGAACACATTGGTTCTATTTCATATTGTGTCAGATGGAAGCCTATCAGAAGGCCAAATCACTGATAAGCAACGCAGATAAAACAAGCCTATCAAAAATAGATTTATAAAAGAACAGTGTGTTTTGAGAAGCTTCATTTTTGTGTGTAAACAGTATGTAATATACTAGCTTGTTTGTCCTGTGCTGGAATGACCTGCTCAGATATTTCAGTTTGTAATCATACTGCTTTCTATAAGCTGGCCTGAAAACATAAGCTCTACTATTGCCAAGAGAGATTCCTCTTTAGTTCAGGGGGTAGAAACCTGTGATTTTTTTGGAGCAGCAGGTGATGTGGTTCTTTTTTATGTATACAGTGTGCACTTGCTGATGGCCTAGGTGTCCCTAGACTGTTGCATATTCTTTGATGACTATTAAGAGTAGATTTGTTTTCTTGTACTCCTTCCCAGTCTATATCCATTTTTTGTCTCTTGTCTTATGCTTAGATTGTAAGCTCTCTGGGACAAGGACTGCCTTTTTGTCCTTTGTTTTGTACAGTGCCTAGTACAATGGGGTTCTGGTCCATGACAAGGGCTCCCAAGCACTACCGTAATACAAATAATAAAATATAATGAAACTGTTAGTAAAGAATCAGATCAGCAATGGTACCATGATCAGCTTGGTACTATTAATATGGTGCCATTACAATGCCTTGTAGTGAACAAATTTAAGACACTGCGACTTTTATGCAGCTGATTTCTCAAACTACTTTCTTCACCTTTCCCTGACTATCCAGTCTTTTTTTTAGTTGTCTCTCTGACTGCCAACTCGGTCTTTCCAAAATGGAATGTGTCTTTTCTCTAATTCCTCTTCCTTTCCATAGAGAACACCACTCTGTCCTTCATGTTATGTGACTCTTCTAACCATGTAGTGAATATTTCACAAAGTTGTCACTTTCTCTTTAATCCACCCTTTCTCCACTAAAAGACTTTATCCATACGCTGTTCATCATTCTTTGATCACTATAACCTATCCTCTGGCCTCCCTGCTTTTCATATCCTTCTGCTTTTCAATTGGTTCAAAATTCTGTACCTAATGTAGTCTTCTGCTTTCCCTCTCCAACCATATCACTTTTCTTCTTGAATTCCTCTATTGGTTTTGTCTCTTACTGCATCATGTTCAAATTTCTTGTCACCTAAAAGCCTTGGTATTTTTGCTCTTTTTCTCCACTCTCAGCTGGGTACCTTCCATCATACTTGCCCCCTATCTCTGTAGAGCTTTCCCTATCCTTATCTGCTCTCACTTCCCTCTTCAAGTAATCCTCCTTTTTCGTCTCATTCAGAAATCCAACTTATTCCCTCTTGAACTCATTTACAGTGTAAGCTCTTTGGGGTAGCTTATCTAGCTTTGTAAGATACTGTGTACATTCACAACATTATTGTATAAATGATTTGTAATATAAGAAAAGGTCCCTGCAATGTAAATTCCATAAATGATAGCACTAGAGCATGGTGAGTACAAGGATAGGGACATTGTGGAGGAGAAACAGTAAACAATGGGAAGGAAATACATCTGCTGGGTAAGTGAAGCATTTACATAGAAAACAGATTCCATAAACAAATCTCATGCTGTTTCACTTTTTTTTTGTAATGGGTAAGAGTCAGAGCTGAGATAAATGGTGGAAACAAAAGCAAAATGTGAGTTCTCATAAGTCAACTGGCACAAAGGAGAGGGAAACTCTCTCAGATAAAATTAATTCACTGCTGTGAATATGGTGCTTGGATTAATGTCTCCTGCTTTGAAAAAGATGTCTCTGTCACCACCACATTTATGTGGTAGAGGACCATTATGCTATGTCAGTATTGCATTTTGTTAGTAGCCACATGTGTTTATGTAAGTTTGTTTGGCCCACTTCTCCCTTAGTGACTTTTTTTTAAAATCTGACAGACAAGTGGCATGATTATAATTAAAGCAATTGGCAGGAGGAGGAGCTGTAGCTGTAAGAGATTATGCAAGATGGAAAAGACAACTGTTAAATGCACATGACTAAAAGAGGATTTGAAATTTGAAGATTTTTTGCTAGTGTTTAATTTGTGGTGTTAAAATAAGGCTTCCTGTTTCTTGGTAGGTTTAAAGATGATTGAAATGCTTTTTTAATCACTTCTGTCTCATTTTTTAATGTGCATTTTTTAAGAGGGAAAACAATAACATACCATGCCAAATTCAACACTAACTTCATTGCAGTGCCTTCAGTGATGAATTTGACTAACTTTTAAATAAACTTGTTTGAAAATTTTCTTCCTCAAATGATCAGTGCTGTTTTGAGGAGTTGAGAGTATATTTTTACAAGAAGTCCTTATTTTCTCACCTAGTAGGAAAATGAGCTCTTACATTACAGGTTGCATTTTTAGTGGTGTTGGTGGAGGGAAAAATGATCAGTGTTTTTTCCTATAAACTATACATAAAAATCTGATCCTTTTAAAAAGTGTAGAATAAAAAGATAATTTATGAGTTCATGGATAAGGAATGGTGGGGGGGGTAGGGGTTGTTTGAAAAAAGCTATAATGCAACCCCTGGCTGGAAGTTGAAACTAGACAAATTCAGGCTTGACCTAAGGCATACATGTTTTGACAATGCTAGTAATGAACCACTGGAACACGGTGGATTCTCTGTAACTGCAATCTTAGAATGAAGCTGGGATGTTTTAGAGAAACATATGCTCTAGGAATTATTTTGAAGAAGTGCTATGGCTTGTGTTATGCAGGATTTCAGACTGGATTATTACAATAGGTCCTTCTGGCTTTGGAATCTATGAAAACAGACAGAAGGAAAGACACGTATTTGCTGCAGACGTACTGGTCATGCTAGAATGAGATGCACCTGCTGTTTACTGTTTATTATGTAACAGCAGCTGTTACAACCAAAAGTCTCAAAGCACTTTGGCCTGAAGATGATGTAAGTAGAGGCAGTCCTTGGCCTTGTGACCAGTGGTTCCTGAAAATTGTGTTGTAAGTCGAAATGTCATAACTCGGAATCGCAATACAGGCCCTTGTAGGCCTGAGCATCATAAAGTTGAAACCAACTGTCATAAATTGAATCTGGGTATCAATTCAGAAACCACATAAGTGCTGTTCTTTGTAAATCAAAGGTTGTAAAGTCAGGGACTGTCCCTATACAGCATCTGTGCTAGCTTTATAAAAGTGGAATGAAAATCTACCAGCCCCAGACTAGAGTCCCTTTAGCAGCATAAAACCCCATGATATTTTATTCATGTAAACACCTCCCAGCCATTTATAAAAACCCATATCTTTCCCGAGTAAGAGACTTCAGTAGTTTCTAGTAAGCGAGTTTGGCAAGATTAAGTTATAATAGAAATGAACCCGAGATAAACACTTCCCAGGGAGGCTTCATGCTAATGCAAAGCCTCATTGGTGCTCGCTGAAGCCTGCTCGTGCACGTCTTCAGTCCCTGCTTTCACCCCAGGGCCAGATCCATTTATCAGGTGCTCGGAGGCTTGAGTGACCAGAGCTGAGTCCCCTGGGCGTTGTGCTGCTGCCTTTGTCCCGCCTGTTCTTAGGGCTGGGTGCCAGCCAGCGGGCTCCTCGGCGCAGGGCTTCCGGGGGACTCCTGTGTTACAAAGAGGCCGGGCTGGGCTCGGAGAAAGCAGCAGCCCGGCTGCCGCTCGGCTTCAGCGCTGGGTTCCGCCTTCGTGCAACGCGCGCAGAGGCGGGTCAGCCGCTCGCCCCCGCGCTGGGCCTCTGGCGGGCGGGGGCTCCCCCTGCCCGAGTGGCTGCCGGGGGCAGCGGGCCCGTGGGGGTGACTCGCTCCCCAGCTCAAGGACGCCTCGGGCGCCTGGGAGAGGCACCCAGATGTCGGGCCGAGCCCGCACCGGGGCCGGGGGCGCAGAGCCCTGGGCTCCGTGGCCCGGGACCGACCCTCCCCGGCCGCGGGGAAAGGAACACGCCCTCACCCCCGCCGCGGCCTCCCTTCAGCCCCGTACCCGAGCGCCTGCTGACTGAGGCACCGAGTCCGGCCGCGGGGGCTGAAGGCAGGGCCCAGGTTGGGCAGTTTCCTGCCACGGCCGGGTCTCGGGAAGCTCCGGTCGGTCCCGGCAGCGGCGGGAAAGCTTGCTAGGAATAAAAATTAAAATACTTTGTTAAGTAACTTAAAATAAAAACGCGACTCCGCCGGGACTCGAACCCGGAACCTTTGAATCCCTTCATCCTCTAGAAGTCCAATGCGCTATCCATTGCGCCACGGAGCCACCTGTTGGACTTCTTGCATATCAGCCATACAATCTATAAACAGAGCTTTGCGTCCTGCTCTATTGGGGACGATCGATCGGCAGTGAGAGACTAGGTCCTCCCTTCTTTACTTAACCCAATTAGGTCAGGTCCTGAAAAGAATCAGGTCTCTAAACAACCCCACTCACTCCTACAGCCCTTTCTTAAACTGCTGCTTCTTAAATTTAGTTTGAAAACTTTTAAAAAGGAGAGTTATTGTAAAGGAATTTAAAGTATATTTTATTGCTGATTAATTATATTTTAATCAATACTAATGAATATAATATTAAATTTCTATTTTATTTCAACTCATTAAGTTTATGCTTACTACTATACATGTATTATACAAAATAGATCAATGATAATAGCACAGCACATATTCAAAATGCTGTAGAGACATTAACAAATCCTGGTAATGATGTTATTTCTAGCACTAAGCATTTACTTTGTTAATGTTTTTATTCATTTTAAACATGATTGTGTTTATTATTCACTATTAATCATTTATTACCTTTATTACTGAGAAATTATTTTGGAGCATACTGTGGAACTGATCCTACAAGTATGTACATAAGTAAAGTATGCATATGTGTTTGTTGGATGTGTCCTGCTAGGTACTATAGCAATGAGCACTAAATCAATGTCCATAAATAAAATCAGTCTTGGATGTATTAAACATGTTTTATAGCACTGTGTTTGTTGACAGGAGTATTAATAAGCCTTTCTCTTTACATTGCTTTGGCTTTGTCATAAACATGAAGGAACATAAACTTGAAGGCTCTACTTCTGAAGCCATAGCAGCCACGGTAAAACAAAAAAATATGTTGAGTCTGCTTGAAACCTTTGGTGCTACCTGACTCTTTTTTGTTCTTGAAACCTTTGCACTCTCTGAAGTTTATGATGTGAAAATTATTTCTAGGATGCTGATTTTTGCAATGTATATCTTCAGTGAAAAAACAAAATCAGCATTTCTAAGACAACTACAGCTTCACCCACTAAATTTGGAACAATGACGATTTTGTTTGTGACAATCTGATCAATTACAGCATTACACGAGTTATTGCAGTGATTCTGGACACCAGCTGAATCACAGATACACCTCTACCTCGATATAACGCTGTCCTCAGAAGCCAAAAAAATCTTACTGTGTTATAGGTGAAACTGCGTTATAACAAACTTGCTTTGATCCACCAGAGTGTGGAGCCTCACCCCCCCGCCCCCCCCGAGCACTGCTTTACCGCATTATATCCGAATTCGTGTTATATCGGGTCATATTATATCGAGGTAGAGGTGTAGTGTGTGGAAATCTGGAAGACAAAACACCTAGAGGACCAATGACAGAAAAACATTCCTGTGCAATCTGTACTGGAGACTTCAGTAGTTTCCAGGCTGGAGTCCAGTCTTTGTGGTGTGGAAGGCATAGAAACACTTTTGCACCTGGAATCAAACCTGAGAAAAACAAATGTGATATAAATTAGACATACTTCTTCCACATACTTCTGAAGAGCAACCTCCTCTGGGGTGCAACAGCGCAGCTGTGACTATGTAATGCACAGCAATGCTTCCCAATGGTTTAGGATAGGAAGTGAAGACTACTGTATCCAGTTGAAATTGCAGCAGGGATTTAGTTAAACAGAACATAATTATCTGTTAGGCAGATAATATGGCTTTTGTAGAATTTTTTTGCAGTAATTACGAGGCCATCTTGACAATCATAGAATTGATAAATTCCCATTCTCTGGCCCCTTATACACAAATGGTAGTGCTTGTGAAGCATGAAAGCCAGAAAAGTGCAACACTGTAAGGCTTCTTTTCTTTTGGATTTATATGTTCTGTTTTTGTACAAGTTCCTCCAAACTACTTCAGAGCAGGTCTTGTTTTCTGTTATGATAATGTCACAATGGGTCAATTCAAAATGACTACAAAGAACATAAAATGGCTTCGCAAATTATATAGTGCAAAATTTGGCTCATAACATATCCCAGAGAGGGGAAATAATTTCTTAGATAAGATTTTCTTTGACCTGCTAAAAGTACCGATAGAAAGAAATTCTCAGATATTTCTGTGTAAAGTAAAATATCAAAATATGACACCCAATATTGCACACATAGTTTATATTAATCATTTTATTTATTAATTAAATTAATAATTAGAGGCTTCAACCAGGTCAGGACCCCATTGTGCTAGATGCTTTACAGACATCTAGTAAAAGACACAGACCCAGCCTCAAAGAGTTTGCAATCTGAAAAACAAGATGTAAAAAAAAATATGTAAAATAAAGAGGTGGGCAGAGATGAGAGACACGTTTTTTTCAGCATTTATTGTGTGTACAATGCATAGGTGAATCTGTAGTTTAGATATCCAAATGAAATAATACACTTAACCATGACTTTTTCTTCTTTACAGTATTACCATTTGGGCCCCAGTTCTGCAAAGGCTTCAATGGGACCACTCACACTGTAGAAAGTTAAGCACATGCATAAGTCTTTATGGGACTGGGACCTTAGATTGTTAGCTCTCCAGGATTTATGTATTTATTTTTGTTTGATGTTGGTATGATAAGCCTGTGACTAAAGAGAGAGAAAGAGATTGTTTCAATTAAAATATATTTTTGAACTCTGTAAAAAATGTGTGGGGGGAGAGATCAAAAGCAGGATAAATTAGAGAGTAAAAATTCTACAGATTACATGAATGAATTATCCCAAATCTAAATGAAAACAAGTGTAGATTACAATTGAGTTCCTGAGTGATTAATATACCTGTGGCACTGCTCCAAATGATGGTGGGTGCCTGTTGCTAAATCAAGTCCTCAGAAACATAGGGAGTAAAATTCCAGCACCAAGTCCATGCAAAACTTCCTTTAACTTCAACAAGGTCAGGATTTTCAATCAAGAGCTGTAATCATGTCCTAAGGACTGTTGGATTTTGAACAGGTTGTAGGATCATAGTAGCTAGAGGTAGAAAAGACACATAGGTACTAACATGATAAGCACGTGACTTAAAAAGGCAAATGTGATCCATGGATGTATTAGGCATGGCATTTTCAGTAAAAATAGAGAAGTATTTAATGCCATTGCACAAGACACTGGTAAGCCCTCATTTGGAATACTGTGTATCGTTCTGGTCACCCATGTTCAAGAAAGATTAATTTAAACTGGAACAGGTTGCGAGAAGGGCTACTAGGATGATCAAGGAATGGAGGGCTTATTTTATGGGAGGAAACTAGAAGAGCTTGGCTTGTGTAGACTTGCAAAAAGGTTTAGAAGGGGATATGATAGCTCTCTATAAATATGTTGGCGGGTAAGTAACAGGCAAGGTGATGATCTATTTAAGATAAAGGATAGTGTTGGCACAAGAACAAGTGACTATAAACTGACCGTGAACAAATTCAGGCTGGCAATTAGAAGAAAGTTTCTAACCATCAGCGGGGTGAGGTTCTGGACGAGCCTCCCAATAGAAGTTGTGGGGATAAACAACTTAATTAGTTTTTAAGAAAGAACTGTATAAATTTATGAGTGCAATTGCATGATTGGGTTGCATGCATGTGATGGTGCGGGGCAAAGCTCAGTACCCTGGGGGCTCACTTTAGGCTTGTTTTGTGTTCCTAAAGCTCATGTTTCAGGGATTTAACTGGCCACCACCAGGGGTCAGGAAGGAATCTCCCCCTCGCGCGCCCCCCCCAATATATTCTGGAAGGTTTGTGTATCTCCTTCCCCTGAAGCATCGGGGATCATGGCTGGATATATGACACAGGGTGGGGTGTGCCAGGACTCTGAAGTGGCACTAAGCAGTCTCTTTCAGGTGCTTGGTTGGCTGGTTCTAGCTCACATATGTAGGACTAACTAAACACCGAATGTGGGGTTGGGAAGGAATTCTCTCCCGGGTCAGATTTGCAGTGACCCTGGGGTTTTTTCCACCTTCCTCTGCAGCAAGTGGGTGCAGGTCACTTTCCAGTATTATCTGGGTGTATTTCATTTAATCGTTTCCCTGTCATTGCAAGGGTCTCAAGCAATGATGCACCTTAGTCCTTCCTATCTCTGCCTGCGGCAAACAACAGGCTACTCTTGTGGACTCCAATACTTCGGTCTAATTGCAGTTGTTGGGTTTAGTGTGTGGGTGCTGGGTCATGTTGGTGGCCTTTGATAAACAGGGGGTCAGACTAGATGATTGAGTGGTTCTTTCTGGCCTTAAACTCTATGTGAGAATCTCAGCTTTCTTTTTTTTTCTTTCTCTCTTTTTTTTTTAAAAAATGAAGTTTCTAGCCCTCATGGATATGAGAAAAGCTTTAAAAATGTGATCTGAGTGTACCCTAAAATCTCAAAAACCAGGAGGCAAATACCACCCCCAAAATGTATTATTATTTTTTAAATCTCATGATTTGTGAACACTTAGGATTGGCTATACCATATTTATTCCAATGCAAAGAGACTGTAAAAATCATAGAATCATAAAAATGCGGGGCTGGAAGGGAGCCCGAGAAGTTAGCAAATCCAGTCCCCTGCACTAAGTCAGGATCAAGTAAAGCTAGACTATCCTTGACAAGTGTTTGTCTTACCTGTTCTTAAAAACCTCCAGAGTGTAACTATCCTGACAGTTAGAGAGTTTTTCCGAATATCTAACCTAAATCTCCCTTACTGCAGATTAAGCCCATTACTTCTTGTTGTACCTTCATGGACATTGAGAACTATTGATCACAGTCTTTATAACTTCTGTTAACATAGTTGGAGACTGTTAGGTCCCTAAGTCATCTTTTCTCAAGACAGAACCTTCCCCAGTTTTTTTAACCTTCCACATAGGTCATATTGTCTAAACCTTGTATCATTTTTGTTGCTCTTGTCTGGACTCTCTCCAATTTCTCCACATCTTTCTTATAGTGTGACCCCCAGAACTGGACACAGTACTCCAGCTGAGGCCTCACCAACACCAAGTAGAGCAGGACACAGTTACCTCCCATGTCTTATATATAATAACCCTGTTAATACACTTCAGAATGATATTAGCCTTTTTCACAACTACATCACATTGGTGACCCATATAGAGTTTGTGATTCACAATAACCTCGCCCCAGATCCTTTTCAGCAGTGCTACCACATAGTCAGTTATTCCTTGATTTGTAATTGTGCATTTACTTTTTCCTTCTAAGTGTAGTACTTTGCATTTATCTTTATTGAATTTCATCTTGTTGGTTTCAGACCAATTCTCCAATTTGTCAAGGTTGTTTTGAATGCTGAACCTGTTCTCCAAAGTGTTTGCCGCCCCTTCCAGCCTTGGTGTAAGGAGCAAATTTTATAAGCAGACTCTCCACTCCATTATCCAAGTCATTAATGAAAATGTTGAATAGTACCGGATCCAGGACTGACCCCATAGGATCCCACTAGATATGTCCTCCTACTTTAACAACAAACCATTGATAGCTACTCTTTGAATATGGTCTTTCAACCAATTGTGCACTCACCTTATAGTAATTTCATCTAGACCACATTTCCCTGGTTTACTTACGAGAATGTCATGGGGGACTGTGTCAAAATATATCACATCTATGTTTCCCCCCATCCCACTACGCCAGTAACCCTGTCTGGCTATTCCTTATAACCCTATTATGCTCTAGGTGCTTACAAATTGCTTAATAATTTGTTCCAATATCTTTCCAGGTCTTAAAGTTAGGCTGACTGATCTATAATTTGCCCTTCCTCTTTGTTCCTCTTTTTAATGATAGGTACTATGTTTGCCCTTTTCCAGTCCTCTGGAACCTGTCCTCCTTGAGTTCTCCAAGATAATTGCTAATTGGTCCAAGATTGCAGCTAGTTCCTTAAGTACCCTAGGAGGACTTTCATCAGGCCCTGCCAACTTGGATACATCTAACTTGTCTAAATATTCTTTAACCCGTTCTTTCCCTATTTTGGATTGTGTTCTTTCCCTGTGTTGTTGTTGTGTTGAGTATCTGGTCACCGTTAACCCCTTTAGTGAAGACTGATGCAAAAATAAGCATTAAATACCTCAGCTTTCTTGATAGCATCAGTTATTAGTTCTCTTTTCCTGCTAAATAGAGGACCTATGCTTTTCTTCATCTTTCCCTTTCTCCCAATGTATTTAAAGAAACTCTTCAAATGCTTCCATTCTGATTTGATATAATTATACGCCTGCTTAGCATAGGGGTAAATGACTGCACAAACTGCCAAACAGTGACGAATCAGACTTGAGTTCATAGTGAGAAGTCTGATGCTGAATATGTGCATGTGAAGGCCTCTGAGATTCATACCAGCCTTTTCTATTTTTTTCAGATTTTCTATGTGCTTAATTTGTTTATATCCTGGTATAGGAGGATAAGATGGCTGCCGATGAGGTCCCTGAAGAAGTCCTGCTATGTGATGAAGGAGGTAAAATGATTGGAGAAGACTTAAGGGACTTTTCATGGACCTAGAGCCACATTCAGCTCTCCTCTGAGGATGGATACAATAGGGAACAGAGACTTCCAGAGGATCCCCAAAATATACATTTTAAAAGGCATACATCTCTTGACTCATATAGCTACCTGATTTGTTGTGTCATCCTCCTGGTGCATTAAGACATTTGCCGATGTTAAGTGTGGCATGTTATTGGGCTAATCTGGGAAGCTGGAATTGTATCACACATTACATGGAATTTACCAGCTGACAAAGTGACCCCATACCCTTCCTCCACTAAGTAAAATAATTAAAGGTTACTGGTTAAGGAAACAGTTAAACAAAAGAAGCTGAAAAGGATATTCCAAATTATTCTAATAAATTCATTTCCTCCTTTGTCCTGGCTACAGTTCCAGTGCAAAGTTTGCCCTGTTTGTTGGCCAGCAGGTGGTGCTGCTGCATGGGAAATAAGATGTCTTATTCTAGCAGTTCCTGGGCTATACATACAGTTTGCAGAATAAGATCTTGTGAGTCTGATTCATCCCTGTACCAAAGCTCTGCTTTGCGCTGGACCTAAGAAGATGAAAAAAGTGAGTTTCTGTTACCTTTGTGCCTTCCCTATTCTGGAGCTAGCTCGGGGATGCTTCAACTGCAAGTGCAGGTTACGGCAGTGTGTTGGGGCAGCTGTCCCACACTAGCCGAAAAGGAGTTAAAAGCAGCCCTAGGGAGGCTGTGCTGGAGGCAGCCAATTAGAAAGAGTCTGAAGGGAGCAGCCAATCATGGCCCAGCAGGTTCATATAAGCGGGGCTGCAGGGCAGAGCAGAGGAAGTCACTCCCTGGGCCTTGAGGAGGAGGTAGACTGACTGCCTTGCAGGCTGAGGGCAGCAAGCACCCTGGACATAACAGTGCTGCAGGCTGAGGCCCTGAGGCTAGGGCAAAGAGGGAACTGGAGCTGCAGGGAAGTGGCTCAGGGAGATCCACAGAGGAGTCGGAGAGGAGGCAGTAAGTGGCTGCTATATATAGGGTTCCTGGGCTGGGACCCGGAGTAGTGGGTGGGGCTGGGTCCCTCCCCCCTGCTCCTCACCACTGGGGAAATGGTTAAACAGTAGACTGCACTTGGCATGGAAGGAAGACACCACTTGAAGAGGGCACAGAACTAATTCCCAGGACAACCACAGGGAGGCGCTGCAGTTTTGAGTCACGCCTCCCTCACACAGACAGTCTCAAGACTGCCCTTTGCTTGCATCTGGCTTCCTGTGGAGGGAAGGATACTCTGGACATGCTCACACTTCTCTGGCTTCAGGGAGGTTGGGAAACGTTCATGTTGTAGTGCTGATATGCTGGCTCTGTACCACAGGAGGAATTTCCTGGTGCCAAATCTACTGTCGTTACAGTCCCTTTGAACTGTCATAAAGGTGCAATAGGTCACTGATGAACTACTAGATCCTGTGAGTAACAGCAGATAACTATTTTGTCTTCTGATTTGAAGTCCACATAGGTGAGATGTTCCATGGGAAGTACCTGTAGCAATGATCAAGCACCTTCATTACATTTTTGATGATTTTTGGATTATTTTATTACACACATTTATAAGGTGCCTGTTACAATGCTATCTGGGTATATTTTACAACATTTTATTACTTAGCTCTTATCATTGTAGCTCTTAAAGCAATGTACTAATCTGAATGTCATTACGCCCATTTGACAGATGGGGAAACTGAGGCAATGGGTGGTTAAAGTGACTTGGCCAAGGAATGAATGGCAGAGCCAGGAATAGCACAACATTATAACTATTTCCCATCAATAAAATATAGGGCATGTTCTTCAGGGTCCAAACATTGAAGAATTGTTGATTGTCACAGGGTGGCTGGCCCTATATAGAGCGATGGGTCTCAGCTCCATTTGTGACATAGCCAGCAGTCCTCCCCAGGTGGGGAAAATGAAGGTCATGTAACACAATCAGACCTCTGAGATAGAAAAGGAAGGTCCTGGAGTGGAGATGAGAGGGCTGTAGGGCATTAGAAGGTGCCTGTAGTTTGCAGAGAATAAGAAGGCTCCTCTAGGGAATCCTGAGACACCAGAGGTGAAAAAACTCCAGCTAGATAGGGCTGGGAATGACCTGCCAAGGCAGGGAAGTCTCCAGCAGGAAGGCCTATGAGTAGCTTGATTAAGAGTGGGAAAAGATGAATGTAAAAGCCTTTTGATTTGGACTCTGAGGACTTTATTTTGGAACTAGCTCAAGTAAGGGTGTAATTGGTATGAGAGAGTATCTGTGAAGTTACTGTGGAGCCCTGAACAGAGGAATACTGAGGAAAGGATGCTGCAGGGCTACTCCATGCCATGAATGAGTAGTCTGGAGATGGGCACTCCATTACAATTTTCAAGGAGATTGTTTACCCTGTGCATTCGAGTGTTCATTCTTATCAGCCTGTGTCACGCTGTCTGGAGTGAATACCAGCCTCAGGGCAGACTGTTAAGAAGTAGGGCACAAATCCAAAGCTGGTTGTGAGTTTTATACTTACATTTCGCCAACCAAACAACAAGTGTAAAGTCCTCAAGCATTATAACAGCCTTAACATGGAGTCACAGACAGTCCCCTTCATCATTCTGATATATCTTGCCACCCAGGCAACCTTGACTCTGTTATAGATGGTCACTTTACACCAACAATCACAAAATATTCAGGTTACTCCCAGTCCCAAAGGAGCAGTCACTGACCCCAGGTCAATTTGCACCTTGGATTTCACGCCAAAGATAACACTTGTTGCCAATCCTGTAATAAACTAACGAAAGGTTTATTAGCTAGGAAAAAGAAATGAGTTAATTATAAGGTTAAAGCAGGTAAGCATACACACAACTGAGTTTCAGGCAGGTTTCAACAGGTAATGGAAACTTATATAGTAATCAGACTCTGTATATCCTTTAGGGCTAATGCAGGCAAAACAGCTGGGGACTCCTTGCATATGCTTAGAAATCCTCAACTGCTCAGAGTTTAAGCAGCAGGTGGATAAGTAGGTCTCTTTAACAGGCATTTTTATTCCCTTCCCCTGGTGTTCTAGTTGTGACAGAATGCGGGCTTGGGCATGTGCCCGCTTCAGGACTGCTGGAGAAGCGATCAACAAAGTCTTTGTTCCACAATGGCCCATTTGGATTCAATTGTCCTTCCTGATGGGCAGGAGGAGATAAAACCTTCTGTAGGAATCCAGCATTTTTCAGTAGGTGATGTTTTATCCTGTTCGGTGAGTTACATAGTTTCAAAACAAACATTTTACAGTTATAGAACCAACACGTAAGAATTAACATATAACATGGGATATAGAGGTTGTAAGTGAGATTAATGCATAAAGTAATTTACAAGCATTTCATCAAGTCTAAACACTATACATATTGATATAAGTCCAATACCTATCTTAACAATACTACGCACAGATGAGACCGTCTGATTTCCAACTATTCATTTGTCATGCCTAAGGGCCTTGGCATGAGCTGGCATCTGGTCTGCCAGCATCACAGCTTGGATAAAGAGATGTTTTGCATCTCCTGTGATAGGTTGGCGGTTTGAGCTCTCATGGCTTTCCAGCTGGAGCAATTTGCAGAGCTGCACATTGTCTATAGAGAATGCCTTGCTGCTGATGCGATCAAGTGTTTCCTGGGGGAATATTAGCGTAAACCTTCTTGCTGAACCCAAGAGACTATGGGACGCTGCAGAAAGAGAGGCAGTCTCATAGGCTTGGTCTACACTACAAACTTAGATCAATATAAGCCGCAATAAGTTGATCTAATAATGCAGTGAGTCTCAAACTTCTGTAGTGGTGACCCCTTTCACACAACAAGCCTATATATTAAAAACACTTTTTTAATATTTAACATTATTACAAATGCTGGAGGCGAAGCAGGGTTTGGGGGTGGAGGCTGACAGCTTGCAACCCCCCCCCCCCAGTCACCTCATGACCCCCTGAGGGGTCACTATCCCCAGTTTGAGAACCCCTGTAATAATGTATGTCTACACTACTGAGTCCCAAGTCATCTGTAAAGTCGACTTCTGTACTCCAGCTCCACAAGAGGCGTAGTGCTTGATTTGACATCCATGAGTTGATATGGAGATAGTGTAGACACTGCGTTGTATAATTTGAATGAATTGTCCTCCAGGAGGTGTCCCACAGTGCTCCACGGTGACCGCTCTGGAGAGCACTTTCAACTCCACTGCACATCAGCCAGGTACACAGGAAACAGCGGCTCTCCTGTTAAAGCCCCGAGGCCTTTTGAATTTTCATTTCTTTTTGATCAGCATGGAGAGCTCATCAGCACAGCTGATCATGGAGACTAAAGGCCGCAAACACACTCTAGCATGGAGTACACAGGAGGTGGTGGATCTTGTTGCTGTGTGGGGAGAAGAGTCTGTGCAGGCAGAGTTCCGATCCAGCAGAAGAAATGCGGACACCTATGAAAAGATCGCATGGGGGAGAAGGGCTACACCAGGGACACACAGCAGTGCTGTGTGAAAATACAGGAGCTTTGGCAAGCATACCAGAAAATAAGGGAGGTGAATAATCATTTTGATTGTGCCCCACAGACATATTGCTTTTATGAACAGCTGAATGTGATTCTCGGCAGCGACCCCACCACTACCCCAAAACGCTCCATGGATACCTCCCAGGAGCCCCAGGTGACCTCGAGCAACAACGAGGAGGACATCATTGATGAGGAGGAGAAGAAAGAGGATAATGTGAGGCAGGCAAGTGGAGGATCCATTGTTTTTAACCCTGGAGCCCATCCCTTCACAGGACCAGTTGACGGTGGAGCATGATGCCAGGGAAGGCATCTCTGGTAAGTACACATTTCCGATCAAACTGTAGGAGCTATATGCTATTTTTTATGTTTAATCTGAACAAAAAAGTAGATGTTGTGGGTATCAGTGGCTACTCCAGCTATGCAGAGGGTGATCTCCAAGAAGACTGTTTATGTGCCTGGGGATGACCTGGGAATCCTCCATGGAGATCTCTAGGGAGTTTTCATGGAGATACTCTGCAATCTTTTGCAGAAGGTTTCTGGGAAATACTTTCTTATTTCATCCACCATTGTGACCAAAGGGACACTTTCGCCTACCATTCCAGTATTAACAGCTGACATCATTTCAGCACACAGCATTGCAGCATAAGGACCAGGTCTGTATCCAGACACTTGGAGCATCTGCTCCCTTGCTGCCTCTGTTACCCTCAGGAGAGAGATATCGCATAGTGTCACTTGGGGGAAGTTTTCAATGCTAGCCCTTAACCTACAAACAATTCAACAAATAATCTATCCCCCACCCATCCCCACCATTGGTTTGGTGAAATCTGTGTCAGACAACCATGCTTTCCCAAACATGCTTTGGATGTGGTTGGAAGGGAACACCGTGTATTGCAAGCATCAGTGTGTGGGGGTGGGGAAGGCGGGCAGGGGGGTGATATTTTCCTGTTTGTCTCCCTTCCCTCCAACCCAGTGCTGCTTTTGTAAAAAAACAAACTATTTGGGGGGTCTTTACGGTGGTGCCTGTCCTCAAGCACCATCCAGGTTGCTAGGGGAAAGGGGACTTTTCTTGAGTTCCATTCCAAGGATGTCTTCACAAAAGCAGCAGCAACACAAGACCTCTTTCCCATGCCTTGTAGCCTTACTCGCCATGGCTAGAGCAGCAAACCAATTTTTGCAATAAGCAGCAGTTGTTACTTACATGTGGTTTGCAGGGAAGTGTATTGAGGGGTGGTTTATTTATTAAAAAAAATTAACCTTGCACTAGAAACAATGTATGCACTGTCAAAGCTACCCTTGTGCTTTGCATTCCTTGAAGCTGAAAACTTGTCCATCGGCACATCCTTCACACCGGGACCGAGACTTTCCCGGATTAGAAGGTGGATAAAGAAGACTCAGGAGGACATGTTCGGTGAGTTAATGCATGCCTCAGAGAGTGACAATACTAAGCTCAGAGCATGGAGGATTACACTGTCCAAGAACATGAACAGAAGGACAGGAGAGTATGCAGGGAACAAGAACATGCCATGTAGGAAGAGATGCTGCAGATTATGAAGGAACAATCAGACATGTTGAGGTTCAAGAAAGGCAGCTGTGTGCTAGAGTCCTTTTGCAGCCGATGATGAACCTGCTGCCATTATCGCCCAGTTCTACATCCTTCTCCCTCGAACGTCTTATGAGGCCAGGGGGCAGTTCGGTATCCCTTGCACTCAGCACCAGGGGAGGGTACAAGGACCAAAAGGAGCCTGTACCCACACCTTTGATTGTTATTGCAGTGGATCTCTAAACAAGCTTTCCTTGTTTCTCCCCCCACAGTGTTAAACTGGGGCAAAAGGGCTGATATCTTACTTTTCTTTGCTGTCTCTGTGTGCATAATAAAACAACGGATTGAGGAGAAAAGGCTCTTTATTCATTCAATACAGGGTGGTTGGTGGGGGTGGAGTTTACAGGGGATAAAATGCAATGGAGGGGACAGTTTGGTAAGGAACAACACAGATAAGTGTCACCTTATTCTGGCTCATTGTTGAAACTGGTTTTCAAGCCTCATGGAGATACAGAGGTTCTTGATGTGCTCTTCTTATGGCCCTGGTGTCTGGCTGCTCAAAATTGAAGCAATCTACCTCAACCATCACACCCCATCCCACCCAGGCAGAAACTTTTCTCCCTTTGTTTCACAGATATTATGGAGCACACAGCAGGCAACAATAACTATGGGGATATTGCTTTCACTGAGGTCTAACCTAGTAAGCAAACAGTGCCAGTGACCTTTTAAATGTCCAAATGCACATTCAACCACCATTCTGCACTTGCTCAGCCTATGGTTGAACCAGTCCTTATTGCTGTCCAGGCTGCCTGTGTATGGCTTCATGAGCCATGGGAGCAAAGGGTAGGCTGGGTGTCCCAGGATCATGACTGGCATTTCAATATCACCAATCGTTATTTTGCAGTAGAAAGTCCCTGCTTGCAGCTTTCTGAACAGACCTGTGTTCCTAAAGATGTATGCATCATGCACCTTTCCTGACCATCCCACACTGATGTCAGTGAGATGGCTCCTGTGATCCACCAGTCCTTGCAACACCATTTAGAAGTACCTCTTTCAGTTTATGTACACTTTAGCAAGGTGGTCTTGTGCCAAGATAGGGATATGCGTTCCATCTATCGCCCCACCACAGTTAGGAAACCCCATCCCGGCAAAACCATCCACTATGTCCTGCACATTGCCCAGAGTCACTACCCTTCTTAGCAGAAGTCTGTTGATGGCCCTGCAAACTTGGATCACAACAGATCCCATGGTAGATGAACCCACTCCAAACTGATGCCCCACTGACCGATAGCAGTCTGGTGTTGCAAGCTTCCACAGAGATGTTGCCATTCACTTCTCCACGGTCAGAGCAGCTCTCATTTTAGTATTGCTGTGCTTCAGGGCTGGGGAAAGCTCTTCGCACAGTTCCTGGAAAATGGCCTTATGCCATCCAAAGTTCTGCAGCCACTGCTCATCATCCCATAGCTGCATAACGATGCGGTCCCACCAATCAGTGCTTGTTTCCCGAGCCCAGAAACAGCACTCAACTACATCAAGGTACATTACTGTGACCAGCAACTGTGAATTTCTCTGCTCTATCTTCCAGCAGGGCTGCTTGCATGACATCATATTGTTCTGCGTGGCGGTTCCTATATCGGCTGTGTAAATACTGCAAGATAAGGCACAAGGTGTTTGCAATGCTCACAACAACCATGTACAGCTGAGTGGGTAATGCTTATGATGCTATGGTGTCCATGCAGCTAACCCAGGCTTACGAAAAAGGCTTGGTTTGTTTGCTGTTGATTTCAGGGAGGGAGGGAGGAAGGGAAGTAAGTGCATCATGGGACGCTATAATCACGTGCAACAATGTTTTGGTCACATAAGGCATTGTAAGCCCAACCCAAAATTCCACTCAGCTAAGTGCACTCTGGGATAATTACCTACAGCGCTGTGCTCCGTCCATCAATGTAAACCCTGCTAATGAGGATGCACTCTGCCAACACAATGAGCGTAATGTGGACATGCAAGATTGACTTGCTTAAATCGAGGCTCAATGGTGACTTACATGAAGTCAACTTAACTTTGTATTGTAGACATGGCCTGAGACAGCTACCTCAGAACCAGCTTATATGAGCTTGCCACCTCCTGAGCAGTCCTTCTACCTATTCCTAGTTCCCCTCTTTCTCAATTGTGGAGTGGTAGTGCTATAGCGACCTGGTTGCATGGTGCTAGCAGAAGAGAGAAAAGGGAACAAGCTGCCATGTGGCACTTCTCAACAATTTACATGAAAAATGCACACACCTGTGGCTAGGAGATTAGAGCCTTTCCCTAGATCATATAACGGGATGTGGAGTGGTCTGAACCTACAAGAAGGGGGCAGGAAGTGTTTCTAAAAGGACAGTTTCAGTGGGTCCTTGTGCAATTGATTCTGCAGGGACATTTGAGGGTTCTGCACATAATCACCTGTCTCACTGTTGGTGAGGGGCTGGGAGAATCCTTAGCCTGATAGATCTCTCCTGTTTTTTCAGGCTATCAACCAGGAAATTGCTGTTCAGGTACACTGTCCCTTTAAGGACCTTTAAGAACCTTCCCCATCTGATTGTCAGTTAGCTGAGTAGAACCTGCCTCCAGGATGTGTGTGAGGCACTAAGGATGCTCCCCATGAGCAATTCCCAAGGGACATGTCTCTGGGAAATGGGAGGGCATGGGGAACCACCGAAAATCACCCCTGAAAGGGAACTTGTGACCTTAAGAGCTCCCCAGTGCCAGCTGGCACACTGTTGTCATAACATATTACGGTCCATCTTTTGGGTAAATATAACTGGAAAACTAGTAACTCGCTGATCATTAATATTCTTGCACGATGTAAGTAGAGTAAACCCACAAAAGAATATATAGATATGCTGGAGATATATGACTAAAATGTTTTTATACCAAGCTTGTTGGGGGGGAGTTGATAAACCAGGTTTTCTCCAGACAAAGGAAAGAGGTCAACACCTGAAACCAGGTGTGGCCAGATTCAATGGGCTATTAATTTGTATGGGAGGTTGCAGGAAGAGATCATTTGCATTGTAAAAAATCACCAGTGGGGAAGAAACCAGCCTAAATGCTACATGAGACAGCATGGCATCTACACCCAGCAGGGAAAAGGACCTTTATCTGGGGATACCCTTCAGAAAACATTTCAAAGGTTTATTGGACTATTTAAAAAGGGGGCAAGAACCTCTAAATTAGCCTTCATCCAAAGAGACAAAGGAGCAGAGCACTTTGAGCTCTGTGAAGGATCTTGGTGAGAGAGTCTGGGCAGCCACGTTGGAAATGAGACTTGGCCACGTCTACACTACCGGATTAATTTGAATTTGTTTAAACCGATTTTATAAAACTGATTTTATAAAATCGGTTTAGTGCGTCCACACTAGGATCCTTAAATCGATTGTGTGCATCCATGGTCCAAGGCTAGCGTCGATTTCAGGAGCGAGCCGGTTGCACTGTGGGTCGTAGCTGTTCCATGCTATCCCATACGTTCCCACTCCGCGTTGAGCCGTCCCACTGCCTGATGGGCAAAACAACATTGTCCCGGGTTGGATTGCTGGGTACAGCCACCCCTCCCTTTGTGGAAAGCACGCAGCCAACCCATTTCGTGTCCTTTTTCGGCTGGTGAAGCAGAGCAAACGCCATAGCACAGCAGCATGGACCCAATCGCTGAGACCATGGACCTGCTGAGATCACGTAACGCAATCGTGCAGTTGTAACACCCTCGCACACTCTCGTGCTGTCTATGCTCTGAGCCATGAACTGCAAATTCAGGAGAGGGGGCAGGAGGAGGCAGGACGGCAGCTATGGCAGCGCGATGACGAGAGCGATGACAATATGGAGACTGAATCTCCCTAACCACGGGACCAGCATTTGGAGTCTACTGCTGTAATGGGCACGCTTATCACCCATTGAACACTTGCCATTTTGAGCACGCGCCAAACAAGCACAGACTGTGTGGTACCGCATAAGTTTGCAGGTGGCGGGACGATTCCCAGTGCCTGCAAAACTTTCGCATGCGTAGAGCACTTTCTTTGAACTTGTGACTTGCTTTCCCCCCTGCCCTGAAATGCCATACTACTAAGATGAGAGCAGCCCTCACAGTGGAGAAGCGACGTGGCAATTAGCCCTCTGAGCTTGCAACTCCAGACAGCTACGGTCATTTCGGGAATCAATTTGGAGTGGGGGAAAATCTACTGTGGGGCGCTGCTGTGATGCAAGTAGCCAAAGCATCGTTAAGCTGCTGTACTAAAAGTTTTGTGACTCTGGGAAAACGTGCAGAAGTATCAGTGGATGCGCTTTGCTGCAATGGGATTCCCTAACTGTGGAGGGCCATGAGATGGAACCCATCATTCCCTATCTTGGCCCCAGAGCACCAGGGCACCCTAGTAACTGTGACCGCAAAGGACGTACTTTTCCATGGTGCTGCACAGCCCTGGTGGATCACAAGACGTTTCACACCAGCATCCACGATGGCAGTGGCCAGGAAGGTTCATGACGCTTCGTGTCTTCAGAAGCACACACTCTCTTTAAATGGCTGCATTCAAGGAAATTACTTCCCAGCCAGCAAAATAACAGTTGGCAGATGTCTGAGATGCCTGTCGTCCTGGGTATTCCTGGTGAACAGACCTACCCTTGATGCCATGGCTCATGAAGCCGCTAACACAGGCAGCCTGGACAGTGGTTCGGAGCTGTTTAACTACAGGCTGAGCAAGTGCAGCGATGGTGGTGGAGTGTGCATATTGGCCATTTAAAGGTGCTGGGAGATCCATCTACCTATCGCTCAGACTCAGCCCAAACGAATGTCCCCTTTCCTATTGCTGCTTGCTGTGTGCTCCACAATCTCTGTGAGAGTAAGGGGAGACCTTCTGCGGGGTGGGAGGCTGAGGCAAATCACCATGGCGCTGATTACGAGCAGCCAGACACCAGGCGGATTAGAAGAGCACACCAGAGGCGGTGCGCATCAGAGAAGCCTTGAAAAGTATTTCAGCACGGGCCAGGGTATGGTGTTGACTGCAGTGCTTGTTTCCCATTTGATGAACCCTCCCGCCTCTATGACGTGATTCCCTGTAAGCAACCCACCTCCCCTTTACTTACAGCGCTGAAGGAAATAAAGTCAGTATATTTAAAAATCATTTATGCTCTATTAAATTAAAAGTCTTTGTATTGTTTAAAAATCATGAAGTTTCTTCTTAAAGTCATTTCCCTGTAATCAACCCAACCCCCCCCTTTGGATGTATTCTTTATTAAAAAGTAATTATAAAAAGAGGCACAGAAATTATCTAGTATCCCTGCCATGGTGTGGTTTGGAGGAAGATCGGAGGAAAGGAAAAGCCCATTAAGCACATTTCAGCTACTGTCAGCTTTTGGTTGGGCTGTCCCATGGGGTGGACTGGGCTGGTGGCAGAAAGCGTTTCCCCACGCGTTCTGAACACGTCTGGTGAGAGTAGATATGCAACGTGGGGAGCTTGAGGTTGGTTAAAAACATGGGCTGCAGTCGCACTCGTAACCCCGCTGCTGTTCCTGAACATCCCACCAGTGCATCTGAGGATCTCAGTTTGATCACGCAGCAGCTCCCTTACGTTGCATCACAGGCCACCGCTGATCTTCTTGCCGCCACTCTGATCTTCCTGCCCCACCTCTCTTCTTCCCTAACACGACCTCTCTTCTTCCTGCGCCACCTCTTATCTCGAGCGTCTCTTCCTATCTCTCCGGTCACTGCATCTTTCTGTATTCTTGACTATCACTTCTTTCCAAATCATTCTGATGAGGCTCTGTCACTGCGGGGTTACTCCATGATTTTTCTGAAAACATTTCATCTCGAGTTTCTTTTCTCCTCCCTTATCTTAGACTTAACCTTCCGGATGGGGTAGCAAGGACAGACCAGTGTGCATGCTCTTGGGGGAGTGAAAACGGGAGCAAAGTATGTAAAAATGATACATTTTACAGAACAATGCTTGTAGTCTTTCACAGTGAATAAAACTATCCACCTTACATTGCACATGTGATTTCCCTACAGGGTGCGCATTTTCCATCTTTTAAATACTGTCTCAGAGCACACGCAGGTGCTGGACCATGTCCTGGCGATCATAATTCAGCTTCCATGCGGCCATGGTAAGGCTTATATGTTTGACTTCTCCAGGGGGTTATATCCACAGTGACCTATGATGCCTTGTTCTCTAAAGGAACCAGCAGACCCAAACCCGCTCTTTCCCTCCTCCACCCACCGCATGGTTCCTATCCTAAGCTGAACTGTTATTATTCTTCCTCCTTCCTCACCCCCCCCCCCCCCCCACCGCGTGGCTTACTACATCGGGAATTATGGTAGTGTAGGACAGGAAATCCGAGTTTAACTGGCCTCCGGGAGGTACCCACAGAGCACCACTGACACTCGGACAGCAGTCACGAACTCCGATCGACTGGCCAGGTAAACAGGAAAAGCCCCGAAGGACTGTTGAATAATTTCCTGTTTGGCCAGCTGGAGCTCTGATCAACAGGTGACATAGCAGGGCTCATCAGCACAGGTAGACGAATGCAGTCTCCTGAGAAAGAAAAAGAGCACAGCCTGACACACAAGAGGTATGGATCTGATCGCTATCTGGTGGTGAGGATTCAGTGCTTACAGAATCTGTTCGTCAAAGACTAAATGAGCAAATATTTGAAAAAGAATTTCAAAGTTATGATTTGCAAAGGACACAGGAGGGACTCAGATGCAGTGCAGAATAAAATTAAAGAGTGAGGCAGCATACCAGAAAACCAGAGAGGCAAACGGAAGGTCTGGAACAGGTCCGAAAACATGCCGCTTCTATGCTGAGCTGCAAGCAATTTGGGGGCTGCGCAACAGTAACCCCACCCTGGCCGTGGATTCAGAGGTCGGGTTGTAATATCAACGTGGGCGAGGATTCTGCTGAGGGGAATGAAGAGGAGAAGACATTGCTGATAGCACACAGCTCTCAATTAACCGCACAGCAGCCAGGAGCTTTTGTGAGCCCAGAATCCGTCCGAGCCCACCCAAGCCATTCGCCAGACCAGTGAAGCCATGGAAGGAAAGTCAGGTAGTGTACATTCTAAATATCAAACATGGTTTAAAACAAGCATTTTTTTAATGATTAATTGCAAGCAGAGGTTGTCATTCATGGTCGCAACCAGTACAGTTACCGGAAAGTTCGTTAACATGTGCTGGGATAGAGTGAAAATCCTCCAAGAAATCTCCATGATCGATATGGAGATACTCAAAAGCTTTTCAGTAGTTTAGGGCAAGGCAGCCTCCAGGTCCCCATTGAATGAACTTCCACGCCAGCATTGCATAAAATATATTCGGAATCATTGCTTCACAAAGCCACCTGCGAAGCCGCCTGGACACTGCTCGAGTCAAGAAAGATACATTCTGGATCTTCCGCTGTTATTCTCACCAGAGTTAATATCTCATTGTAACTGGTTGAAATTCAGGAATTTTTTTTTTACTTAGGGGGAGATAACTTGTGATTTTACTGCTGCAGCTGGCGCGTTACTATCGTTCCCGTGAGTGAGTGGGGAGGGAGGGGAGGGAGGCAGGCTGTGCTGGTCTTTTTCTACTGGTTTGGGAGCAGAGACTCCAGTACAGAGGGTGGGGGGGGTAGTAAAATCGATTTTAGGGTTACTCCTGTGGTTTTGATGGAGTACAGAAATCGATTTAAAGAGCCCTTTAAATCGATTTACAGGGCGGTGTAGTGTGGACGGGTGAAGCGTTAAATCGATTTAACGCTGTTTAAATCGATTTAACGGCGTAGTGTAGACCAGGCCTTAGAAACATTTCTTTGGACAAGAGATCTAGTTTGTTAAACCAGGTTTAGTCATAGAAATGTGTTTTCACTTTTGTTTGCCTGTAGCCCTTTCCAGCTCTATTTCTTATAATTGGTAGCACTTAAGCCTATGTCTTTTTGTTTAATAAACTTGTTTTACTTTTACTGTAAACCAGTTTAATGCTTTAATTAAAACAGAGTGTTTGCTAATCCCAGTTAAGGTAGTAAGGTGTCTTTTTAAGGGAGCAGTGAATTTAATAACCTCTGTTGGCAGACGATGATAGGGGTTGTGCATTGCAGAGAGACAGCTCTGAGGAACGCGGGAGCTGGAATTCACTGATTGTTACCTGCTAGGCAAGGTTTGGTCTGGCAGAGCCCTGAAGAGTTTGCTGGCAAGGCACACAAGTTGCTGTACCAGGGAGTTGTCATCCAGTTTAGCAACAGCAAAAGCTTTCACTTCATAAGGCAGAGGGGGTAACACAGTGACTCTGGTTCTAGGAATCACAGCAGGTTGTCAAATAACCTTATCCTTAAAATATGCTGCCAGATGGGGGAAGCTTGCAGAGCTGTTATGGGTTAACTGCAACAGAGATAATTGTGGGATGATTACAGCCTTTTGCTAAGAAAGTCCACGCTACTCTTCTGGTACTGTGTGTGGCTTGGTAATCTAATTATAGTTCAGTTCTGCCCCTCTGAGAATCTGTGAATGTAGCTTTGACTGATTATCAGGACAGCACAAGTATCAGACTCTGCTTTTTGATTTTCACAGATCGAGCTGTGAGAGAAATTGTCAGAAATGTCTTTATGCTGAATACACTGAGAACTAAACTTACAGATGTATTGCGATAGCTTTACTCTGGCTGTGCTTGCATACAGCCACCCTAACGACCTCTCAGGGAGTCCCCCATGACATAGAGTCACAGAATGTCAGGGCTGGAAGGGACATCAGGAGGTCATCTAATCCAACCCCCTGCTCAAAGCAGGACCAATCCCCAGACAGATTTTTGCCCCAGATCCCTAAATGGCCCCTTAAGGATTGAATTTACAAGACAAGGTTTAGCAGGCCAATGCTCAAACCACCGAGCTATCCCTTCCCCCAAAAAACATGACTCCCCTGGGACTTGAAGCCAGAACCTTTGAATCCTTTCATCATCTAGAAATCCAATGTGTGATCCAATTGCACCATGGAGCCATAGGTGAGGTACCTAACATGCATGAAGACATTATAGATAGCTTTGCATTGCCCACAACAGACTCCTGCAGAGTAGAGAGGGAGGAAGGGGAAGGGGCAATGTTGGGACATGTCAGTGAGGCAGTTGGCATGGCCACTATGTTCCCATGGCCCAAATATTCCCAGCTGCCAGAGCAGCCTATAAGAGTAGTTGCAGCTGGGACACGTGTAATGGCAGCTCAGAGGCAGTGCTAACATATACTTGGGACCACAGCAAGCTCCAAGATAGGGGCAGGGCAGAGTTACCATTTTGCCTCCGCTTCTATTCCTGCACCAAGATAATTGAGGTGCAGGGATGATTTACCATGACCAGGGCCACATATAGTGCCTATTCTTGCACATTTTTTCCCCACAGCAAGAATGATTACTGGTGTCTATGCACTGACTGTGATCCCTTATTCATTTTGTCATGTGAAATAACTGATGATCAGCATGGGAACTGGGGAGAAATGGCATTATTTAAAGTTCACTCATATTTACTCACATACCTGGTGCCTAGATTATCATCTTTTGGAATAAATACAAATTACATTGATTTTAGCCTTTCACCTTCTCCTATGAACAAACAAAGAAACAAGTCTCTAGAGCAACTTGGGTAACATAAGAACATGAAAATACATTCCACACCACTTAATTAAATCATCATCCCTGCACCTCAACCATTGCAGTTCTGTCTCAGATATTGATGGCCAAAGAGAAATTTTGAACAATTGAGGGTCATTGTCAGGATTTTGGAACAGAGATGAGCCACAATCCAATGTGGTTTATATCTATGTCACAGAGAGATGAAAACTTGGAATTTGATTATGCAAGAGCAGAGGTGAAAGTAAGCCTGTAGGTCCAGTACGGCGTACCGGCAAGAGCTGGTATGCTGAACTGGAGTGGACCGGCTTCCCTGGCGGTGATTTAAAGGGCCCAGGGAGCCAGCCGCTTGGGGAGCCCCAGGCCCTTTAAATCACCACTGGAGCTCCAGCAGCCGGGGTCAGATGGGGACTTAAAAGGCAGAGCTCCAGCCACTGCAGGAAGCCCTGGGCCCTTTAAAGCGCCGCCGCCGGACCTCTGGCAGCGAGGCTTGGGCAGCACTTTAAAGGGCCTGGGGCTCCCTACAGCGGCCAGAGCCTCTGGCCCTTTAAATCCCCACTGGAGCCCGGCTGCTAGGCTCGGGCGGGAATGTAAAGGCCTGGTGCTCCGGCCGCTGTGGGGAGCCCCGGGCCCTTTAAAGAGCTGCTGCTGGAGCTCCGGAAATGGGGCTTGGGCAGCGCTTTAAAGGGCCCGGGACTCCCCACAGCGGCTGCAGCCTCTGGCCCTTTAAATCCCCACCCGAGCCCAGCAGCTGGGCTCGGGCAGGGATTTAAAAGGCCTGGTGCTCCTGCCTCTGCGGGGAGCCCTGGGCTCTTTAAATCACTGCCGGAGCTCCGGCAGCAGGGCTTGGGCAGCACTTTAAAGGACCATGGGCTTCCTACAGCAGCCACAGCCTCTGGTCCTTTTAATACCCAGCTGAGACCAGCAGCCGGGCTTGGGCAGCTTTTTAAAGGGCCTGGAGCTCTGCAGCAGCTGGAGCCCCAGACGCTTTATTTTGCCGCAACAGCCCTGGGGCTCCCAGCCACCTCTGCAGCTGGTATCTCCAGGGTGATTTAAAGGCCCTGGGGCTCCCAGCCACAACCGGAGCCCCAAGGCCTTTAAATCTTTAAAGGTGCCACCTGTTCCGGTAAAGGCCATGCCTCTTCTGGTTGAGGTCATGCCCCTACTCAGGACTCCAGCGTACCTGTAAGTCCTTTCAGTTACTTTCACCCCTGTGCAAGAGTCTGAATAGCCTCAGGTCCCATGAACTTCCGTTAGCTGAGGATACTTAGCCTGTTTCAGGAGATGCTCAGCACTTCTCAGGATTCAAACCCTTTGTTATGAATGTCACTGATTATGTGTACAAATCCATTTTGGAGATGTGAAGCGCTAACAATTTGCCAAACAATTACGTCAAGCCAGCTCCCTATTGGTGCTGAATCTGTCCACGGTTTCATGTGTAGAACCTCTCAGAGGGCTGTCCTCTAGGCAGGGCTGGCTCTAGCAATTTCACCACCCCAAGCACGGCAGCATGCCGTGGGGGGCGGTCTGTTGCTTGCCGTTCCCGCGGCTCCCGTGGACCTCCCGCAGAGGTCCACGGGAGCCGCGGGACCAGCGGACCATCCACAGCCACGCCTGCGGATGGTCCACCGGAGCCACCTGCCACCCTCCCAGCAACCGGCAGAGTGCCCCCCGCGGCGTGCCGCCCCAAGCACGCGCTTGGCGCGCTGTGACTGGGAGCCGGCCCTGCCTCTAGGGTAATGGGAAGCTTGAAGGGGCCAGTTTGAGCCATGTCTTCTGGGTGTCCATTAGACAGCATTCTAGGCAAATGTTTGAGGTTCACAGTTCTGAAGCAGATCCTACATGTGGTATTGTTAGTTGGATCAGTGACTTTTAACTGAGTTTACCAATTTCTGTTTCCTATGTGGAAAGAATTTGAGTCATATTTATTTCGAGCTCTGCTTCCAGCAGTAGCTTGCTTTCACTATTTATAGGCACTCTTGAATTCACGTGCACTATAATAAGCTCCTTACAGTGTCTGTATTTCACATTTGATGTTTATTTTTGCAATTTCATGATTATTTTTTGAAGCGTGGGCCATACTGTGCACAATAGTCTCCAATAGTTTCCAGCAGTCTGTTTGTGCTTTGACATTTTTTCTGTTCATATTCACGTAACTACTCAGAACCAAAACTATTCCTACCTTCTCTTTTTTCAGTCTGTGCGTGGTTCTATTGTGTTTTAGTCAGTGCTTTGGAAGCATAAAAAAACTGGGTGATCTCAATCCATTTGAGTTTGCGTTGACTGAGATCTTAGTCTCTTTGTTAATCTCATAATATTATAGTAGGGTGCTTTGACTACTTTAATTCTTCAAAATGCTTCTTTTGCCACTCTTCTCATTTCCATTTTGTCCTGTTCTCAAGCAGTATTCTGAGTGAAGAACTTAATTGTGGCAAATTAGGGATGAATTTTTTAAATATATTCACATACCTGTGAATCTCTGTAAAGCCTCCTTTATTGGAATCTATTTGTACAGTTGCCTCCATGTTTCTTTGATATGGTCAAACTCCTTTATTACTGAATATGTGTCCTAGATATCTGATCTTATTCAGCCTGCTTAGGCATTTGTTCTTGTTCAATTTCAGGTTGTTTTCTTTGGCATTCTTCAGAACATTATTCAGTCTCTCATTGTGGTGTTGTCATTTCCACTGTAATTAAACAGATTATCAATATTACCTCTACCTCATCCAGAGCCTCAAAGATCTGGGATATAATGCTTTGGTTCACTTCAGATTCTGAGTCAGTCCTGAAGAGGAATGGCTTGATATATCTACTGAAGGGGGAGTTGGAGTTTCAAAGATTTGACTGCCTGTATGGAGGCAGACCTGCCAAACCCTTGGCTTTCATCTAAATTGAAAATACTCGTGCATTTTGAAGTCTAGACATGACCAACTCACATGTTCTCAGAGGTAACACAAGTTTAAATGCAGAAATTACTGTCAGACCGCCAAATACTTAAGCAAGGCCAGTCTCAGAGCTCTGTTCGAGCTTTTGGTGACTCCACTGAGATGACATTTTAGTGCCTCTGACATGGTTCAGAGCAGGAATGTGTGTATCTCTGAGAGTGTGATCTAGTGACTAAAGTCTGAACTCCTGGGTTCTAGGTCCAGCTCTGCAAGTGACATGCTGTATTGCCTTTGATATGATACTTAATTCTTCTGTGCCTCAGTTTCCTCATCTGTAAAATGAAGATATTAATACTTTCCTATGTCACATGGTGTGAATTGCAGTGTTGTTGTAGCTCTGGGGACCTCAAAAACTTCTCTCTTTCATCAACAGAAGTTGGTGCAATAAAAGCTATTTACCTCTCCCACCTTGTCTCTTTCACATTGTTGTGAGGGCAAATTGTTTGCAAAGCACTCTTAGATCCTGGAATGAAAGTTGCTATGCAGAAGTATGATTATTATTATTGACTTGGTGCCCACTGTTTTGTTTTATGTGTCTGTCTGTGTCTGTTTCTTGGGCCAAACCTAACTGAAAGCTGAAGTTAAAGAATACATGGCTCAGCTGCAGTTCACCAAGTGACCCTATCCCTGTATATAATTTCACCAAATCATGTGGAGTGAAGCAGTTCTGCTGGGCCAGCTTTTATCTACTCCATTACTCAGTTATTTCACCGTTTTGCAAAAATGGCAATGTGGTGTCATCCTTTTTAATCTCCTGTGGTGACTGTGCTGCCTGTACCAGGGAGTGGTTTGCTTGTAAAGCAAAGGAAGGAAAAGGACTGATGGCATGAGAAGAAATTTGTTTTTAACAACTTGGAAAATAATTTGAAAAAATACATAATATTTCTTCTAAATTGGGCTTATGAAGGTGTTGAAAGACAGTCCAGCCTCTTGTTATACAATCTTTGCACATAATTAAGTGTAAATGATGAGGTCAAGAATTCAAGAATAATGTTAAAAAAGAATGCAGACCAGGGAAATCCTCACCTTCTCCAGTCTTTTAAATACAGTATTCTCCGTCTTCCCTTTCATCGGTGTGCTCTGTGAATGGTTTGCATATATTAAACAAGTGCAGGGTTAAGGATAGTGGTGCAATGTGGCAACAGTAAAGAAGTCATTTGGTTCAGTGTGGGAACAGGGGAACAGTAGGATAAATTCTGCTTTCCGTTGCATCAGTATAAATCTGGACTAACTCTACTGAAGTCATTGGAGTTACTTCAAATTTATATTGGTGTAAATAGGAGCAAAATTTGGCCCAGCACATCTCATTTTCAGAGTGAACAGAGTGGCACTGTGTGCTTGCTTTAATAAAGGAGATATTGCTGCTTCTTGCCACGCAGGTCTTTGGAACTCTCTCTGTGTAACACAGCCAAGTTTAAAATATTATTACTATTATCTTTCTTCGCTGAGCGAAGCTTTTTTACCCTGCACTAAGCGTAACCTGTTCTGACGAAGGGCGGAGATGCCAGAATGCTAATAGACTCATGCCCCCTTCATATGAGTCATGAGTGTGTGATTGATTACCTGAAAAGTTCTGCACTAGTTGTCCTGTATGGAGAGTTTTTCTTCCCGGCTGAAAGCCTGTTAGAGGTCAGAGAGTCCTATAAACTGTTCAGAACTTTGTGGGGTGGAGGGAAGGGGTAAGCGTCACTACTTTTGGAAAGAGCTTGCTAAGCACATTCTGAAAGGATGAAAAGCTTTATTCCTGATTGAATTTTGTTTTCTTTGCCAGTTCACCCCGTTCTGAATATGATTTATTGATTGTGTGTAATACATGCACGGTAAATGCATGATCTAATTGCAGAAACAATATTAATTTAAGTAGTTTGTCACTTTTACAGACTTTCATTTAAGAGGATTCCACTGTTTTATTAAACTAACTGCTAGCACAGTACTGTGTGTGCGTTCTTCTTTTCCATCTACCGGTATTTGTTTCACTGGATCATTTTTAATGTACATTATTTTGCATTGGAAGTTTATTCTTTTAACTAAATTATCCTTCTGTGACTTTTTCGTGCCCAGAAAATGTGTGTTAGGTCATAAGGGTTTGTTCTTTAAATAGGCTGCGTCTATACTGGCAACATTTGAGCCTATAATTCTCAGTTGGTGGAAATGTATCAGTGATGGATTATGCATCCAAATTTTCTTAGTATGGCCAAGTCCATAGAGAATAACGTGGTCTGAGTGAGCACTGGACTGGGTGCCAGGAACTCTTCAGGTTCTAATCTTGACTCTGTCACTAACTTGCTGAATAGTTGTGGGCAACTCATTTAACCTGGGTTTCCTTATGTGTAAAATGCAGGTGATCATTCCTAGCTCATAGGGGAATTCTTTAGATTGATTATATAGGGCCAGATTCTGCCATCCTTATTTGTGCCTTAAAAGGGCTACAGCAGAGCTCTAAATCTGGGTCTTAGTTTAGAAATGAAAAATTGTTTTGTGTCCTCAATGCAGATTAATATTGGAGTGTTTTTAGAAGGTAGAGTTATTCACAACAGAAATTTGTATCTCTGATAGCTTTGTTATATCTCTGTGGAATTAAGTAACTCTGCAGACAATACCTGAAGAGTCTGCAAGCTTCTAAAGCCAAAATCTTGTCTACACTAATATTCTTCTTCAGACTTCCCATTGTCACACTTATCATCTTGAGAGTAGCAATGGAACACTGAATGGCTGCCAGCATTTTAACCACTGTGCCATCTAACCCAGCTCAGCACCCTGGGCCAGGAACAATGACATCCTTCTGCAACTGGTTTCTCGTCCTCTCTGTCATCCCCTCTGGCCACAGGGTGGATGACACAGTCAGAGGATGGGTCCAAGTACCGGGGAGGCAATACATGTGAATGCCAGAAGGTCTGTCAGACCAAAAGATATGGCCCAGGGACTTAAACTCGGCAGACACAGTTTCAGCTACCATCTCTGTTTCAGCTGATCTTTGATTAGATGGTCAAATCTTTGGGGCAGGAACTGTTTTTTACTTGGTGTTTGTACAGCACCTAACACAATCCTGACTGGGATTTTTCTCTTATGCTCTATCTCCACTTTTCTCCACTGTTGTGGGTAATACTTCCCATCGCTCAAGCTCCCACCTTGGAGTCATCTTAGACTTCTCCCTTCTCCCCTCACATCAGGCCCTTACCTGGAGTAGTGAATGGGCTTGGGTTTCTCTGCCAGGCACTGCAGGAGTGGCACTGAGAGGCAGTGAAGTGGAAGACTACATGAGACTCCTGGAGAGCGGGACTCTTGATACACTCCCCCTGGAAGGGGAAGCCACAATAGTGACCTGGTCAGAGGGCTGAATCATGAAGAGGACAACAGCTGTGCCTCCTGAGACAAGAGAGGGAATGCAGAGGAGAAATTGATAGGGTGTAACTGCTGGAAGGGGCATCAGTCTGACGCAGCTAATACCTAGAACTGCCAGCAGGTGTCGCCATCCCACAGTGAGAAAAGCAAACCTGTCACAATTGGAGAATGAAGGCAGGATGGTCACCTCTGATACAAGGGGTCAATCACAGACTGTGTCTGACAAGAACCCTGAGGTGAGGGGCAGAGAGAGACTGTGAGGGGCTTGAACCCTGCTGTAAGGGTCTAAAACAGAGAAAGGGGGTGGATGCCAGAGATGCTGCTTCCAGAGAGGAGAGCTGAGATGCAACAGGGGTGGGTCCATGCTAATGTGGAGACAGATACTGGAGAACCAGCAGAGACTGTGTGAAACCCAAGTGTATTTACAGGACTGTATAATGTGGGTAATTGGTCATCAGCAGAAGCTGTACAGAATCCTGCAGGAAAGAAATGAGTCGTTGTAAGGGCCAGGAATGGGAAAGACGCTCCAGGACTGGGAGACCAGAAGCCCAGCCCTGAAGGTGCTAAGGCTGTGGAAGCAGAGGGCACCTGAAGAGGGAGTGCCACTATTTAGAGGGAGGCAAAGAGGCTTACTAAGAGCCAAGGACTGAGATGGAGAGCCCAGAAAGCCCTGCCAAATAAGCAATTGTTCCAGAGGAGGACATGCTTTTGATGTGGGGGAAAGGGCCATATAAAGAGGCATTGCCGCCCAGGGAAAAGAGATTCAAGAAAAGGGCAAGGGACTGAGGTGAGAGAGAGAAAGGAAGAGCCAGGGGGCCGTAAGGAGCCCATAAGAATGGTGGAGAAGCCCAAGAGGCAGGTAAAGAAATTCAAGGTGAAACTGGGGGGAGGAGAAAGTCCCTGTTTTAATTACTTTCCTCCCTGGGAGGGGTCTAACACTGAGGGAAAAATCACAAAATAATGGGGACTCAGTTCCTGGGAGCCAGGGTGCTGGAGGAGTGGGTGGACCAGCTGACAGAGCTGTCCTGCGGTCTCTGCTCGGTGTCCTCATCAGGTTCACGTTGTTTAGCCCTGTGACTTCACTCCTGTTCCTGTTATTTCATTAGTTGTCCCCTGCAGTTATTTGGTATCATGGACATGTGGAGTCTCCTCTTAGGCTGGCGGGAGGTCCTTTAGTAGTGACGCTTCCTAGATACCAACAGGACTAGCTGACAGAGAAGTTAGCTGTGGAGCAGGCCTGGCAGGAGGCTGCACGTGCCCTGGAGCTCCTGTAGGAGAAACTCAGAGGTGCTATGGAGGAGCAGGACAGGTGGCAGCTCATGGTCCAAGATCTAAGACAAGAAAGCAACGACTTGAGAGCCCAGGTGTGGCAGGTATGGGGTAGGTGATTTAGAATAGGAGAATATTTGCAGTTGTGAAGGGGGGGGGGTTGTGATGGAGTGTGCTCTCCACACTTGCCTTGCAAGAGCTGAATTAGCTCAGGTGAGCCAGATCATCTAATTAGGCTACAAACAGGGGAGCTTTAGGCTGGAAGCAGCTAATTAGAGAGAAGCCCATCTGTGAGGGATAGAGAGGGCTTCTACACAAGCCAGGAGGCTGGCAACAGAAGGGATGCTAGGGAAGGAGTCTGCAGTCACGCCCTGGTAGGAGGGAGGAGTGTTTGGTGGCTGCAGAGATGAGTTATCAAAAGTTATTGTCTGGGAGGAGGGAGGGAAGAGACTGGCAAACCCAGAGGAAATGGGAGGGGCAGGAGATATAGAAGTAACTCAAAGAATGGACCTTGATTGCTGTGTAGTGGGTCCCTCGAACCTGGAGTAGAGAGTAGGCCCGGGTTTCCCTGCCAGCCACTGCAAGAGTGGTACCATCAGGCAGTGAAGCAGAAGACTGCTAGAGAGCAGAAAGCTTGATAGACTTCCTCCCCTGCCTCCACCCACCCTGGCTGGAAGCGGAAACCACAACAGTGATCTGGAGTCACAGAGAGGATAGCTGCGATTCCTGAAAAGAACTGGATAAATTCATAGAGGTTAAATTCCTTAATGGGTATTAGCCAGGATGAATGAGGAATGGTGTCCTTAGCCTCTGTTTGTCAGAGGATGGAGCTGGATGGCAGGAGAGAGATCACTTGATCATTGTCTGCTAGGTTCACTCCCTCTTGGGGTACCTGGTATTGGCCACTGTCGGTAGACAGGATACTGACTGGATGGACCTTTGATCTGACCCAGTATGCTATTCTTATGCTCTGAGAGTAAGAGAAGGGCTGCAGAGAGGAAACTGAATGGGTATAACTATTTGAAGGGGTGTTGTGCTGACTGAGCTAATCCCCAGAACTGCCAGCAGGCAGCACCATCCACAAGTGAGTATAGCAAACCCATCACAGGGGTCTGAGTGAGGAAAATTTTTTATCAAATGTTGTCTTCCTCTGCACAGGCACCGACTTTCCAACGTGCAGAGGGTGCTCAACCCTTGGCTCTACCCCAGGTTCCACCCCTTGCCCCAACCTCTGCCCCACCTCTTCTGCCCTCTTCCATCCCTTCCCCCTCCACTGAGGCCTTGGGTACACTTGAGAGTTACAGCGCTGGTGGTGGCTTTACAGTGCTGTAACTCACTCCTCGTCCACACTGGCAAGACACATACAGCACTGTATCTCCGTGACTACAGTGCTGCATGTACTCCACCTCCACAAGAGGAATAAAGAGTATAGCGCTGCTCCTGCAGCGCCGGGGTGCCGGTGTAAACAGGGAATAATCTTAGTAAGCTGTGACTGACCTCCAGAAGCTTCCCATAATCCTTTAAAGTGAAGGTTACTCTCTTTGTTTTGTTGTGATGCCTCTTTTTGTTTTGTTGTGAACTCCAGGCTCCTGGAGCTGCTTATCAAAAAAACAAACACAGCTACTGTTTGCTGTGAATGAGCAGAGGCAGGGGGGCTTCCTTTGGAATGCCCACACTAGTGTTTGCTTGAAGAGAGGGGGAGGGAGGGGGCTTGAGGAGAGAAGAACCATGGCACGCGGGAGGGAGGGAGCGGGGGTCCATTTTGGGGAGGTTGCTTATCTGCTGCTGTTTGCTTTCAGTGAGTGAGAGAGGGGCGGGGGAGGGGTCGGAACTTGCAAGGCAGCTGCTGACAGTGTGTCCGCTCCAAAAATCCACTCTATCTCTCCCCATGCTCCCTATCACACTCCACTCCCCACTTTTGAAAAGCACGTTGCAGCCACTTGAATGCTGGGATAGCTGCCCATAATGCACCGCTCCCAATGCCGCTGCAGATGCTGCAAATGTGGCCGCTGTCAGTGTGGCCAGATTGCAGCGCTTTCCCTACTGAGCTGTACGAAGACAGGTTTCACTCCCAGTGCTATACAGCTGCAAGTGTAGCCGTACCCTGAGTGTGCTGTGTCCTTGCTCCTCTCCTCTCCCCTCCTCCTCCCCCCAAGCCTTCTGCATGCCGTGAAACAGCTGGTTGCTGCAGGTGGAAGGCATGGGGAGGGAGAGGGAGGTGCTGATTGTTGGGGCCTGTTAGTGAGTGGGAGGTGCTGGGGGGAGGGGGAGGTTCTGATAGGGGGGCTGCTGGTAGGTGCTCAGCACCTATCATTTTTTTTCCCTGTAGGTGCTCCAGCCCCAGGGCACCCACTGACTCAGTGCCTATGTTCCTTTGGGTGTCCCAGCATGTCTGTCTTCTCTGTGACTATCTGTAGGGCTATGTCTATGCTGCACTTTTGTCACTCAGGGGTGTGAGAAAAACACCTCCCTGGATGAAAAAAGTTTTTAAGACGAAAAGCACCAGTGTGAACAGCGCTTCATTGGTGGGAGAGTGTCTCACTGGGGGCATAGGGGTGGCTTTATTTTGCCAGGAGAGCTGTTTCCTGACAACAAAAACCTGCTGCACTGCACATCTTACAAGGGCATGACTGTAGTGGCCCAGCCAGGCTGTTGTAAGGTGCTCACTGTAGACATCGCCTTAGACTGCAACTCTTCAGTACAGGGACTGTCTCTTTGTTGAGCATGTAGTTTTATAGGCATATTTTAGGAATGGATTGTTGGTAACTATCAGCATATTGGGAGGTTGTGACTCTGATCCTCAAACTTGGTTGTAGTTTGCAATGAGTTCCCCTCTGATGGAGAGGAGGGGAAATTCACTTTAATAGAATTGACTTTGAGGCTGCCAGCCAGATGCTAAGCTGGAAACCTTGGTCACTGCTATGACCTGAATATAAAGTAGCTATGAAACTACTAGTCATGTAGAAAAGGCAAATAAAAATATTTTTAGTTCCCAGAAGAATTAGTAGGCGATCTGCTTGTTTTGTCAGTATATATTAATGTGAAAATGCTGAGTTTTCAAATGTTCCCATCAGCTCCAAGTCAGAGAGCTTGGAGGAATAAAATGTCCAAATGTCCCTTAACAGCAGCCTTTGCTGTACTATATAGTATGTTTCCTTAAAAAGAGCCAGGAGCACACACAAACCCAGCCAGTTCTTTTTTTAATCCCAGAGTTTTTCCTTCTCTGCTCTATTTTTCTAGCCATCCCCATCCAGTACTTGTTTTCACTCAAACAACACTGCAGAGCTTTCCACACCCTATGGTATAAATCTGGATCCCTTCCTGGGACTGGTGACTTCATTGTAGAGTCTGGGTCAAAACTGTGCCATCAGGAAGTCCTTTATTTCCCCTCTCAGCTATAAACCATCCTTCTCTAAGGAATCCTGCCTGGAAAGAAAATACCTTGCTTTAGAGCCCAGCCTGAAAAGATTGTGAGTGCTCTTACCTCCACATTGATTTCACTGAGTGCTGACAACACTCAGCCTTTGCAGGATCAGGCCTTTTAGCTCTAAAGCTGAATATACAATTGCAAATAATTGTCTCAGGGTTGGTACAACTGAAATTAATCACAAAACTCCTATCCATATCAATGGGAGCAAGTTAAAAACTATAGGCTCTAGGCTCACATACAGTTCTGTATGACTGAAACCTATGTAAGCTATGTCCAGTTTTGTTTTGTTTTGTTTGTTTATCCAGTTGTCATCCTTCTGTGTGTAAATAGATCCACATTATTTAATATTAATTATTTTGAATTTGCTTCCACATCTGAAAAAATAATCACTTTGTTAAAAGAGTATAGATAATAACATAGTAAACCAACAGGGATTTCTGTTACCAGAGAACATGAGCGGAAATCTAAATGAGATACTAAAAAGCCAGGCAAGCAGATGTCTGAGTGACATAAATGTTGAACAATTCAGGTATGTCTAGTAAAGTACAGTTTTCTAATGTGGTGAGAACTATGTGTGTTAGTATGTTTAAAATCAGTATTTTGGGTTTTTTTTCCTTGCCATAGCTCCAGAAATTCTACAAAATGCAAATTTTCACCTGTTTGTATAAATGATGTTTTTCCTTTCCTGACTGTTATAACTGCAGTTAATCTAATGTTTTGTACATAGAAACACAACAGAGGAATAATCTAAATAGCTTAAGTGTTCCCACAAACCAGTTGGTAGATAAATATGTCTTAAAGAATGAATTTTATGGAATAGTCTCATCAACAAAAGTAGATCTAAGAATTGCACTGAGAGGGTAGGTCTTCACTACAGAATTAACTTGTGCTCTTACCAAGGGTTTAGTCCAGTGCTTAAATTGTAATGAAAGAGGTGCCAGGGCTCAACCAATTAGATGCTGGAGCTCAAGCAATTTTTTTACTTTCATAACTGACCAGAGTGGAGGAAGTGCCCTAAAAGTGGAGCGGCCACAGGTGCCCAAACCGTGGTCCTGCGCCACACCACCCCTGGGCCCTCACATGGCCCCTCCTCCCCCGATCCCATCACCACTCACTCCTCTCTGCCCATCTCTTGCCCTTACAGCTGGTAAAAAGTGGGAGGGCCATGCCACCTGACTATTCCAGTGCCCCTGTAAGTGACACAGCAAGTGTAGAGGTTCTGGGGCTCAGCCCTGGCAATGCCTGGCACAAATTAAGCACTGGTTTAGTCCTCCCGCTCCTCCCATCCCCACACACAAACCTTTAACTCAGGTTTGGAGGTGCTCTGAACCTGGGCTAGCTTATCTGGCTGGAGGTAGGGGTTAGAGCCCCGGCTGTACTTTAAGTTGGGCTTTAACCTGCTCACTTTGAAGTGTAGATGCAGGCTGTAGCCCTGGTTATTTAACTTGAGGTGCTGATAGTCCTCCAATGTCTTCCCACAGTTCCCTATGGGCTGCATTGTAGTGGGATTGGATTGCAACAGAACGACATACTGGCGCTTTTGCCACATGGAGGATGCCATTTTGCTCTCAAAATGGCAACGTCCATATAGCGTGACCTTACACGCACTGTGTATAGTTTCTGACTTGATTTCTGACTTAATGTGCTTTGGTGTTTTAACTACTTAAAATGTGTCTCTGCCAAAGAGGTGATAGCTGGTAGACCGAAGACTAAAACTGGGTGCTATTGGTGGACCACAGAGGGAGAATAAAGTTGCAGTTGCCCTGCACTGACAGTGTCACCCACTAGTGACACCAAAATGAGGTATTGCTTATGGTAGGTTGTATAGATCTGATTCTTCCTCCTCTTTCTTACATGAGGGATGCAATAGTTAACAACGTTAACATTTAAACGATCATCATGGGGAATCTCCACTAACACCTCTTTGAAACAAGTGGGGCAGTTCACTTTTCTCAGAGCTCTTGTTTCAGACTTTCATGACTCCTGAAAACTCTTCTGCATTAAGCTACATTCGGTTCACATTTTTTGAGGTTTTCTTCACAACCATAATGGCTAGAAACTTACTTTTAAAAGAAAATGAAAGATGAAGTTTTGTAGAACACCATAGCAGCTTCACAATGCTGTCCATATGCCAAACCACCATGTTCTGTCTAGCCCAATCCAAATCCTGTCTGAGTTCTAGATCATTTATAGGATCAGAACCAACCCTGTCCTCCCCAGACCTAAATGAAGATAGAATTTGAAGGCAAAGGGGTTTCACAGATGTAGATTAGGTAAAATACCCTGCTGAATCTTAGAACATAAGAATGGCTATACCAGGTCAAACCAAAGGTCCATCTTGCCCAGTATCCCATCTTCTGACAGTGGCCAATGCCAGGTGGTTCAAAAGGAATGAACAGATGACCAAGTAATCTGTACCCTGTCACCCATTCCCAGCTTCTGGCAAACAGAGGCTAGACACATAATTAAGCTCTCATCTACTACGTTGATGGGAGCTATAGAAGCACCTAAGTAGCTAGAGCATGATGCACAAGCCAGAAGCAATACAGCTTGACTTTCAGATCCAGGTTGAGTTTCCAAGGCTGACAATTAGAAGAAATTTATTTTTACTTATAAACTCAGCAAATTTCCTGTAGAAGGCATTGAGAGAAAGTAAACACAGAATCTCTCAGTGCCATTTTTAAAGTCACTTTTCAGAGCAGCACATTTTAAAGCTTTTGCATTACTCTAATACGCTCAGGAACCCCATTTTTTTCTAGAACAGCCATAAATGAAGAGCACTGAGCTAGAAGATGATTAACACCTGATTCCCACCTATTCTTTGTGTCATATTCAGCCTCACAGTCCTTGGCATGTAAAGCCTGTCCCTGAAGTTACTGCAGTTCATCATTCCGCAGAAATTACAATATGAAGAAACTCAAACAGTACATCAAAGGCTCTTCTGTGTAGATGGTGCATAAACAAAGGTTTCTTTCTTTGTGATGAATGTGCAGTGCTAGCTCTGATGCTAGAAGTTATGAATATTCAGTGCTGATTTAGAACACTACAGTGAAATAATGTCTTTTTGTTCTTTTAGGGCCTTTAGTTTTGTTTCCAAAATGTTGGCAGATACCAAGTGTTGATTAAACAACCAAAAGGATATTATTCCTAAAGACAGAGTTAACTGCAGTATGTTCATTTAGTTTCCCATAAACGGACAATTTTCAATGGCTAGGCTGCAGAACGCATTTAAAAATAAATGTTATGTTGAAAACCGAAACTCAAGGCAAACATAGTCATAGCCCTCTTCCTACAAAGGGTTTCACATGGGCGAACCCTGTCACCCATGAAGACGCTCATTGGCTTATTGGGACTCCAAATAGATGTTAGGGTCCACCTGTATGGATTCCTTTGCAGGACTGGGCCCTAAATTCCCAGAGGAATCCCTACAACACAATCATCAGACTTTGTGGGTGATATGACAGTGCAGGACTTCTGGGCAGAAGAACAGTGAGATTTCAATGATAATACCTTATGAAGCTGGTACTTGCATTTGATTTCTAATATACAACATTGATCCTTTTTAATGTAATCCCTACAGTTTGGAGGGGAGCTGGTCACTTTTTATATTTTTTTTTGGCAGTTTATGGAATATATAAAATTGTAATGTAATAAGTATAACAATCATTGAATAGGTTTCAGAGTGGTAGCCATGTTAGTCTGTATCAGCAAAAACAAGGAGTCCTTGTGGCACCTTAGAGACTAACAAATTTATTTGGGCATAAGCTTTTGTGGGCTAGAACCCACTTCATCAGATGCATGAAGTGAAAAATACAGGAGCAGGTATAAATCCATGAAAGTGTGAGGTCAGTCTAATGAGGTTAAATCTATTAACAGCAAGATACTAAGGGAGGAAAAATCTCTTTTGAAGTGATAAGAGAGTGGCCCATTACAGACAGTTGGCAAGAAGGCGTGATTAACAGTAAGGAGAAATTAGTATTGGGGAAACTCAGTTTAGGTTTTGTAATGACCCAATCACTTAGTCTTTATTCAGGCCTAATCTAATGGTATCCAGTATGCAAATTAATTCAAGTTCTGCAGCTTCATGTTGGAGTCTGTTTGTTTTTGTTGAAGAAGTGCCACTTTTAGGTCTGTTTATTGAGTGACCAGAGAGATTGAAGTGTTGTCTTACTGTTTTTTTTTTGAATATTGTGATTCCTGATGTCAGATTTTTGTCTGCTATTCTTTTGCATACAGACTGTTTGGTTTGGTCAATGTACATGGCAGAGGGACATTGCTGGTCCATGATGGCATATATAACATTGGTAGATGTTCAGGTGAACGAGCCCCGGATGGTGTGGCTGATGTGGTTAGGTCCTGTGATGGTGTCCCTTGAATAAATATGTGGACAGAGCTGGCACCAGGGTTTGTAGCAGGGTTTAATTCCTGGGCTGGTGTTTTTGTTGTGTGGTATGTAGTTGTTGGTGAGTATTTGCTTCAGGTTGGGAGGCTGTTTGTAGGCGAGGACTCAATATCAATATTCAATTTCACTGAATAATTATCCAGGATGCTCAAACATCATCATACCACCATTTTAAAAGATATTTAATAAGTGCTTAAAATAGTGGATACATCATTCAAAGAAGGGATTAAAGCCTTAAGGTCGATTGTATTCATTTGTTATCTTTGCACTATCTAGTTGCCTATATATTCTGCAGAGTGCTGCTATGAATAGTGAGGGCTCTAAAATCTTTTGGATGATAGGCACTATATATCCTGAAGGAAGCTTTTTCCCTTCCCTCCCGCAACCCCCATTGTGTTTCAGCAATATGCCTAGAGGCTAGTTATCTAGTGCACAGGATTTACAACAATCCAAATGTAACATGCAGGCACTAGTTGAAAAGGTGAGAGGCAGTATCGTGAAGTAGACCATGCACGCAGCACCCAAACCTTGAGATAATGTGGCTTAGTGTAATCGTTAAAGGAAGGTGGACCATGCAATGTTTAGAAGGTCTGGAAATATGGAGAGGGGATCTGAAAGAGGAAGATGTGAAGAAAAACATGTGGGACCTGAAGGAGAGTCCTAGAAAAGCTTGAGATATGGGGAAAGACTCTGAAGTTGAGGAGGCTGACAGAAGCTTTAAAGATTAAGTGTTGTGATAAATCACAGAAATCTTGGGCTTTCAGCCAAAGGGCTGTGAACCCCAGAGGGTCAGACTCATGAATAGGTTTCAGGTGTGTCACTGCCACCATCCTTCTCTTTCTGGCTAGATGCGAAGGGTTCCTGAACCTTTTTTCTGTTGTAACATGGGGTATGGAAAAGTTTAAGAAACCACTGTAATAAATATTTATATTTACACCTTTATACATCTCTTTTTTTATCTATTTATTAGATTCTAACCTTTTCAGGGCAGGAACTGTCTCTTACTATGTGCTTGTAAAGAGCCTAGTGCAAAGGGAGATTGATCCTGGTAGAGGTTCCTAGGTGCTACTATGATACAAATAATAACGATGCATGATAAATTGTAATGATACTTCTGGAGCAGTAAGACTTTATCTAATAATGCATAAGACCCTATTGGATTTGAGGGAGTCATTGGCATCAGGTCAATATCTGCTGAAAAAAACTGTGTGTGTATATATAGTGTACATACATACATATGTATCTTCACAACAGGCAGTAATAGGACCTATTGTGACACTTCTCATACACATCTCTTTTGGAATTTTAAAAAATATGCAAAACAAGTTAATAGAGCACTTAAGATCAGACTAGCCAAAGTGCTTGAGAATGTCCTTTAGGAAACAGCCATGCATTGGCAGGCGGATGGTTAGGGCATGTGGCAGAATGAATATTAGCTTTAACTATTAGACCCTTGGCTGTATTGGCTTATGTCACAACATTTAAAAATGCGGGACCCAGTCCCCATCTCGTGTTGTCATAAACAGATAGTTAAGGGTTAATGCCTCTTTTACCTGTAAAAGGTTAAGAAGCTCAGTAAACTTGGCTGACACCTGACCAGAGGACCAATAAGGGGACAAGATACTTTCAAATCTTAGTGGAGGGAAGTCTTTGTTTGTGCTCTTTGTTTTGGGAGTTGTTCACTCTTGGGAGTAAGAGAGACCAGACGTCCATCCAGGCTCTCCAATCTTTCTGAATCAGTCTCTCATATTTCGACTTGTAAGTACAGTCAGGCAAGGCGTGTTAGTCTTAATTTTGTTTTCTCAACTTGTAAATGTTTCTTTTTGCTGAGAGGATTTTACCTCTGTTTGCTGTAACTTTGAACCTAAGGCTAGAGGGGGTTCCTCTGGGCTATATGAATCTGATTACCCTGTAAAGTGTTTTCCATCCTGATTTTACAGAGATGATTTTTACCTTTCTTCTTTAATTAAAACCTTTCTTTTTAAGAACCTGATTGATTTTTCCTTGTTTTAAGATCCAAGAGGATTGGATCTGGACTCACCAGGGATTGGTGGGGGAAAGGAGGGGGGATGGTTAATTTCTCCTTGTTTTAAGATCCAAGGGGTTTGGATCTGTGTTCACCAGGGAATTGGTGAAGTCCCTCAAGGCCACCCAGGGAGGGGAGAGTTTTGGGGGGACAGGAAGTGCTCCAGACACTGAAATTTCTGGATGGTGGCAGAGTTACCAGATCTAAGCTAGTAATTAAGCTTAGAAGTGTCCATGCAGGTCCCCACATTTGTACCCTAAAGTTCAGAGTGGGGAAGGAACCTTGACAAGTGTAAATATGTGTAGTTCCACTGAGGATCTGGATGGAAGGAAGAGGGATTGTGAGCTATTTTTTTTTAAAGTGCTTACATCCTTATAAAATCATTTTAATTCTAAAATTTTTAATCTCAATTTGTAAATGGACATTTTCTCTTAGAAATACCCTGCAAATGTGTCAACAGAGAAATATGCACTTTTGTAATTCATTTATTACAATTTACAGGCAATGTAGCTGGGATGTAGTTTCATCGAGAAAGAAAGGAATCCAAAAAAAGTGTGAAACAGCTCCCTGTATTCCTTTGGGAAATGGCACAGAGCTTTCTCCATTTAAAAGAAAACGACCCCCCCAGGCTTGACTAGGCTATCTCTACTGTGATTCATCAGCTGCTGTCTCCTAGCCAGGTCTGATTTTCTGATTGGCCGGAAGGACTTTTCAAGGTGTGTCTTCTGACAAGACGCTGTGGCAGTTTTAAGGATATTGATGGACTCTGACAACCACCTTGAATAGTAAGAACTATTGTATATATTCTCTAATCAATACAGCTTTATATTTATGGAATTGATAATGTTTTAAGAAAGAAATTGTGAGGCATACCAAGAGTTTTTCCCAGAGCTATTGTTTATCTATGTGCAGGTTTTACAGATCAGAGAAATTTAAAATCTTGATTAGATTGCTTAGCAAGGGCACTTATTCTGCAGCATGTCAGCATGGCTTTTAAAGTTCCGAATCCAGCAAAATTTAAACATGTAATATGACAAGGTGCTGTAAAAATCTACAAGGAACTAGATAACATTCAGTGTTATCTACTTCCTTATAATACTCTTTTTATAACCATAGCAAGATTTTTACTTTGTCTTTCTTTTTCATAAAACTTGCATGTATTATACACTTTGAAAGTCCACTAATGCAGCAAGACATTTTCTAATGTGTTTTATTAAGGGTAGTTCTTTGCAGTCGTCTGAATATTCTGACAAATTAGGGCAGCAATCTGAGTCATTAGGAAAAGAGTGAAGTATCTGAAGAAGTGAGGTTTTTTACCCACAAAAGCTTATGCCCACATAAATCTGTTAGTCTTTAAGGTGCCACCAGACTCCTTGTTTTTGTGGATACAGACTAACACGGCTACCCCGACAGGAAAAGAGAACAATGCATTTTATTTTAAGTCTTTTCAGTTGCCTTTGAAGAAATTAGAGAGAAGATTATAGAAAAATGTTCGGTTTGGTTCTATTTAAACTTTATTATCAAATGATGAGAATAAAATTATCAGTTTGAGAGAGAGAGACAGACATGCAAAAGATTTGAAAGATGTAAACTTGTCCACATTCATGTAAATATCTGATCCGATAAAGTTAGAGTACAGTAAAAAGGTTTTGAAAAGGAGCAGCTGTAATGTCCAGTCAGTATAATGTCTACTTTTCCCACTTTGACAGCAGCATAGCTTTAGAGTAAATTTTCACGACTGTACTTGTTTCTGCGCTTAAAAAATTTTTGTTGTGCTCATAGGCATCATTTTCTATGCAAGATATAAATATGATGACGTACTGAAAAGTTGTTTGGGTTTTGTTTTAATGCAATCTGCAAATCTGAGTTGTTTTAGCAAATCTGTATCCGTAAAAAGAAACACAAACTTGTTATATTAAAATATGCAAACTTCAAAATCTTCTTTAAAAGCAAAGAGAATTATTCAGACATGAACTCTGCCCCTGTCTTGATTATGATAGCAAGAGCTATCAGCTCATGTGTGTTTGGTTCCAATGTTTTTACCTGCCCATCCAATTGGGGGCACCATTATCTGCTTTAGAATCCTGTTCTTCCTTTCCATGTCCATAGCTTTGCTCTGGCACTGATCTTACCACTGAGAGAGGTGGAGTCTTTTTTCCTGTTGTGTAATGATGTTCACCTGGTGACTCTAGGGGGTACTGGAGTGCAAATGTATAATTATCCCCAGGGAAATAGTATAATGTAGTTCCTCTCAACCTTCACTTGCCTTCCAGTGTGTGACCTGAGGTTATTCTAACTAGAGTGCCCATCAATGTAGTATCAAGCCAGCCCTGCCTCTAGAAAGAGAGCAATACATTCTTACATGATCCACTGGGCTGCTACCACCAATGAAAGACTTTAAATGTGAGATTAAACTTTACAGTTAGCTACAATAGCAGCCTGCATCAAGTTTTTGCTGCTTTTTTGTGTGATGAGGCACAGCCTTTAGTTTTATATGGGCTGGTGGCTGTGGTTACTGGTTCTGTGTACCAGGATGTCATCTAATTTATTTGTATTTAGCTGGAAAGAGCATAATTGGGGAAGAAGTTACTAACAATATTCAGTTTGAAATGCATTTACCACTTTATGGCAAGACTCTGTGATGTGATCTTTTTCTTGCTCTCTGACTTTTTTTTTTTTTGTTCATCTGAAAGACTTTAGGGTCCTCCCATTCCTTTCTGGACAAGGAGAACTGAGGCAGATTATCTTTGGAACTCAGCAGACCCACTGAGTAGCTGATAAAGCATGTTAACCCATCACTTCCAATCAGGGCCAGCTCTAGCCATTTCGCTGCCCCAAGCACGGCGGCACGCCGCGGGAGGTGCTCTGCCGCTCGCCGGTCCTGCAGCTCCGGTGGACCTCCCGCAGGTATGCCTGCGGATGCTCCACCGGAGCCGCGAGACCAGTGGACCCTCTGCAGGGATGCCTGCGGGAGGTCCACTGGAGCTGCCTGCTGCCCTCCTGGCAACCAGCAGAGTGCCCTCCCGTGGCATGCCGCCCCAAGCACACGGTTGGCACGCTGGGGCCTGGAGCCGGCCCTGCTTCCAATTCAGGAGCTTAGTGGTTTGTCTTATCAAATGACTTGGAACAGAAATTGTTCTTGGGGTTTCTTGCATAGCAAGGCTGAATGCTAGCATCAGGCTGACCTGCCTAGGTGGCTTCAGAGAGACTAGGTGGGTGAGGTAATATCTCTTATTGGACCAACTTCTGTTGGTGAGAGAGATGGTCAATTGACATCTGTGAAAGATTGTGACTGCAGTTGTCATAAATAGATAGCTAAGGGTTAATGTTTCTTTTACCCGAAAAAGGAACCAGACACCTGACCAGAGGACCAATCAGGAAACCAGATTGTTCAAAGCAGGGGAGGGAACCTCTGGAGGTTTTTGGCTTTGTCCTTGTCTCTTTGTTTCTTTCGGCTATGAGAGAACAGCTTTTTTTTCTATCTCCAAGCTTCTTTCTACCCTGCTGTTACCAAGTTGTGAGTACAAAAGGAAAAACAATAGGTTGATATTGTAGTTTGTATTTACATGTGTGTACTTTGCTGGACTGGTTTAATGGAATATCTTTGAATCAGACTGTTTATTCCTATTTTCTTATAAGCAATAGCCCTGTATTTGATTCTTGCAGCAGAGTTATTTCTATGTATTTTCTTTCTTTTTTATATAAGTTTTCTTAAAAAACCTGGCTTGAGGTTTCTCTGGTTAAAGCTACGGACAAAGGGGAGGGGGAACATCTCTTTTGTGTTGCTTGACTGGTTTGAATGCATAGCCTCAGGGGGAAGGTAAATTGCCCTCTCTAGTTTCGTTATTCAAGGAGTTACGCTACTAGTATCGCCCCAGGATAACCCAGGGAGGGAAAGTGGGGATGAGATAAAGAGGAGACAAGGGGAGGAGCTTGTTTTCCCTTTGGTGGGAGACTCAGGGTTTTTGGGTCTTGGGGGTTCCCCAGGAAAAGGTTTGGGGAGACCTGGGAGCTATCAGGAGCTCTGAATCCTGATTGGTGGCAGCGATATCAAATCCAAGCTGGTAATAAGCTTGGGGGAGTTTCATGCTAAGCCCCCAGATTTTGGACACTAAGGTCCAGATTTGGGACAGAGGCTTATTACAGCAGTGCATTTATAACTTTAACCCCATATGATTAAAGAAATAGTGTACAAGATTTAGAAAAAGTTGGTACTTGTTCTTAGGTCTCTTGGGGTAGGTTTGTGTTGGTCTCCGGCTGATGTATTCTCTGGAGCTAATTTTTCAGTCAGTCTTCTGTGCTGGAAAATCCTCCAATGGTTTACAGTCATCACTGTGTCTCCAGAACAACGTCGTCCTGACCCCAGCATGGCCTGGGGGGAAAAGAGGGTATGCCAGTACTCTAGCCTTCCTTCATCTGCCAAAACAATTTTTGGGAGCCATTGACAGTGTGGTATGGATCAGCTCTATGGCCTAATTCATGCTACAGACTGTTCTAATACAAAATCAGCCCCAGGATCAGTGTGCTGCATTCAAGCTCCTGTTCTCCTTTGTGCTCACTCATGGGTGGCAGGTGAACCCCCACTTTGGGGAGGTTAGCCTGCTGGTCCTGCCCCTTCTGCCCAAGGCCCTGCATGCTGGAGTCCCCAAAGCCCCCCCTTATAGGAAAAGCCCTGGGGTGGCCTCCCTTGACTGGAGGAGCCCTGGCCTGCATGCCCTAGCTTGGCCCCCCTGACCCACCACTCCCAAGCACCAGACCGAGCTGCCCCCCCACACTCCTGAGCACCAGGCCAGCCCCCCAGCACCACTAGCTCCTCTTGCCCCTGAAGGCTCCTCCCCCTGGCCCCCCCTCCCCTGAGTCACTGGCCCCAGGAGCACAGCGAACAGCGGGGACCTTTGGGGGTGAGTGGAGAGGGGGAGCCACCAAGGCCCAGTTGTCCAGCAGCGGGTCAGGGGCAGCGCCAAGAAGGCACTCCTGCAGGGGTACAGCCGAAAAACTGTCCTGTTAAAAGTATTGACTGAAGTTTTATTTTAAACAACCTTAATCTTTGGTCCATAACTCTTTTGCTAACTGTCTAGTGCAGGCATTTTGCCTTTTAACTACCTGATTTGTTGGTGGCTAGACATCTAAATGTAGTCATTTCTGTCTTCAACTAACTACATGTTCAAGTTTATACTTGCCGTTGATTGTGTGCACAGAGTTGTAAGCAGATGCCAGGCTGAGAACCCTTTAGATATTTGGCCTTTTGTGCCTTATAAAAGGGTGCGTGGGGTGTGATTTTTTTGTTGTTGTCGTTGTTGTTTTTTGTTTTTTTAACTGAAGGAAAATATATGAGAGTCTTGGAGCCTTGTCTGTCTTTTTCATTAAAAAAAAAAAAAAGGCATATTGCTCTATTTGCTGCAGTAGTGTCATCAGATTAGTGCTGATCTCTTAACTAATGTAATTTGGTTTTCCTTGATGCGAATCAATCTAGCAGACCTATATTTTCTGACTGAAGTTTACTGAATTACTAAATACACATTACTGTTTTAATCTTTTAATTATTTTAGAGGAGTTAGCTGAAACTTAGAGATGGGTCTAGAACTAGGACATTGGCTATGAAACCTGTTCAACTCTAGGGAAGTTCTAGTCTGGATGAAAACTTCATCTTGAATCTATTTCTAGAAATTATGGGCCAAATTCTGCTCTCAATTACACCTGTACAATTCTATTGAATTCAATGGGTGTGAGCAGAATTTGGCCCTACAAGTAGCTGCTCCTTCAATAAATTTAAACCTTTCTTTTGGCTAGTTATGAAATCATAGAATATCAAGGTTGGAAGGGACCTCAGAAGGATCAATTCCCAACCAAATCATCCCAGCCAGGGCTTTGTTAAGCCAGGCCTTAAAAACCTCTAAGGAAGGAGATTCCACCACCTCCCTAGGTAACCCAT
>NC_133775.1:35323860-35330504 GCF_003597395.2 Chelonoidis abingdonii | reverse complement strand
TCCTCCCAGTTTAGTGTCATCTGCAAACTTGCTGAGAGTGCAGTCCACACCATCCTCCAGATCATTAATGAAGAGATTGAACAAAACCGGCCCAAGGACTGACCCTTGGGGCACTCCGCTTGAAACCGGCTGTCAACTAGACATGGAGCTGTTGATCACTACCCGTTGAGCCCAACGATCTAGCTAGCTTTCTATCCACCTTATAGTCCATTCATCCAGATGAATATTTTTCCTTGTCTTTGGGAACACTTACAGGACATATGAGGTCATACACACCTCATGAGATCATCCCAGAGGAACTAACAACACTTCACTATACAATCTGCAGGTCAGCTGAACGCTGCAATGTTATAACTGTGACCTTCAAGCAGACTGTCTAGATTCAAGAGACAATTTCAGTTTCCAAGACTGCTCAGTCCTTCGGGGCACTTTCTCTGGAATAATGCATGGCTCTTTTGTGGTGTATTGTTCACTGAGCGATGAACAGAGATTATCTGATTCACTTATCTTAGTTCAAATCCCAAGAGAGATACTGTCATGTCTGAAAGGGGAAAGAGTATTGATCTTTCCTTTCTAATTCCCTCATCATTATGTTTGCTACAGCAGTTCTCTGCTACATGCATTTTGTCAACAATAGAATCTAGAGGCAGTTTTGAGGAGTTTGTATAAATTGAGAGATTTTTCTGAATAATAGTTTAACACTTAATGTAAATATCTTTGTGCCCCTCTTTTGGTAATTAGTATATTGCATCTCATAATGAGAAAATTATTATTGATATCTGATGGATTGGTGAGCCCTCAATTTGAGGATAATCTCTACCATGGATTTACATATGGATCCTGAACAGGAATGGTTCCAGGCACCAGCTTATCAAGCAGGTGCTTGGGGTGGCCACTCCAGAGCGGGGCAGCACTTTCAAGTATTCGGCGGCAATTCGGCGGAGGGTCCCTCGCTCCTGCTTGGAGCGAAGGACCTCACGCTGAATTGCCGCAGATTGCGACCACGGCTTTTTTTGTTGCTTGGGGCGGCAAAACCCCTGGAGCTGGCCCTGGTCCTAAAATGATGCAGGAGTCCGATCCTGGAACCGCAAATCCACCCGCAGTAGGTACAGACATTTTGTGGCAGGCCAGCGGCCTGCTGGGAGAAAGTTCTTTCTTTTTTCTTCCTCCTCTCTCTCTCTCCAGATTTGAGAGCAAGGCGCTTCTCCTTGAAGTGGGCCACTGCCTGATGGAGGATATGGCGCCACTGGGATAGGTTGGTGGCTTGCTTTTCCAAGCTTGTGATGTCCGCATCAGTTTTCTTAAGATACGTTTTCAGTGTGTCTTTGTAGCGTTTCCTCTGACCACCATGGGATCTCTGACCTTGGGTGAGCTGAGAGTAGAGGACTTGTTTTGGGAGGTGAGAGTCTGGCATCTGCACACAATGTCCAGCCCAGGGAAGTTGGTGCATGAGGATCATTGCTTCAATGCTGGTGACATTGGCTTCAGCAAGGATGCTGGCATTAGTGTGGTGATCTTGCCACTTGAGGTGAAGGATCTTCCGGAGGCAGCATTGGTGATACCTCCCCAAACTGTTGAGGTGCTGTCGATAGGTTACCCAGGTTTCACATCAATAGAGGAGTGTGGGAACAACAATTGTGTTATAGACCTGGATTGGTGTCTTGCCATAGGTCACAGTCCGTGAAAACGCGTCGGAGCAATTTCCCAAAGGAAGCACTTGCGCACTGGATTCTGTGCTGGATCTCACTGTCATTGTGGGGTGGGTGGGTGGGTGAGTGGATGTGGGTGTGTGGTTTTTGCATTTTGAGAAAGTTGGCTACTGAGGTAACAAAAGTGCTCAACTGTCTCCAAAGTCTGACCCTCGATGGTGATTTGTAGTGGGTCATGTGCAAGTCCTGAAGCACGTTGATAGAGCACTTCACTTTTCTCAATATTGAGTGAGAGTCCTAGGCCTCAGTAAGCTTGTACAAGAAAATCCAATATGGACTGAAGTTAATTCTCAGTGTGCGCAAGGATAACACAATCATCAGCATACTGAAGATGAGTAGTGGATCCCCTGAAGACTTTAGACTTTGAATGGAGACGTCGAAGATTAAAGAGCCGCCCATCCATTCTATACTGAATGTCAACTCCACTGGGGAGATGATTTTTAACGAGGACCAAAATGACCGCTAAATAGATGGAAAACCGGGTTGGGGCAACAACGCATCCTTGCTTAACCCCAGTTTTGATGATGAAAGGTTCCATCTCAAGGCCATTACAGAGAACTGTGGCAGTCATCTGATCGTGGAGAATGTCAAGGCTGAATTCCCACTCTGGCACTTTGAGTACAGAAGGTGGGGGCCTGCAAGGATTCTAAAAATTAATACTGGCCACTCCAGGCTTGTATTAATTTCCCAAGGTTACAGCTTCTCTCTGACCTTGGATGGGTAGATGCTGCCACCACCCAAATGCAAAAAACCCCTTTGAACCCAGAAAGGCGCACTTGGGAATTCTTCCCTGTGGGGTACCTTCAAGCCCTTTCACTCTCCCCATGAGGAAGATCTGAGAGAGAAAACAAAGGAAATCTACTGTTGCCACCAGTTAAACAACATATGCACAAACCTCTTAGGACACATACATCCAATCCTGTTATTAAAAAAGGTAAATTTTATGAAAAACAAAAAGAAAGAAAATACATGTAGAACGTAGGCTATTGCTAGATTTTTTTTTTTTTTTTAAAAAAAAGCAAATATAATTAAGCATCAAGAATGGCTTTCTTGAGGTCCAGCTTAATGGTTATAAGCAAACAAAAGCATTTGGGGGTTAGCACAGAGGAGTCCACAAGCCACAAAGAAATAAACCTAATCGCGTCTTCCTAGACATTTCCTGATCTATTTACATATCTGGGGTTTTCAATAAGTAGTTTCTAGGTATGATCTGATTTTTTTTTCATACCTGGCTTAAAGCTTTACAGCATAGTTTCAGCCCTGTCTCTGCTCTGTCCCCTCTCTCTGGAGAACAGACAAAGGGAAAGTGTGTGGTGTGTTTCTCCCCCCCCCGCCCCATTTAAAAAAATTCTAGCCCTCCCCTTGGTTCTTTTGGTCAGGTGCCCACTCCCTTCCTTTTACCTATGGACTTTTTTAACCCTTTTCAGGTAAAGCAAGTGGAGAACAGCTACTAGCAGGGATTTTGTAGCTAATTGGCTGGCTGGGTGTCCATAAAAGGGAGCTACTCTTCCCACCCCCCTTCATTTATCATCCTTGTTACTTTAAGGGTGGGTGGGGTTCAGCAAGAGATTCTCTTCCATGTCGTTGAAGTATAGATTCATTAGTGGCATCAGAGACAGTTGACTCACAGTTCATGAGTAGCTCAAAATGCTCCTTCCATCTGGCTTTGATGGCTTCGCTGTTCTTAAAATACGCTGATCTGTCTTGGACTCAGCGCATAAGTGCCAGAAAAAAATGGTGCACCAGCTGGCAGTCCCCACTACTAGAACCTTCCTCTCCCCCCAAGTGCCTCCTGCCTGCTGGCGGGACCTGCCGATCAGTGCTTCCCTCTCCCTCCCCATGCCTACTGCCTGCTGCAGATCAGCTGTTTTGCAGTGTCAGGACTCAGGAGGCACTGCGGTGGGGGAGGAGTGAGGTAGCAGCATGCTCAGGGGAGGGGCAGAACTGGGTGGGGCAGGGGTGGGAAGAGATGGATTGGGGGTGGGAAGAAGTAGGATAGGGTCTTGGGGGAAGGGGTGGAGTTGGGATTAGAAACTCTGTGCCTATGGCTCGGAGTGGTGTGGGTCGGTGGGAGCATGGGCAGTAAATGGCCCTCATTGCCTGAAAGAAACTCCTCTGTCATGTTTATCAGCATGAAACTCAATCTACTTGGCCTTTTCTCACCACCACTTATTTCTGATATCATGGATTTTCCTTTGGGCTTCAGCCTTCAGTTGCTTCTATGATTCTTCTGCTGATGTGATATGGTATTTTGCTACATGCAATGAGCTTCTCTTTTCTGATCAAGCAGGCCCTGAATCTCAGCATCGTTCTCATCAAACCAATCTTGGAGATGGTGGGTGACATAGCCAATGGACTCAGCACATGCCAAGCAAATGGCAGTCTTTAATCCGTTCCAGAGATTTTCATTATCAACATAGTGGCAAACTTCTTCAGCAGTGTCAGCATAGCTATTTGACTCCCTGGAGTCAACCCAGTTGCTGGAATAGAGGGAGGTGAAGTTGATGCCATGACTGGCAAAATCTCCTGGGGCAAGCATACCCAGGCAAAAGCCTTCAGGATCTAGGCCGTGATGCTCCACAGTGGAATTGCTTCTGGGAACCAGGTGGCATAGTCCAGGATGTAGCGGAACTTGGCGACCCTCTTCAGGAGGGGTCTCACGAGGTCCATGGCAATCTGCTCAAAGGGAACCTCAATCGTCAGCAAAGGAACTAGGGTAGTCTTCAGTACTTCCCTCAGGGCCACCAGCTTGCATTTGGGGTATGAGTTACAATAGTTTCTGATGTACTGATGCACCCTGGGCCAAAAAAAGGACTCAGACCAGAGTCTCCTCATGCCTCAGGTGGCCTGCAGTGGGGATGACATAGGCCAGTTTCAAGACAGCACACCAGGGCATCAACAGCTGGGTCCAGGTTTCTTGGGTTCAGCAGTCCCAGTGAACAGGGCTATCCATTAACTCAAACCGGGGTCAATGGTTTGCTTGTTGTGGGATCAGATATCTTTCTGATCGCAGCCAACTGCTCATATGCCTGGCTGAATGTGGAGTCCTCTCTCTGATCCTAGCTAAAGTTGACACCTAGTCAGTCAACAGTGGGGTTGTGGCCTCTCCACCCAGCTCGTCAAGGTCATAGTCCTCCTCTGGCTCACACTCCACCTCAAGGGGGTTTCCTTCTAAGGCCACTGGCCAAAAAGTGGGGAGAGGTAGGTCTGCAGTGTGTAAGACTTTGGGGAAGTCCAGTCAGTCTCTTCCCAGGATCACAGGGTATGCAAGCCTCGGTGTCACTAGTCGGATCACCCAGCTCCTGATTAGCAGGACCCGGACACGGGGGCGGCTTCACGTCGCCATGGATGCACTGTAGGTGGATCACCCGGAGGCCAGGGTCCACTGGAGGAATCAGCTGTTGACGTATGAGCATCTGCCCACAGCCAGAGTCAACAAGGGTGAGGGTCGATTGTCTGTCAAATGCTACAGGGATCGTAACCTTTGCAGTGGGCCACTTGCAGGTGCGGGACTTCCCTGTGCAGACCTGGCCAAAGATACAATCCATCACAGGCCATTCCTGCCACAAGTGCCTGAAATGGCCACAGGAGAAACAGGATCCTGGCTCTGGATGTTTGAGCTGCATGTACTGGTTCAGCAGGGGGGCTTGGGTTCTGAGGCCTCCCTTCTACGGGAGTTGCCCTGAGTGCCTCTTGGTACCTCAGGGTTGTTCATTGGAGTTCGGTGCAACCTCATCTGCCTTGGCTCCTTGAGGTGCGTCTGGCATTAAGCTGTGGGCTGGAGCTCTTCTCCCGGCTTCTCAGGTTCAACCCCAACATTGCAGCTCTGGTCCCTGGTCTGACTGGGGGCTTCAGTGGCCGAGAAGTCCTCCATGAGGGCAACTGCTACACTTAAAGTAGCGAGATGGTGTGGGAGTATCCAGACTCTTCTCCGAGGCAGGAGGTTGTGGGTGAATTGTTCCAGGGCGAGCTCTTTGACTACCTCGGTGGCAGAGTGGCAGTCAGGCTGGAGCCACTGGCAGCAGGTGTCCTTTAGCTCTTGGGCAACAATCCAGGGTCAGGCACCTGGTGGGTGCCCCTTCCTCTGGAACTGCCGTCAGAACATTTTTAGGGTGATGTCCAGTGTGTTGAGCACTGAGGCCTATACTCATCTGTAATCCCAGGCCTTGTCAGCCAGGAGCCAACAGTATGTCATTTGGGCAGTTCCCATCAAATACAAGGCCAGAAAGGTGGCCCATAGCTCAGGCAACCTGCTCAAACATCATGAGGAAAGCCTCAGGGTCATCCTTGGGCCCCATCTTTGCTAGCTGTATGGGCATGGTAAGCACAGGCCGGGTCACCATCTGGGCGGGGCTGAGGCTTCTGAAACTGGGCAGCCAGCTATTGGAGGCACTTGGGTGTGGATTTTTCACACATCTCAGTGATGTTATACTGATATGGATCTGTAGTGTAGACTTGACATCACATTTTGCATGTGCCCTGTGCCTTGAATAATAGCTTTCTGTTGCTTCCAGCTACCACTACACAAAGGGGATTAACTGCTTCTTTCACTGAGCTTAAAAGGAGAGTATTTAGCACACCCAGCAGCTTTAACTAAGGGCTAGTCTACACCGGCAACGTTAAAGCACTGCCACAGCCATGCTTTAATGTGTCTTTTGTGGTCACGGCACAGTGGTAGGATACAGCTCTCCCAGAGCTCTTAAAAAAAAAAACAACAAAAAACACCCCACCTCCATAAGGGGCCTAGCTTCCAGCACTGGTGCACTGTCTAGACTGGTGCTTTATAGTGCTGAAACTTGCTGTGCTCAAGAGGGTGTTTTTTTCACGCTCCTGAGCAAGAAAGTTGCAGCACTATTAATTGCCAGTGTAGACAAGCCCTTGGTCCAGGAGTAGGCAACCTCTGCCACATGTGCCAAAGGCGGCACGCAAGCTGAT
>NC_133775.1:35113027-35323238 GCF_003597395.2 Chelonoidis abingdonii | reverse complement strand
ACAGGTTTTTGTATATTGCCATTCCTAATATCTGATTTGTGTCCATTTATCCTTTTCCATAGAGACTGTCCAGTTTGGCTGATGTACATAGCAGAGGGGCATTGCTGGCATATGATGGCGTATATTACATTGGTGGACGTGCAGGTGAATGAAACGGTGATGTTGTGGCTGATCTGGTTAGGTCCTGTGATGGTGTCACTGGTGTAGATATGTGGGCAGAGTTGGCATTGAGGTTTGTTGCATGGATTGATTCCTGAGCTAGAGTTACTATGGTGCGGTGTGCAGTCACCGGTGAGAGAGGTTGCCGACCCCTGCCTTAGTCTATGTCTATACTGCACACCTTACAGTGGCACAGCTGTGCCACTGTAGCCACACCTTTAAGGTGCACGGTGTAGCCGCTCTTTGTCACCAGGAGAGAGCTCTCCCAGTGACAAAATAAAAACACCCGGAATGAGGGGCAGTAGCTTCATTGACAGGAAGGAGCTTCCACCTCTGAAGTGCTGTCCACACTGGTGTTTTTCATCATTAAAACTTTTGTAATTCAGGGGTATGTGTGTGTTTGGGTTTTTTTTGGTGTTTTGTTTTTTTTTTTTCTTCACATCCCCACGCGACAAAAGTTTTAATGAGGAAAGTGCAGTAGAGACATAAGTCTGTGATTGTCTATAGATCAAAGACCCTACTAATGACAGTCATTGACACCTTCCAACCAAACAAATGTTAGTCTCTGCCCAGAAGAACTATCTCTTGTTCTGTTTTGTATAGCTCCTAGCATAATGGGATCCTGGTCTATGACTGGGGTTCCTAGGCACTATGGTATTACAAATAATGTAATTATTATAATAATAATAGTAAAAAATGAAACCTCAATGGCCTCAGTCCCATTCCAAATGAATAAGGCTCTGAATCACAGAAAACAGTATCATAATTATCAGGGGGTAGCCGTGTTAGTCTGTATCCCTAAAACCAACAAGGAGTCCAGTGGCACCTTAAAGACTGATGGATTTATTTGGGCATAAGCTTTTGTGGGTAAAAAAAATCCACTTCTTCAGATGCATGGAGTGAAAATTACAGATGCAGGCACTGTTAAACTGATAAATGAAGAGAAGGGCGTTACCTCACGAGTGGAGAACCAGTGTTGACAGGGCCAGTACAATCAGGGTGGATGTAGTTCACTCCCAATAATTGATGAGGAGGTGTCAATTCCAGGAGAGGAAAAGTTGCTTCTGTAATGAGCCACAATTGGCAGCAGTCCTGAAAATCTTTGTAAAGAGGCCCTGAACTGAATGAGCATGGAGACTGAACCATCCCCTCAATGCTAGAGGTGATGCTTTAAGATCAGAGTTGAGAAACGTCATTATGATATGGGGAAAGGTGCAGTGCTGCTAAATAAAGAACATCCATCAAGTGTTGTCAGTCCACAGCCTCTGAGTGTCCTGGTATGCTACTAGTACATGGTATTGGCTTCCAGCCCATAGGCTCAAATCTCAGGCATTTTCTGGCATATGATGGAGTAATTAAGTGTTTGTGATACTACTATGTGGATACATTTGGAAAATAGAAATATATGTATAAAATCAAACAGGCTTAATCTGTATCACTGAATTCTTCTGGTACAGAAATTTGAATAGACATTAAGACATCTACATATAATTAATTATAGCTTTAATTTTAATTTGCAAGTGAGGTTACTGATTCAGCATGTATTTAAATGCTGAGTGGCAGTTTGTAGGATCTTATCATTATAGACCATTGTTCAGATGAACACATGCAAGTTGAGTTATCCTTCGTGCTAATGTTTCTTTGCAGTTTGTGAACAGGTTTTGGTATTCATCAGACTGAGCTGAAAATTCCAGTTTGCAGGGACAGTTTAGAGGCTAGTCTGCTCACAATAGCTATGTAAATGATTTCTTTTCAGAGGCTACAGAGTTTTCACTCCATAGATGAGCCCTTCCAAACTTTGTCAGAATGTTGGCTACTGAAACCTGATATGGTAGTTTGGAACAATGAAGTGAACAAACGAACTATGAAGTAAATTAAATTAGGATTAGAATATGTGAATGAAGGTATGGATGGGCTGGCTCAGTAAATTATTTGATACTCTATATTCCTAGTAAACTGGCTAGGGTACTAGGTCAGTCTGATCTGAGCTATTGTAACAAAAACTACTTGTCTCAGTTCAGACTGAAGAGCATGTGTAATGTCTGACAGCATTAGCTCTTGGAGATGCAACTCGTTAAACAGTGTAGTCTATTCAGATAAATGCAGGGGATTCATTCACATGGAAATCACTCCTGGAACAGAGATGATATGAAATATGAGTGGAAAGAGGTAACAAAAGGGAGTTTCAGATGAGATAGCAGTCTAGATTCTCTACTGGAGTAAACTGGCATAGCTCTGTTGAATACAATGGATCTATACCATTGTACACCACCAGAGGTTTTAGTCACAAGGTTTTCATGATGTGATTCTGCAAATGTACGGTCCTACACGGAAAGATGACACTGCTGAAGGAAGGAAGCTGACTCAATATTTGTTTACCACCAGTTTCTCATTTATACCAAGGCCACTGTACACTGGTTTGACAGCGTAAAGGGACCTTAAAGTGAGAGTAAATAAATGTAATTTACATGCACTTTAAGGCCTCTTCATTCTGCCTGAGTGGTTTTGCCAGCCTAGTTATGTGAGTTAGGAATGTGTAAAAATCACACCTTTTAATCAACATAATTATGCCAGCAAAAGTCCCACTGTGGATTGAGTCATACTGTCCCTAAATCCTTTTGTTGGTATAGCTTATTTTGTCTGAGGAACTGGTGTAAACTATACCAGCAAAGGAACTATTTTTCTGGTATAACTGTGTCTCCACTAGGAGAGTTTGCAAGTATAGCTTATACCAGCAAACTCTCTTTCTAGTGTAGTCAAGACTTTTAGTGTAAATGAAAAACTGAATTTTAAACAACTATGTAACTTGCTAATGGAAAAAATGTAATTGCTTCAAGTGACCATACTATATATTTATGCAGACTGCTAGTGTCTCACTGATTGTGGTATTATTAAAGTAATTTAAGATTTGAAAGGAAATTTACAGGATGTTATAGGCTGCAAACAAGTTGAACTAACAGAAACTGATATGTGTTTAATGTCATTTGGGATTAAGCCCAACATTTAATATGTTTTGCCATTTCCAGTGATGATGATATGAGTGTCATGATATTTAATGTTTTACCTAAAGTACTAGCATCATGGGATTACATGAAAATTTCAGGATTTTTTTTAAGCAAATTATTAGCTCACATTTTCAAGCTTCTTTCTTTATCCATGAAACACAGATGTGAACCCTAATGGCTTACCAGAATGCAAAAAAAGGGAATCCCAATTTAAAAAAAAAAAAATTTAAGCCAATCTCATAATTTTTCCAGGATGTCAGTACTTGTGTTTGGTTTTAAAAGAATGATTGTTTTAGAAATGTTTTATGAATGTTTTTTAAATTCAGTGAAAATAGTTTGGAGTTGAACACTTACCTGCAGTTTCTAATCCAAGCAGAAAGTAAAACTGGCTAGTCTATTGTCTCAAACTGATGAGACCGTTTTCAACAAAATATTTTTCCTTAAAAAATGCTGTTTTATGGAAATGTATTCACTTCAATTAAGTTTTTGATGGTAAGGTGGGCTCTCCAATGAGAGAGAGACTAATCAAAAACCTGACCTTTTCAATCTGAAAATGGACATTTCAACACAGTTCTGTTGCGTGAAACTGTTTGAAAGGTTTTGTTTTCGTTCCAATGAAGAATGAAAACAAACTTTGAAACCTCAAAAGGCATTGAGAAACAATTGTGCTCTGGCCAGCTCTACTATTTTCCTTGTGTTAGACAATGTCTGCATTACAAACTTTGGTCAACAAAGTTATGTCAGCATACTCTTACTGTGGTGGCTTTATCTCTTGTGCATGTGCATACTTGGCTACTTGCATTGGCACTTCTTGCACTCACCAGGACTGCTTGTGTCAATGCACAGAGCTATGCATTATGAGTAGGTATCCCAATGTGTAACCCGCCACTGTCTTTTGAGAAGCTTTGGCAATGCATGGTGGGACAAAAATGAGTAGCACAGGAATGAGTGGGAGCAAGGAATCAACTTCCCAGTGTGCAACTATCTCTCTCCCATAATGTCATCTATATTTGATAATTTTCATGCCTTTTAAAAAAAATCTCATGAACTTGTGTGGCCATCCTCACTGTCCATCTCTGACAGGAGCATGGAGCCTATGACACAGCCCGAGCACCTGTACCCCCCCTGTGGGAGAGTGGCCGCTGCGCTCAAGGGCTGCCGGGCCATGGGGGCAGGAGCTGTGGGGGGCAGCAGCAGGGCAGGGAGGCCCAGGGCAGCGCAGGGAACTAGCAGAGGGCCTGGCACCGGCAGCAGGATTCAGAGTCCCCTCCCCTGCACTCACCGGTGCCAGCGGGAAGGAGAGTGACCTGGCCTCAGCCCACTCCGTTCCCCCAGCTCTGCTGCTGGTCAGTGCGGGGGTGGCCTGACCTCTTCTGCTGCCTCCAGTACCCCACTAATCCCATGGGCTGCGTTGTTCAGGGGAGGGCATTTGGGGGAAGGTGTCAAATGGGGGCAGGGCGGGGGCGGAGCAGGGGGTCTGGCCAGGGGATGGGGCTGGCCACTGGAGCCAGTGCCACATACACAGCATGCCCTGCCTAGGACATCATGAAATTTGGTGCCCCAAATTATGTGCTGCCCTATGCAGCTGCATATTCTACATATGCCTAAGGATGGCCCTGGCGAGAACTAATTTAAAGTTGTTGTTGTTGGAATTCATGGACCAACTGTAGATAGTGGAACGTCACTTATGGGCCCAAGAAATGAACACTGACTAGGGAGATCACATCAAAATGCAGCCATGGGATGACCAGCAGTGGCGTGCATCTGAAAGTTCTGCAAAGGCCACAATCCTAGATTTGCTTACCAAGCTAGCCTGAGACCTCCAGCACAGGAACACCAAAATGAGAGCTGCACTGATGGTGGAGAAACAAATGGTGAAAACTGGCAACATCAGATTGCTACCGGTCAGTGGGAAATCATTTTGGAGTGATGAAAATGCAGTGCGGAGGCCATTACTGTGCAAGTGTGCAGGGCATTAATCTTTTTCTGCTACATAAGACTGATTGATTCTCTGCAATGTGCAGGACATATTGGATGGATTTGCAGCAATGGGGTTCCAAACTGTGGTGGAGCAATAGATGGCATTCAAATCCCAATTTTGGCACCAGAACACCTTGCCACAGAGTTCATGAAAGAAAGGGCTACTTTTCTATGGTTATGCAAGCATTGGTGGATTACTGGGGATGCTTCACCAATATCCATGTTCTCTGGTTAGGGAAGGTGCAAGACACTTCAGTCTTTAAGAACATAGGACTATTCAGAAAGCTACAAGCAGATTACCATTGGCAATGTTGAAATACCAGTAGTGATCTTGGGGGATCCAGCCTACCCCTTGCTCCCCTGGCTCATGAAGCCATACATCAGCTACTTCAACAGCAGCACCACGGAAAGATTCAGCTAATGGCTCGGCAGGTGCAGAATGACACTTGAAGGTGCTTTTGGTAGAATGAAGGGATGCTGGTGTTTTTTACTCATAAGATTGGATCTCAGTGGAAAAAAAACTTTCCCGGTGGTTATGGTTGCCTGTTGTGTCCTGCATAATATCTGTGAGGCAAAGGGAGAAATGTTTCAGATGGTGGAGGGCTGTCTGTTGAGTTATAACTGCCAGACACAAGGAATACTAGAAGAGTTTTTAACCCTGAGCTATGCAGCAAAGGATAGCTTTGAAACAGCTCTTTAACAGTGAGGCACATTAATGCATGGTAGTGTACTGTGCATTACCTGGCCCTCTCTGTACCGAGCTCTGTTAGGAAATTGGGTGGTGCTTGGTGTACATCTCTGAATATAGCACTGTTAATACACTATTTTGCAGTATTTGCTGTACATTTATGATTATTACACTGTTTATCATGGATCCTATGAGTTATCACACTGCACAGTAACATGTAGGTAGGTGCTTTCAGTACTGATAGGCATTTGTTGGTAACTAATTAAGATTATTTTCCAACTAATAGAATTTTATTCAGTGACAAATAGTGCAAAGAAAAATCTGTGTAATTTAAAAGCAAATACATGAAAAAAAATTATTAACGGAACAGAATTTAAGAAGGGGAAAGATGATTTGTCCATTTTACGTATACATACAGCAACCATGGCTCTCACAGGTCATTTTATGTGAAACTGTGGTTGTCCTTAATGTTCCCTGGTATGTAGGGGTAAGGAGCTGGTCCCTGATACCACATGAAATGGGGTGTGTGTGTGTGTGTGTGAGAGAGAGAGAGAGAAAATGGAGTTCTCCGTGGACTCCAAAGGGAAACAAGCTAGTGATTGTTGAACATGTAGCTCCGCAAGAGTCTGCAGCATCTGTGTTTGCTGCTGGAGAAGCCTCATTATGTCCTAGTGCAGCTCCCTCTCTAGTTCCTTCTGGGACTCCCAGGCCTTTCTTCTATCTGCTCTTTCCTTTCCAGGCTGTCTGCAGTGTTCACTCTCCAGGCTCACAGCATGATGCAGTTCTGGCTTGCAAGATCTCCTTGGACATGTCATCCCTCGTCCCCTACTTTCTCCTCCTTCTCTGGGTCAGATGTTACACATGTGTGAGGGGGAGCCCCTCAAAGCCACAACAGCAATAGCAACTGCAGATAAACACAGAAGTACCATTGTTAATATAGTCACAATGGAAAGTGAAAGTTAATATTCAGAACTCCCCTAAAGTTTTAAGCAAGAAATTCTTCTTCAGAGTGCTTACTTATGGCACCACTTAGAGTACCAGAGGTAGTGAGTATAGTGCACTATGGGGTAAGGGAAATGAGGGAATTTCTTGGTTTCATGAAACTGAGTATAGGGCAATGGCACTGAATCCTGGCATCAATTCCCACAGGCAGTGGTGATTTTAGCTAATATCCCACTCCTGAGGGTAACAGGCACAGAAAGTATAGCTGCTGCTAGTGTCCTGAAGCTGCTGGGCCTCTATGCTGCTAGCCTCTGTGCTGTAATGATGCCTGTCGAAGTTCTCGCTGACTGGTGTATGAAAGTGTCCTACCATTGAGGAAGAAATAAGGCTGCCATCCCTAAACACCTTCAAGAGAGGATTGCAGAATACCTCCATGAAAGTTTAATTGAGATCTCTCAGGAGAATTCAAGGGACATCCCTGTGCACATAAACAAAGTGCTCTGCATAGCCCCCTTTGCCTAACTCTACAGGGGAATGAAAAGCAGATAACATAACCTCTTGTTGTACAAGTAGATGAATGGAAAAAGTCAGGAGCTGTGTCCTATTTAATTTTGGGATGCCATCAGTACATCACTGTAATGGGAAATACAATTACTCACATACTCAAGGTTCCTTCCCTTGCATTGGGCTTGGCCGTGTGTGAGTACCAAGACTTACTGGACTGCCATGGAGTCTCAAACAGGTCCTGACTTGCGGTGTAGCTGGCCCCTTCCCCCAGTTTCATGTCCTCCATCCTCCTCCTCTTCACCTTCTTGTCCTCACTGTTCAGCTCAAGGCTTGTGGCTCAGACTTTTCAAAGGTGTCCACGACGGTGTGCTAAAATGGGGAGACAAACTGAAGCGTAGACACATGAATAACTAGGTTGATACAAGTCTGAAGAAGTTGAATGAAAGGCAAATCAAGAACATTTGGGAGTATGCAGGAAGGTGACACCAAAGTGATCAAGTGTGTAGTGCTAAGAGGAATAGACTGATTAGAGGAGGATGCCCAAAATTTTGCTGTTTCCAGACCTATCTTAGGTCTTGTCTACACAGGAACACTCAGGAAAGTTAACATGAATAAACAGTGTGACATTAAAGTGTATTAAACTCTTGTGCGGATGCTCTCATTCAGAAGTAAAGTAGATTTAGTTTGCTGTAGCTTAATCTTTAAACTAAATCAAACTAGAGCCTGGTCTATACTTAAGTTAGGTCAACATAGCTATGTAACTCAGGGGTATAAAAAAACGTTCACCCCTGAGCACTTTAGATATGCTGACCTAACCTCCGGTGTAGAAGTGGCTAGGTTGACAGAAGAATTCTTCCATTGACCTAGCAACCGCCACCTGAGGTGGAAGATTACCTACAGTGATGGAAAAACCCCTTCTGTGTAGCACCTGTATGATACATGGCCTAAAGTCACTTTACTTCCAAATGAGAGCATCCACACAGGGGTTTAATGCCCTTTAACGTCACATCTTTCGGACTGTAGTGTAGTTACTTCCTACATCAATGGATGTAGTATTAAACCACCTGTCCGAGATGGGGTGGTTAGGTCAATGAAAGAATTCTTTCATCAACCTACTCACATCTACACTGGGGGTTAGGTTGACCTAACTACATCACACCAGATGCAAAGCCCTGTGTGAACTAGCTAGGTTGATCTCATTTTAAAGTGTAGACCAAGTTAATTAAGTTAATTCATCTTAACGTCCCTGGGTGTCCTTGTATAGACATGCCCTTAGGCTTAATCCTAAAGTGAGGAAAGTCTGGACTCGCTCCAGGTGAAAATCCTGTCCTGAACCCACCTCCCAGGGTAAAAAAACTCTCTCCTTCTGCTACTGGGTCCCCTCATACTCTACATACAACCTCAGGAAACTGTCCAGTCCTGAAGACAATTAACTCCTTAAAACTGGCAGGGTTCTAGGAGGTTTAAGAATTCTGAGGTGTTAGAAACAAAGTTAATTTGGTGTTACAATTATTTTAATAAATTAGTATCCCTGTAAGAAGAACTTTTTTATTATATAAAGATTGTCTATGTAATGATTAGCTGATTAATGATCTTGCATATTTGCATCAGTTTAAGAAAACATAGGATCTTATTTTTGGTACGCCATACCATAGTCATGTTAAAATAGATGAGCTAAAAGTACTTATTCTCCCTTCACACTTATGACTTTTATTCACGTCACTTAAAGACACACTGATTAGTAAGTACTGTAACTTTTAACAATTGTCCTCTAGTAGTTAGTAGCTTTGTCAGTGCAATCTTTTTTTAATCTAAGTTGTCACTGAAAAAAGTCATAAAACATATGTTTCATAATAAACTGAGTGCATCTTTGCTATGATGCTGATAGCATTACTCTTAGAAAACATTTTGTTAAATACCAAGGATTCAGCTTAGTTAATTGAAACTGGGGACAGTGCAGGGGAGGGAAAACAAAGGCAGGATCACAGTGTGAAAACTTTATCTTGTTTGTAGGATCTTTCTAGTCTAAGGATTTGTTTATACTAGGGATATCGCTGACCTCATGCAGCTAGCCTGCAGACCCATAGAGTAGACAGTATAAACTGCTCACTATAAGCCGTGATTTGCACTGATGCACTTTTTCAGTTTCAAACAGGTACAAATCCATTGGCTGGCCACCAATTGCTGATGTTGAAGCAAATTCCTGGTATAAACAGACCTTGTATTTCATATCCCCACAGTTCCAAGGTGTATTTCCAGGAAAATTAATCTTTATTTAACTGACCAGACTACTTTTTTCAGCTTGGTGGAGAAAGAGAAGGTAAAGAGAAATTAATCTAAACTATCATATAAGCAAGAACACATTTGTATCTATTCCATGATTGCATATAGTTGTGATGGCTAACAATTGGATTAGATTTCTGAGAATCTCCATTGGCAACATTAGGGATTATATCATGCTGCAGGCCTTGTGCAGTACTTCATGAGAGCTGACTTCAGTCTTGTATTTTCAGGGCCGGCGCTTCCATTTAGGCGACCTAGGCAATCGCCTAGGGCGCCAGGATTATTGGGGGGCGGCATTTTGCAGGGGGGTGGGCAGGCGGCACGCCTGCAGCAGCTCCACCGGAGCTGCGGGACCAGCAGACCCTCCGCAGGAATGCCTGAGGCAGGTCCACGGGAGCAGCGCACGGGGTGGCTAAATGGCCGTGCGCCTAGGGTGCCAAAAACACTGGCGCCGGTCCTGTGTATTTTACAGATATAATTGTATTTCTCACTCCTTTGCATACTGTTGTTGCTTTCATCATGGCTCATTCTTGAGGAATTTAACTTCTTGTTTAGTCTTTATTTTTGGGCAAAGTGGTAATGACCCCCTATATTTAGGTTGCTTAATATTTTACCATTGTAAAAGATTCTCTTTGGGCCCTTTCTGAGAAGTTCTAACATCTTTGTTTGCTGCAAAACTTTGAAATGCAGCAGGAGGGATTCCTTGGGCTAGAGAAATGTTCTTTGTCCTGTTCAGGTTTTGGAGAGAGAAACCGTTGAAAATTGCTGTTTCCCTTTACTTGACTGTTCCTCATGAAAATGTTGGCAGCATGCAGAAATAACAGAACCATGAGCATTCTGAGGTCAGGCCCACAGTGCTGCAAAAGCAGTAGCTGCAGACACTGCACTCGGAACACCTGAGAGCTAATGGAGCATCTTTATTATGGGGAAGGGTGGGTGAGAGACTGTGCAGGTTCACTGGAAGCAACCCCCAGACCCAGCATACCACCCTAGCATCACATACTCCAATCTGCCAGCATTACATGGTGTAGGAACTCACCTGAATTTAGAGGGGGAAGAGAGGAGGCGAGAGAATTAGATTTGTACGCATTATAATAAGTTTTTAATTACATAATCACATGATTTTTCCACATGACTTGTTCAGCTCACAGAGTGGACTCATAGGGAGGCAGAATTAAAGTTTCACAGGCACCCCTAAATCTGATATTTCCTCACTTTTGAATACTGGATGATAAATATTTTAGCATAGGTTTTTTTATGTAATTATTTATGTAATGCCAATAATAAACTAGATTCTGTACAGATAAGAAGCCATCATCACTGCCCCAAAGGGTTTACATTTTCATTTATTTGCTTGTATATGTGAGATTGAGGGTAATTGTTGCCTTTTCTACTCTCTGATATTCTGGCTGGGACTACAGGAATCTCTAGGGTGTACATATGTTTGCATTCTATGTACAAATAAAAATATTAGTGTTCTCAGTTTTTCTAAACAGCCAGCAGCTCTGCGCAGTAACATCATTAGCTGTGCTTGAATCCACTTTAAATCAGGTGCCTAACAGAAAACCCATCAAACCTTTTTTCTGATAATTTAAGGTACAAAACCCCCCAAAACTATTCCATATTTTTAAATTGTCACTTTTATGAAGTGACAGAAAAGCTGTAAATGGAAAGACAATGAAAATCAAGGGTCTGTGCATGAAACTTATGAAGCCATTAAAAGATTACTAATACTGGTGTATCGAGAAAAGAAACATCATATGCAATATCCAGAAGTGAAACATCACCCATAATAATTTGTCCCTATATTTTATTTTTCTCTTCTCTCATTGCTTGATGAGCCCCTCCCCACCCACGTATGATATTAAAATTAAGGAAGTAACTGTGTTGGATGCACAGGTTTGACCATGTAGTATTTCAAAAACTGCTAATAACCATTCTGCCTTGCTGGGAACATCAGTGTAGACAGGGAACTATAAAGTTTGGAAAACCTCAGATCAGGTGGGCAAGAGAGAGACGTGTCTCTGACCAAAGAAGGTGACCGCTAGGGTGCAGGAAACTAAGAATGGGTGCCCTTCCTGGACCACAGAGGGGGGAAATACAGGGCAGTTGCCCTGAATTGTGACAAATATTTGTTGAAAAATTTCTGCCTAAATGACTGTAGTTCCCAGCCCCCAAATATTCTAGGTTTCTTTCCACTTTGGGTTTTATTGTCTGGGTTACACATACCCCGTCTTTTAGAACTACAACAGTTTTCTTGTTGGTGCAATTTTAAATGTGCTGATGTAGGTGTTTGGATTCATTGCAGCTATTTCTCCATGACAATTATCGTTTGTGCTTAACCTAATGCTTTTTTGTTTGGAAGTGATCCTTATTTAGAATCTAAAAATCTCCCTGCTGTGTAGCCTAAGCTTTTGTCAAAGGTTTTGAATCTGTTGTCCACAGCACTTTATAATGAACTACTCCACTGAGGCATGTAGGAAGAAAATGTTTTATGTCTTTGGGTTTATTCGGTTTGCAGAAACTTTCTGCACTTCTGTAATGCTTTCTGAGCCTGAAGAAGTACAAGCTCACTCAAGAAAATGTTGTCTAAACCATTTAGCTAAGCATAAACAGATACAGTGTGATCATCTTAAAAAAAAAAAAAAAAAAAATAAGCAACCCTCAGTCAGTGTTTTATTATTTAACACTTGTGTGCAGTAGCAAAGGTGTACATAGTGCATACTTTACAGAAAGAATAAAGACATGAACATAAGTACGGCTATACTGGCTCAGACCAAAGGTCTATTAAGCCCAGTATCCTGTCCTCTGACAGTGGCCAATGGCAGGTGCCCCAAAGGGAATGAACAGGCAGGTTATCAAGTGATCCATGCCCTGTCACCCAATCCCAGCTTCTGGCAAACAGGCTAGGGACACCATTCCTGCCCATCCTGGCTAATAGCCATTGATGGACCTATTTTCCATAAATTTATCCCTTTTTGAACCCCATTATAGTATTGGCCTTCACAACACCCCTCTGGCAAGGAGTTCTAGAGGTTGACAGTGTACTGTGTGAAAAAATACTTTCTTGTGTTTTTGTTTTAAACCTGCTACCTATTAATTTCATTTTGTTGCCCCTTGATCTTGTATTATGAGAAGGAATAAATAAAACTTCCTTATTTACTTTCTCTATACCATTCATGATTTTATAGACCTCTATCGTATTCCCCCCTTAGTCGCCTCTTTTCCAAGCTGAAAAGTCCCAGTTTTATTAATCTCTCCTCATACAGAAACCGTTCTATACCCCTAATCATTTCTGTTGCCCTTTTCTGAACCTTTTCCGATTCCAATATATATTTTTTGAGATGGGGTGACCACATCCACATGCAGTATTCAAGGTTTGGGCGTACCATGGATTTATATACAGGCAATATGGTATTTTTTGTCTTCTTATCTATCCCTTTCTTGATGATTCCCAACATTCTGTTAGCTTTTTTGACTGCCGCTCCACATTGAGTGGATGATTTCAGAGAACTATCCACAATGACTCCAACATCTTTCTTGAGTGGTAACAGCTAATTTAGACCCTATAATTTTATATGTATAGTTAGGATTATGTTTTCCAGTGTGCATTGCTTTGCATTTATCAACATTAAATTTCATCTGCCATTTTGTTGCCCAGTCACCCAGTTTTGTGAGATCCTTTTGTAGCTCTTTGCAGTCTGCCTGGGACTTAACTATCTTGAGTAGTTTTGCATCATCTGCACATTTTCCCACCTCACAGTTTACCCCTTTTTCCAGATCGTTTATGAATATGTTAAATAGGACTGGGCCCAGTACAGATCCCCAGGGAACACCATTATTTACCTCTTTCCATTCTGAAAACTGACAGTTTATTCCTACCCTTTGTTTCCTGTCTCTTAACCAGTTACCAATCCTTGAGAAAACCTTCCCTCTTATCCCATGACTGCTTATTTTGCTTAAGAGGCTTTGGTTAGGGATCTTATCAAAGGCTTTCTGAAAATCTACATACGCTATATCCACTTGGATCACTTTTGTCCACATGCTTGTTGACCCCTTCCAAGAATTCTAGTAGATTGCCGAGGCATGATCCCTTTGCAAAAACCATGTTGACTATTTCCCAACAAATTATATTCATCTATATGTCTGACAATTTTGTTCTTTACGATAGTTTCAACCAATTTGCCCAGTACTGAAGTGAGTCTTACTGGCCTGTAGTTGCCAGGGTAACCTCTGGAGCCCTTTTTAAAAATTGGCATCACATTAGCTATCCTCCAGTCATTTGGTACAGAAGCTGATTTAAATGATAGGTTACAGATGACAGTTAGTATTCCTGCAGTTTCATATTTTGAGTTCCTTCAGAACTCTTGGGTGAATACCATCAGGTCCTGGAGATCTATTACTGTTTAGTTTATCAGTTTGTTCCAAAACCACCTCAATTTGGGACAGTTCCTGAGGTCTGTGACCGAAAAAGAATGGCTCAGGTTTGGGAATCTCCCTCACATCCTCAACAGTTAAGACCAATGCAAAGAATTCATTTAGTTTCTCCGCAATGGCCTTATCGTCTTTGAGTGCTCCGTTAGCATCTCGATCGTCCAGTGGCCCCACAGGTTGTTTAGCACGCTTTCTGCTTCTGCTCTATTTAAAAAATGTTTTGCTATTACTTTTGGAATCTTTGGCTAGCTGTTCTTCAAATTATTTTTTGGTCTTTCTAATTATATTTTTACACTTCATTTGCCAGAGTTTATGCTCTTTTCTATTTTCCTCATTAGAATTTATCTTCTTTTTAAAGGATGCCTTTTGGCCTCTCACTGCTTCTTTTACTTTGGCCTTTTTTTTTCCCCGAGAGATTTTGAGCACCTGCAGCTTTCATTGATGCCAGTGGAAATCAAGTGACTGATCCTTCCCCAAAGGTCCCTATAATTTTGGTGTCAGTCAGTATTAAGATGAGTAGCTGTGTCTCACTGAAGGTAGAAAGCCAGGAAGATAAGCAAAGTTAAACTGGTATAAATTATTATAATAGAATTTAGACATAGGGTTGTCCATCAAAAATATTTTTCATAAAACATTGATCTGGATGTGTCATAGATGGTGGCAAATGGTGAGTAGGAAGTGGAGTATAACTGTCTGAAATTGGTCCTGATGAGGTAGAAAGGACACTACAAGAAATAAAAGCAAACACTCTTTAAATCTGGACAAGAAAATGTGGAAACATGACATGGCATACAGTTCCCTAGTTATGAAACATGGGATAAAACACTCTCTCTGGAGGTCAATGGGAGTGTAGCAATAACTTCACTGGGGCCAGGATTTCACCTATAATGTAGTGTTATGCCTTGTTATATTATACCCTTCCTCCCCCCATCCTGTCCTCATCCACAGAGTAATATATGAGACATGGCAGTCCATAAAATTATAGTAGTTAATACATCAGCTACTAATTTTAAATCTTTGCTTAGTTTTCTTTGCAACACATAACTGTCCATTTTCCAAGAGCTGTATTGGGTTAAACTCGCTGATTGTCATTGGAGTGTAGATAAACACCAGTATATCATCATCTCTTGCTGCTGTTTGGGAGTGGGTGACCAGAGGATGGAAGAAAAGATACAAATTATCTGGGCCATATGAAAACATCAGAATAAAACAAACTGGATATGATAGCCACCCATGGAACACTAGTGTCCGGGGTTAGCTCCAGACCCACTCCAGCTATTTGACTGTGTACCTGCACCTATTTTACTTTTCTAGGGTTTCCTTATTCTGAGATTATCCTGACAGTAATTAACACGTGCACAGAGTGAAAGATAAACTGGCTTCAACAGACTAGCACACCCTTCTGGAAACACCCTCTCCCTCATTACTGTCACAGAAAGAGTCATTAATTAGCAGGACTACTTTTTGTCAGTAATCTCATTTCATGTAGCATGGGATAGCTGTTCAGTGGCCTAATCACTATAGATCACTATTAATCCATCAATGTGAAAAGCCCTATAATCACATAAATGATGGTGATAAATATTTCAATGTCTTCCATGTAAGGATCTCAAAGCATTATAAGCACTTTACTAAATGTAGCCTGTGATTGCATAATATCAACCCCTTTTTACAAATGGGGAAACCAAGGCATGAAGCAATTAAGTCAGTTGCCCAAAGTCATCTTATGAGTCAGTTTTAGGGTAGGCAACAGCACCCTAAAGTTACAAGTCCCCATCATGTGCTCTCACCTCTAGACAGAGTTTCCATGCCACAAGTCATGCTGGCTCTTCATTACCATCTCCTGAACATGCAATTGCCCATGAATAATAACGAACAAATCAGGTCATGATTGTGCCTGCTGCTTGTGTGGGTATGCATGGCAGGGTGAGGGTTCAAGAAGCCTTCCCGCCTTTGGACCTGCCTGCCATTCAGAGCTCAGGTGCCCTTGTAGTCCCTGTGCTCTGCTGAGGTAGCATGAATTTGCACCTACCTGCAATACAGGTGTGTGACTAATAGGCATAGCTTGACCCCAATATGGCAGATTTGGAATTAAACAAAATTGCCTCCAAAAATGAGCACCAAAGTCAGAGTAATGGAGATACCAGTATTCTGGTTAGCAGCATCCAAGCACACTGCCCCACATGAAGGTAATTTATCCAGAAGCAGGAATAGTTGAGGGTGTAGTGTTTGTCATGGAGTTGGCTGCTGACTACACGAAAGGATGTATTTGGTGTTGTATTTGTGGTAGGGTTGCCAACTTTCTCAGTGCAGAAAACCAAATACCCTTGCCCCACCTTCTGCCCTGAGGCCCCGCCCCTGCCCAAGACCTCTCCTCTGCCCTGCCCCTTTTGTAAGGCCTTACCCCCACTCATTTCATCCCCCCTCCCTCTATCGCTCACTCTTCCCTACCCTACCTCACTCACTCATTTTCACCAGGCTAGGGGCTCCAACTGGGTTTGTAGGCTCTGGGGTGGGGCTAGGGATGTGGAGTTTGAGGGTGTGGAAGGGGGCTTAGGGCAGGGGGTTAGGGTCCTGGGGGGATGAAGACTGTGGCTGAGAGCATGGGTTATGGGGTGGGGCCAGAAATGAGGAGTTCAGGATGCTGGAGGGGGCTCCGGGCTGAGGCAGAGGGTTGAAGTGGGAGGGGGGCATGAGGGCTCTGGGATGGGGCCAGGGATGAGTGCTTTGGGATGTAAGAGGGGGCTTCAGGCTGGGGCAGGAGGTTGGGGTGCAGGAGGGGGTACAGGGTATGGGCTCTGGAAGGGATTTTGGGTCAGGCAGGGACGGGAGCCTCCCCTTAGCCCTGCTGCGCTGCCAATCAGACTTTTAACAACCCGGTTAAAAGAGCCACCACAGTACCTTTTCAATTAGGCATTCTGGTAAAAAACCTGATGCCTGGCAGCCCTAGTTTGTGGTAGCACCCACAATATGTTAGATGCTTCCCGACACACAAGAAGGGGCAGTCCCTATCCCAAAGGAACACACACAAACATAGAATGGAGGCCTTCAAACCATAGTAGGCCACACTCTACAAGTCACTTTGCAGTTCTTGGCATGGAAGATCTGCAAAGTACAGGGGAGCTCAAATAGGAGCTTCCAACTTCCTTCTCATGCTCCCAGTTCTGGCAGATTTTTTGGTGGGCACCTACACCCAGCATCTCCCAGAATCTCACCCACTATGTTTATCTATATTCTGTATTTTTGATGTTGTAAGATGCTGGAACACAAGTGTACTCACTATGATGGTGGGTGCAGAGTCCAGCCTCCTACCAGGCATTCACCTTTATAACCACTTTGTAATCATCCTTTTCCTGCCCCAGAACCTGTTCAAAGAGAGGGGAACCTCTCATTCTTTGGGAACCAGGTAGTACACCCACAGCTACTCAATACTGGTAAAACAAAAACCATTTTGTGTGACATTTACATTGTTGCCTTCAACAAAAATAGTAGACAAAAAGAGGATGGGAAGAAAGACAGTAAGCTGAAAAACAAGGGCTTATCAAAGCAGTGGGGAAAAGCTTGCACAGAATGCAATGAAGACTTAACAATAAGCAGAAGTAATTTATATGAATAACCACAGAGGCAAGAATACAGCACATTGAAAACAATGCATTTTGGTATCTTGTCATAAAGCCACCAGGTCCTGGGTAGCCTATATTAGAATGCCCTTAGTTTTTCTTTGGTGTAAATGAATAGCAGAGCAAATGCAGCTGGCCAAGTGAGATTAGATAGCCCTTGTTTATCACTTTATTGTTTAAAGTGTGCTTTGCTCTGTGTAAATCATGGAATTCCTTTCATTCTTGGTATTCGATTTTTTTCTTTGTTCTAGAATGAAAAGTACAATGAATCTGCACCAATTATTATAGACTTTTTATTACCAAATATTAGAATAGTATTAGAGACATTCACAAAGAAATGTAAAATACATTTAACTATGTAAATTCAAAGTCTTAAAACTATATTTTCCAGGGAGAAGTTGGTAAATTAATTTAACCAGATTTCCTGATTAAGCAACAGGCAGCTGAACATACAAAAGTGTGAGAACCAGAAAAATGCCTCTTATCCAACATGCCTGCTCTTCTTAGGCTTCCTAGATGGACTGGTCGGGAATTTTTCTTCATCATGATTGTCCAGTGGAAAATGCCCTTTTCATAAAATGGCTCTTGTCCATTTCACTTTCTGTCTGCAAGGTGAAAGCAAAAATGACAAGAGCCTTCAAGGTGGGGAACTACAGCCTGACTGGAGTAGCCAGATTTGGGGGTAGGGAGGAGGAAGAGAGATACTGAGAGAATCAGCTTTCCACCTGCAGCCTCTCTGCCTGGCTGGCAGCCCACCAGATGCTCTTGTCAATTTTGAAGGCTCATGGCAACTTCACTTTCTGCCAGCAGGCAGACAGTCAGCAACCTGAAAACCCATTTCAGTTCTTCTGAAATAGAATTTTTCTGGAAATCCATTCTCTCGAAATCTTTCATGTTTTTGACTTTTCATCCTGATTCAGGATGACAACATAAGAAAAACCATACTGGGTCAGATCAGTGGTCCATCTAGCCCATTATCGTGTCTTCTGATAGTGGCCAATGCCAAGTGCTTCAGAGGGAATGAACAGAACAGGCAATTATCAGGTGATCCATCCCCTGTTGTCCACTCCCAGCTTCTGGCAGTCAAAGTCTAGGGACACCCAGAGCATGGGGTTACATCCCTGATCATCTTGGCTAATAGTCATTGATGGCTCTATCCTCCATTAACTTATCTCATTCTTTTTTTTTTTAACCCCATTATACTGGCAATGAGTTCCACAGGTTGACTGTGCATTGTGTGAAGAAGTACTTCCTTTTTTTGTTTTAAACCTGCTGCCTTATTAATTTCATTTGATGAAACCTGGTTCCTGTGTTATGTAAAGGAATAAATGACACTTCCTTATTCACCTTCTCCACACCATTCATGATCTTATAGGCCTCTATCATATCCCCCCTTATTCATGTCTTTTCTAAGTTAAACAGTCCCAATCTTTTTAATCTCTCCTCATATGGAAGTTTTTCTGTACCCTTAATCATTTTTGTTGCTTTTCTCTCTACCTTTTCCAATACTAATGTATCTTTTTTTAGACGGGGTGACCGCATCTGCACACAGTATTCAAGGTGTGGGCATACCGTAGATTTATATCGTGGCATTTTGATATTTACTGTCTTATTATCTATCCCTTTCCTAATGGTTCCTAAAACTGTTAGTTTTTTTGACTGCTGCTGAACATTGAGCGGATGTTTGCAGAGAACTATCCACGATGATTCCATGATTTCTTTCTTGAGTGGTAACAGCTAATTTAGAACCCATCTTTTTCTATGAATAGTTGGGTTCATGTTTTCCAATGTGCATTACTTTGCATTTGTCAACACTGAATTTCATCTGCCATTTTGTTGCCCACTCATTCAGTTTTGTGAGATCTCTTTGTAATTCTTTGGACTTAACTAAAGTCTGCTTCGGACTTATCATCTGCAAATTTTGCCACCTCACTGTTTACCCCTTTTTCCAGATCATTTATGAATATGTTGAACAGCACTTGTGTTATGAATATGTTGAACAGTGCAGATCCCTGTGGGACATCACTATTTACCTTTCTCCATTCTGAAAACTGACCACTTATTCCTACCCTTTGTATCCTGTCTTTTAACCATTTACTGATCCATGAGAGGACCTTCCTTCTTATCCCGTGATTGCTTGCTTTGTTTAAGAGCCTTTGGTGACGGATCTTGTCAAAGGCTTTGTGAAAGTCAAAGTACACTATATCCACTGGATCACCCTTGGCCACATATTTTTTGACGTCCCTCAAAGATTTCTAAGAGATTAGTAAGGCATGATTTCCGTTTACAAAAGCCATGTTGACTCTTCCCCAACATATTGTGTTCATCTGTGTGACTGACAATTCTGTTCTTTGATATAGTTTCAACCAATTTGCCTGGTACTGAAGCTAGGCTTACTGGCCTGTAATTGTCGGGATTGCCTCTGGAACCTTTTTTAAAATTGGTGTCAACTTGTGGAACTCCTTACCTGAGGAGGGTGTGTAGGCTAGGACTGTAATAACGTTTAAAAGAGAACTAGATAAATTCGTGGACGTTAAGTCCATTAATGGCTATTATCCACGATGGGAAAGGAATGGTGTCCCTAGACTCTGTTTGTCAGAGGGTGGAGATGGATGGCAGGAGAGAGATCACTTGATCATTACCTGTTAGGTTCACTCCCTCTAGGGCACCTGGCATTGGCCACTGTCGGTAGACAGGATACTGAGCTAGATGGACCTTTGGTCTGACCCAGTATGGCCGTTCTTATGTTCTTAGGTACTGATTGTTTGGCAGGTTTCCTGCTTCCGATGTACTTGCAAAAAAAATTGCTGTTCCTTTTTGAGTCTTTAGCTGGTTGTTCTTCAAATTCTTTCTTTTTTGACCTGCCTAGTTTTACTTTTAAACTTGACTTGCCAGAGTTTCTGGTCCTTTCTGTTTTCCTCAGTAGACATTTAACTTCCAATTTTTAAAGTATACCCTGTTGTCTCTCACCACTTCTTTCTTGTTTAGCCATGGTGGCATTTTTTTGGTCCCCTTATGTTTTTTTAATTTGGGGTATACATTTAATTTGAGCCTCTATTATGGTGTTTTTAAAAAGTGTCTATGCAGCTTGCAAGCATTTCCATTTTATAACTCTACCTTTTAATTTCCATTTAACTAGCTTCCTCATTTTTGTCTAGTTCCCCTTTCTGAAGTTAAATGCTACTGTGGTAGGCTTCTTTGGTGCTTTCCCTTTCATAAGGATGTTAAATTTATTATATTAGGGTCACTATTACCGAGTGGTTCAGCTATACTCACCTCTTGGACCTGATCCTGTGCTCCAGTTAGGACTAAATTGAGAATTGCCTTTCTCCTTGTGGGTTTCAGGACTAGCTGCTCCACAAAGCAGTCATTTATGGTGTCTAGAAACTTTTCTCTGCATCCTGTCCTGAGGTGACATGTACCCAGTTAATATGAGTATTGCTGAAACATGCCATTATTGAGTTTTCTATTTTTATAGACTCTCTAATGTCCCTTAGCATTTCACAATCCCCATCTCCATCCTGGTCAGTGAGTCTGTAGTATAGTCCTACTTCTATATTCTTATTATTCAAGCACATATTTTCTATCCATAGAGATTCTATGGTACAGTTTGATTCATTTAAGATTTTTACTATGCTTTCTTTCACATATAGCGCCACTTGCTCACCAACACAACCTACTTTGTTATTCCTATATATTTTATACCCTGATAATACCATGTCCTATTGATTATCATCATTTCATGTAAAAAATTTTGTGGGAAGGCAATTTCCATTGTCTGGATAGCTCTATTTACCAGTCTCATAATCCCAGCTGTCTGCTCTTCACCATTCCCCTTCTTCGCCAGAAACCAGTGTATCTTTCCTATTGATCATCTTGAAGTCCAAAGGCTCCCCCGAAGTTGGGGACCTTTCACAATATAATGGTATGTTCATGGCCTTGAAACATAGCCCTTTTGGCTCCATTCCAAAGTGACTATCAAGAGTAAATTCTTAGGGAAAAGTCTACACTAAAGGGAAAAGTCAATCTAAGCTACGCAATTTGAGTTATTTGAATAGCTCTACTTACCAAGTGGTCCATGCTACGTGATGTCGATGGGAGATGCTCTCCTGTCAACTCCCCTTAATCTTCTTGATCAGGTGGAGTACAGGAATCAACGGGAGAGTGTTCGGCAGTAGATTTAGCGGGTCTTCACTAGGAGATTGCCGCATCAATTGCTGCAGTGTAGACAAGCTTTAGTGAATTCCAAAATACTGTCTGTTTTGAGAGCCTCTGCAGGCTAATAAAGGCAATTTTTCTAGCCTAAGTTCCTATTAAACATTTCCGGTAATAAGATATATTTGCATTTTAAGGCACCCAATGCCTGCATTATGTCATGCATTTCTTTAGAAGGTAGTGTTTTTTCTTTGCAGTTAAGTGTATAACCTCAGCACTGTTACAATGTTCCAAGAATTATTACAACACTAAACAGTTCACTTTGTTTGACAGTAAGCAATTAGGGCTCTTTGCTGACCATAATATATCAGCCTGTGGGAATTTGAAGTGACGCATTTAGAGTAGACAGGCAAGTTAAAATAAGTGTTTTCTTGCTGAAAAATCATAATTCCACTGGGTTTTATGCAGAGATGGTCAAACTTAATTTTCTTGCACAGTGGACAAGAAAGGAAAAATATTTTAAAAGATAACACATACATTTGAGACTTAGACTGTGGCATGTTTGAACGTTAACATGTCCTTCTTCTGGTCTTAGTGCTCATATATTTTGGAGAAGTCCTGAAACTTTCAGGCTTCAAGTCATTGGTTTAGATTAGAGGTTTTCAAACGTATTCATTGTGTGCTCCACCTTCTAATAGAAATTGCCTTGTGAATGTGTGTCCTCCTATTCACAGGTCCATAACTCTGTCAAATACAGCAGTTTGTTCCATGGAACAATGATATTAGGAGAGTATTTAATTTATTTCTATCTATTTAATGCAATGGAGCTGCTGGAAACAAGGAGAGCCAGCACTATGTGACTAGCCATCTGCCCACAAACTACTAGCAAGGGCTCTTCTGACAAGATTCAAAACCACTGTCTTTGTACAGTCTGAGGCCGTGGTACAGCAAGTTGCAGTGCACTGGTGATAACAGGTGGAGGCTACCTGCTGAGAGTTGAGGCAGACGGAATGCCTCCATGTTTGCCAGGTGGGGGAAGGTATGCTCTTACTTCACCTTCAAAAAAGGAAGTGTATAGTCTTTTCCTAGTGCCATCCACAATCATCCAGAATGGGTAAAGTGGAGTGGCATAGTTTGTGAGCCATTGTAGCCAAGGATAAAAGATATTGGGTATATTTGTGCTATAGAAGTGAAATATAAATATTAATTAATGTTATAACACAGGGCCTTCTGACCTGAGGCCTGTAAAATATTTAACTTAACAAAACAAGGCATCAAGCCTAAAGATAGGCTGACATGAGCAGCTAACTGATCAGTGACCCTATATTACAAGATGAAACAGTTACAGTAATTAGGGTTACCAGGCATCTGTTTTTTGACTGGAATACCTGGTTGAAAAGGGACCCTGTTGGCTCTGGTCAGCTGGCGGCTAAAAGTCTGGTTGGCCACAGCAACCGGCTCCACGCGGCTCCCAGAAACAGCTGCTATGTCTCTTCGGTTCCTAGGTGCAGGGGCAACCAGAAGGGCTCCACATGCTGCCCATACCCCCGCCCACAGGTGCCACCTGGAGCACCAGCACTGCAGCTCCAGTTGGCTAGGAACTGCGGCCAGTGGGAGCTGCGGGGGCAGCTCCTGCAGACAGGGGCAGAACATAGAGCCCCCTGGCCGTCCCTGTGCCTAGGAGCCGGAGGGACTTGCTGGTTGCTTCTGGGTGCCACCTGAGGTAAGCACTGCCCAGAGTCTATACTCCACCCACCTCCCACAGCCCTAGCCCTGCCCCAGTCCTGAGGCCCTTCTCACACTCCAAACCCCTCGGCCCCAACCCAGAGCCCCCTCCTGCACCCCAAATCCTTCATCCCCAGCCTCACCCCAGAGCCCGCACCCTCAACTGATGCCCTCTCACTCTCTCATACCCCTGCCCCAGGCCGGAGCCCCTTCTCACACTCCAGACCCTTTAGCCCCACCCCCCGGCCTGAAGCCCCCTCCTGCACCTCAAACCCTTATCCCTGGCACTACCTCAGAGCCCGCAACCCCAGCCAGAGCCTTTCCCCGCTCCTGCACTCCAACCTCCTGCCCCAACCCGGTGAAAGTGAGTGAGGGTGGGGGAGAGCGAGTGATGGATGGAGTGAGCACGGAGAGGGGCCTCAGAGAAGGGGTGAGGCAGGGCTTGGGGAAGAGATGGGGTGGGGGAAGACTAGCGTGTTTGGTTCTTTCCAGTCAGAAAGTTGGCAACCCTAACAGTAATAGATGTTCTGATATTTAGGAAATATATATTGCAATGTACCAGTTAAAGCTGATTAGAGTATTCTGGGGCTTTTTGCAGACACAAGGTGTCAGCAGTGTGCTAATCACTAGTTGTTACGGTGACTGAGTGACATAAATATTAATGAATATAAGGGGAACTAACAAATTAGCCTGTAAAAAATGGGGTACCCCTGCTTTAGTGTGGTCAGAGGTGGATTAAGATTTATTGGGACCCTGGGCGCAAAGAACTTTGGGGCCCCCAACATCCCCCTTGCCATGGGCCCTGCCCCCTGCTCCTCCCCTTCCCACAAGGCCCTGCCCACTGGCCTGGCTGGAAGCAGGGGCTGTGGTAAGAGCTGCCCAGGGAGCCCGGGCCACTGTGAGGAGGTCTGGACCCTCCATCTGCCCTGGGCAGTGCCCTGCTCTTGGGCACCCTGGTCCCCTGTCCATGGCAGGTGGAGGGTCTTGGGCTGCCCGCAGCTGCTCCGGCTCCCTGCGTGGCTTTTACCCAGCCTAGGACAGTGGTCCCCAAACTGTGGAGAGTGCCCCCTAGGGGAGCATAGAGGAACAAATGGGGAGGCCTGGGTCAGCCACCACGGGGGGTGAGAAGGGAGCACCACAAAACCCTGCTCTGACCCCAGTCCCAGCCCCAGCCCCAGCCATGGCTCTGTTCCTGATCCCACTCCTGGTTCCAGCCCCAGTCCCAGTCCCTGACATCAACCCTGGCCCCACCGCAACCCTGACTCCCATTCCCAGCTCTAGCCCCAGCTCCTGTGGACCAGGTAACTGGGGGGAACAACCAAACAAATTCAGGGACCCCTGACCAGGGTAACCATACATCCTGTTTTGGACTTGGACGTCCCAACTTTTTTGTCAAAACTGGGCATTTTGTCCCATTTGCTCTTGCGAACTGACCACCAATTGGCAAGATCAGATAGTACAAATGCCCAGTTTTGACAAAAAGAGGCTGGGGGGAGGGTGAGCAGCGGGGCTCAAGCCAGTTCTACATAGGGAAGAAGGGGGCTTGGGCAAGTGGCTTGGGCTGGCTCAGCGCAGGGGGCCAAGGGATTGGGGCCTCTGGCTGGCTTCACACGGGAAAGGGCGGGGGAAATATACTCACTCACACTCTGTCCATCCGTCTTCCAGCCTGGCTGGGAGCAAGGCCTCAAGGGGAAGAGAGGAGCACGGCTGAGGGGCAGGGTGGTAGGAGAAGAAGCAGCCGGGGTGGGGCCAGAGGGCTGGCTCTTCTGCGAGTCCCCCAAATTGGCCGGAGCCCCTGGGCACAGGCCCTGTCAGCTCATACAGTAAGCTGCTACTGGGTTGGATGTAGAAATATAGTTAAGGAAAAGTGGTTGAAAGCTTCATGAATAGGCACTACCCCGTATAGGCGTCAGTATAACTCATCAGAGGTATAACTTGGCCTGTGTGCCATGGGAGATTCCAAGATGACAGCTATTGATGGTGATGATGATGAGCAAGATAGTGACTGACAGGCCCTGATTTCCAAGCAGGAAATGTGAGTAATGCCTGTCATAGGGCTAAACACTTTGTACTCTCTATCTGCTGTTGTGGGATTGTTTATCTGCTTAGTGGATTTGTTAATGAAGGAACTTGCGATAAATTACAATTGTTTTTTGTGTGCTCCTCAAGTCTCTCATTCTAATAATATTGGTGGTAATCTTCCTGGTGGTGCTGCTGGTTAGGAGATCAATCCTTATCAGCCACTGTAGTCTAAGGGTATGGCTACACCAGTGGATTATTCCGATTTTACATAAACTGCTTTTGTAAAACAGATTGTATAAAGTCGCGTGCACGCGGCCACACTAAGCACATTAATTCAGCGGTGTGCATCCATGTACCGAGGCTAGCGTCAATTTCCGGAGCGTTGCACTGTGGTTAGCTATCCCGTAGCTATCCCATAGTTCCTGCAGTCTCCCCTGCCCATGGGAATTCTGGGTTGAGATCCCAATGCAAAAAACAGTGTTGCGGTGATTCTGGGTAAATGTCATCACTCAATCCTTCCTCTGTGAAAGCAATGGCAGACAATCATTTGTGCCCTTTTTCCCTGGATTGCCCTGGCAGACACCATAGCATGGCAACCATGGAACCATTTTGCCTTTTGTCACTGTCACCGTATGTGTCCTGGATGCTGCTGACAGACACCGGTACTGCAGTGCTACACAGTAGCATTCATTTGCCTTTGCAAGGTAGCGGAGACGGTTACCATCCCTATTGCACCGCTCTGCCATGCCATTGAAACTGGCGATGAGATGATGGTTATCAGTTGTACTGTACCATCTGCTGCTGTCATGGGTGCTCCTTGCTGGCCTTGCTGAGGTCGGCGGGGCCGCATGGACAAAAATGGGAATGACTCCCCAGGTCATTCCCTTCTTTATGTTTTATCTAAAAATAGAGTCAGTCCTGCTAGAATATGGGGCAAGTGTACTAGAAAACCAGACAGCACAGCCACTCCGTGTCAGAGCCCCAGAGATTCCGCAGAAATGATGAGCTGCATGCCATTCTAGGGTGCCCTGCAACAACCCCACCCATTGCTTCCCTCCTCCCAACCCTCCTGGGCTACCGTGGCAGTGCCCCCTATTTGTGTGATGAAGTAATATGAGAATGCAGGAATAAGAAACTGATTTTTAGTGAGACAAAATGACGGCGGAGGCTGTCATAAATAGATAGTAAGGTAAGGTTAAGTTTCTTTTACCTGGAAAGGGTAACCAAACACCTGACCAGAGGACCAATCAGAGAACTGGATTGTTTAAGTCCAGGGCGGGAATTTGTATACTCGGGGTCCTTTTTTGTTTTCTCGGCTGTGAGTAAACAAGGTTTCCTCCTAACTCCTTCTTATTTCAAATATTTACCAAAAGTCTATGAGTACAAAGGACCCCAAAGCAATTCGGCTATGAGGAGCTTTGTGTTGTACGAATAGATGTTGATGGCTCTGTGTCTTTTGTGTTTTTCTCGGCTGTGAGTTAACAAGCTTTCTCTACCTGCATCTTATCTCCAAGTGTCTCCTACACATCTGTGAGTACAAAGAACCCCAAGCAATTCGGCTATGAGGAGCTTTGGGTTGTATTTACATGTATGTGGATTGGTTGGACTGGTTTTAATCGGGCTATCTTTTAAATCAGACTGTTTCTTCATATTTTCTTATAAGCAAGAGCCTGTATTGAGTTTCTTAATGCAAGATTATTGTTTTATATTTCCTTTTTTTTATATAAACTTTTCTTTTAAAACTTGTGGAAGTTTCTTTTCCTAGTGAGGCAGAGGGGGAGGGAAAGCCCAAACTCTCTGTTCTCGCCTTCCTATTGTCCAGGGCGGGAAAGGCTATAGGACAAAGGGAGGGGGAATTTCTTGTGTGAGCTTGACTAGGTAAATACCTAGCCTCGGGGAAGCTAGATTGCTTCTCCGGTTGTATTCAAGGAGTGAGCGTTAGCATTGACACCGGCTAACCCAGGAAGGGGGGGAAGCTGGCGAGAGGAGGGAGAAAGAGACCCAGGGCTCTGGTCTTGGGGGTTCCCCAAAGGGTTGGGACACCAGAGGAAAAGGGGAGGATCCAGCCTATAATTCCGGATCCTGGTGCAGCAAAATATCCAAGCTGGTAGTGAGCCTTGGGGGAGTTTCAGGTAAGCCCCCAGATTTTGGACGCAAAAGTTCCAGGTTTGGACAGGTCCGATTGTGGACTCTAAAGTCCAGGTCTGGGACTGGAGGCTAGATTACCACAGAGGCAGCCTCCAGCTGCTATGATAGTCCAGGCAGGACATTAATAGGGTGGTGGAGAGAGGAGCCCCAGCCTCCCGCTGCTATGATAGTCCAGGAAGTACAGATCTTTTCTTTAGACATGAAAGGGGGGGACTGATAGAGCTCAGCTCCAGTTGCTATGATGAAGACAGTTACCAGCCGTTCTGTACCATCTGCCAGGATGACCAGGAGTCATTCTCATTTTTACCCAGCTGCCCCGGCCGACCTCACCGAGGCCCAGCCAGAGCACTCACGGGCTGATGATGATGATGGATAGCAGTCATATTGTACCATCTTCCACCGGGAAGGGGATTCTGGTGTTCAGTGCTGCAGCACCCCGTCTACCAGCAGCATGCAGTACACATAGGGTGACATTGAAAAAAGGTGAGAAACACTTTTTCCCCCTGTTCTTGGGGGGAGGGTGTAAATTGATGACATATTTCCCTGAAACACCTAGGGAAATGTTTGGACCCTTTCAGGCATGGGAGCTCAGCAAGAATGCAAATGCTTTTCGGAGACTGCGGGGGACTGTGGGACAGCTGGAGTCCTCAGTACCCCCTCCCTCTCTCCCTCCTTCAATGAGCATCCATTTGATTCTTTGGCTTTCCGTTATGCTTGTCAACAGCACTGTGCTGCGCCTCTGTCTATCATATCCTGAGATTTTTTCAATGCTTTGTCATTTTGTCTTCTGTAACGAGTTGTCTGATAGAACAGATTTGTCTCCCATACTGCTATCAGATGCAGTATCTCCCGTATGGTCCATGCTGGAGCCTTTTTGGATTTGGACTGCGTCGCCACCCGTGCTGATCACAGCTCCACGCTGGGCAAACAGAAATGAAATTCAAAAAGTTCGCGGGACTTTTCCTGTCTACCTGGCCAGTGCATCTGAGTTCAGATTGCTTTCCAGAGCGGTCACAATGGTGCACTTGTGGGATACCGCCCCGGAGGCCAATACCGTCGATTTGCGGCCACACTAACTCTAATCTGACATGGCAATATCGATTTCAGCGCTACTCCTCTCATCGGGAGGAGTACAGAAATCGGTTTTTAAAGAGCCCTTTATATCAATATAAAGGGCCTCATTGTGTGGATGGGTGCAGGGTTAAATCGGTTTAACACTGCTAAATTTGGTTTAAACACATAGTGTAGACCAGGCCTTAGAAATTAATCAATACACCAATCCATCAATTAACTGGAGGTGGGCCCAATAGTGGGCTTTCAGATCTTGTAGATGAAAACAAAACAGAGTCTCAGCAACAGAAAAACAGAAATTGGTGAAAAAAGTGCTCTGGGAGGTCTCGTTGACAGAGGGCTCAAATTCAAAGCTGCCAGCATCCTGATGGAGCCAAATGAGTAGCTTCTGTCTCCTGGTTATGGGATACTCTGTAACTCAGTGACCAGGTTGTCTGTCAATCTATGACAAACACACACACACCACAGGATCATATTCATTCTTTGTACCCTACAAATCACACAGGCCCCTTCACTTCCTCCACATTCGCACACAAGTTACAATCCCATTCACTCTTGTCTCCCTCTCATACATTTCATGACTCAGTTTATTCAACATGAAGGAGGAACTAAGGCATGGTTGCTGGACAAAGGTATTGAGGAATGTCTTCTATAAATACAAGGACTGAGCATTTTTTGCTGATTATATGATTATATTGTAGGCCTGTGTGTCATTCACCTTCTGAGAAGGCTAAAAGAAACACAGAACCTTTGACATACCCATTAACATCAAGGTTACAAATGAAACAACAAATTACATATAGACATGTGGGCAGATCTTCAGATGGCATAAATTATCATAGTTCCATTCACTTTAATTTACACCAGCTGAGGATCTATCCTTCAATCTTAATTTTACATAACCAACCTTAATACGTAATTAACAGGAGCTCTAAAACAATGACCAGATCATTCTTCATATCTTTGGCATTAATGGTGATAACATTAATCAGAGGAGCTCATTTGCTATTAAAGTGGCTATTTTAAGTGCTCTGTTGGAATTCCACTGATGCTGAACATTATTAGCATTAGCTAAAGATTTTTGTTTGTTTTGTTCTGCAGAGTCAAAGGCATTGTGAGGTGAGGAGAGTAACAGATTATGAAGCATCTATCCATTTCTAACTGGCTAACCAAGATGGGTCTTCCAGAATACTGCATCATCTTTGATAAACAATACAATGGTGTAGAGGTAAGAAACTCTCTTTTTCAGGAAAATTCCCATAGAAGTCTCAAGTGGTTCAATCCACTCAACACAATTAGTCTCAAGCTAGATAGGTTACCAGCACTTTAACGTCATTGCTCCTTTTGCCCTACCAACAGGGAAGGGGCAGCAACATTAAAGCCGTGGCAGTGCTTTAACGTGGGCTGCGTACGGGCCAGTACTGGCTTTTTACCAGTACACTGTACCAGCCCACTTTCACCCTGACCACATTTATCAATATTAGTTTGGTAACTATCATGAGAGCAATTTGTTACCATTTGAAAGTAGATAAATATCAAATAGGAACAGTAAAATTTGAGACATCATGCAGTAGCCCACATGATTCCAGTGTTGGTTGTGATTCTGTTTAACGACAGCATGATTGTATACAGTGACTAGAGCAGAGGATTGGGAACAACGACTCCTATATTCCGTTCCTCACTCTGTCACTGACTCGCTGTGTCACCTCGGACAAGTCGTTTAGGCTACATCTTCACTTCAGGGTGTGATTCCCCTGCTTGTGTACACATACTCGCACTAGCTCTTAGTGAGCTAGTGCAAGTAGAAATAGCAGTGTAGCGTGGGAAGCAGCAGCAGAGGTATGGCTTAGTCTTGTTGCGTATGTACCCACTAGTTTCAGGGGGGGTTGAGAGCTAGGGCAAGTATGTGTGTGTGAACAGGGGAATCACACCCCTCACTAGTACTGTAGTTGTAACCATAGCTTCTCTTAGTTTATTCATCTGTAAAATGTGTATAACACCTACAACATAGCGATGTTGTGAGGATTAATTAATTGTATGTAATATGGAGGGCTATGTAGCTGTGCAAAGTACTAACTATTATATAACTATTAACCCATTTTAAACACTTCAGTCCAAACCCTTCACTGTAAAAATTTGAGCCAGAAAAAGAAGCACTGACAGATGCATCATTCTTTACAGGAATCATGCTAGCCAACCTACGACTCTGTTGGGCATGCATTGCTGCTGCTCTAAACAGGAGCCAGGTGCATGCCAGGTTAGCAGGTGCTGTTGACCACAGCATACATGTTAGCTGGCTGGAGGACTGGACGTCCACCTCATCTTTCTGGCAGACCACTTCCTCTTGGGGTCATGGTATGCAGGATGGCAAATTTACAGGCCCCCTCTCCCAGTACTCTTGAGTCCTAGAAAGGGATCCTGCCCTGCTGCATGTACAGAAAAAAATTTCTATGACATCTTTCCACTCACATAGTGAGCGGAAGGAGGTAGCCTTTTGAAATTACAGGTAACCTCTGCTGTGTCTCTTCCTCACTGTGCTGAATTAGCAATTCCAGAAGGAATCCTGGCCCCGCATATCAGTCATCTTGGGGATCTCAGCAATATCTCTAGAAGTTCTGCAAGAATTCTGAGAAAGTCCTACCTCTATAAACTGATGTATGAAAGTCAGAACTGGAATCACCCTTCTGTCACCATCCTGAGTTTTTTGTCTGCATTGTTGGCATGTATGAGTAAATTCTTACTCCCACCTCCCAGAAAAAAATAATATCCTTTACCTCTAATATTCTGCACTGCACTCAGCATGCATGTTTATCAACAGTTGTACATTGCTTTGAACTGTTATTGTTATCACTAAATATTTCAATTATATCTCACAAAGTAAAAAAATAAATAGAATAAATATTATTGTTAAAAGTATTTTCATCAACTGAAGACATTCCGGGATTCATTTGTAAGTGAATTACAGTTATTCACCAGTCATTCCCCCCAAGCAAATTTTATACAGAGACAGACAATAGGGTTTTAATTAAAAGTGGTTTTCATGTCACAGCTGTGCTGCCTGTCCACCAGTGTACTTAGATGTTGGGGTAATCTGATAATCCAAGCAGGATAAAGATAATAGGATTTCAAAGATAATTTAGAGTCTGTGAAAGTTAATAAAAAGACTCATTTTCTATGCTAACCTAGGTCCCCAGTCAGTCAGTCAGTAAAATGCAGTAGTAAGTTGAAACATGTTGCTATGTGATTCATGCTATCTTTGTAACACAAAAGATCCCAATATAGAACCCTGGAAGGGCTGAGTTGACAGGACAACAAACTGAAAGAAACATACAGCAAAATTACTCTTTTAGTTTTAATAGGCCTAAAGCCTGTCTGGGGGAGAAATCAGCTGCTGCTCAAATCTTAATAATAGGTTTAGTGCGTCACTCTGAATACAATGGATTTTTCTAAGTTAGAACCTCCAGTCACTTTTCCACTTACTGTTTTACAGTTTCTGGAGGTTCCACTTCATGGCCATCTTTATGCTCTTTCCCCAGTTTCTGAGCTAAATACTATAGACTGATTCAAAGTGCCTGACTTATGTCCCATTGAAGTCAATGGAACTACTCGTGTGCTTACCTAGACATGTGCTTACTTACCTTGCTGAACTGGGGTTTAAGTTGTCAGATGGCTTAGTTATTACCTATGTTATCTACTATCTAGAGTTAGTATTTTTAATAATACTTACTATTTATATGGGCCTTTTTATCTTTACAGCAGAGGGTATCATCATTCTCATTTTACAAATGAGAAAATTGAGGCAGAGAGGGGTAAAGTCTCCATAGCTACAGAATGGGTCAAGTGGCAGAGCTGGGGGTAGATCATAGGTTTCTTGATTCCCAATCCTGTACTTTAACTGGTTCTTAGAGAGGAACATAAAGTGTTGTGTGGGAGTCTCAAATAAAGCAGGAAAACTTGGAGGTAGGAGATTATTCTCCCTTCTACAATCATGGCATCTGTGTATCATTTTTTGCTGTCATAAAAATTTCTCTAACACTGCTTCAGAAATCTGCCAGTAAAAGCCCCCACTGTATTACCACCAGTGTACGTTGTCTAGAACCAGAGCTGTAAACACCAGTTGCCGTTCTTTTATGTTTGATAAAGGCTGGAAAGGCAGAAGACCAGACTGAGTTTTTTGGTTTTGATTTTTTGGGGGGGAGGGAGGGTGGAAGGAGGAGAGGGATCCTGTGCCGGTGTTAGCACTAGTTTTAAAACCTTTCCCACTTCTCTGTGACTTCACCTTTAGTATTTTCTCCTTTTGGTAAGAGTGTGCGGGGGAGGGGGACGGGTGTGGAGGGGAAATAAGCATAATAGTTTCATGATCAGAAAGTCCTGCCCCTTCTGTTGACATCATTTAATGCATCAACATCTGGGAAATGCTCACATTTGATTTCACACTTTCAAATGAGAAATAGTGCAGTCTTCCTTCTACAGCTTTATGGAACTGTTTTGTTACTGGCATCTGAAATGGGGGTTCAGAGAATAAAAGTGGGTGCTCTAAATCCAGTAGTGTCTCTCAGGTACTATGATTTTATTTAAAAGAATAAAGATTTGCTAGTTTGTGGCTCTACTTAAAAAATAAATTCTTTGCTGGTGGTCTTGGCAGTGCATTTAAAGTAACTGTAACGATGCAATCTGTCTTCTATGATCCGAGAGTTGAGATGCCCAACTTCATAAAAGATACCACAATAGATTGGAATGTTATGAGTCCCACCTGCCAACACTAAAGTGGAGCAAATTCCAAAGAATTACCTTGTTATGCTCCACAGACAAAAGACAAAATAACAAAGGGGAAAGGAAACATATGTGACCTAAAGGCATTCCTCCAAACTACAATGCTGATTCCCCGCCCCCTTCTTTTAAAGACGTTTATGTAAAATTGAAGCATTCTAAACCTTCGTAAATAATTCCCTGAGTTATTCAGCAGCCTATTTTGATAAATTAATTCTGATTTTGCAGAGACTGGGGAGATGGGATAAGATAACTGTTCAACCTCAGTTATTCAGAACTCATGTCATTCAAAATGGGGTCATGTCCCCTGGTGACTGTTAATTACATTAAGTAGTCTCTTCATTATCCAAAATATTTACTGTCCATAATTTTTCATGTCCCCCCAATCAAGTTTGAACTGTATCTCCCTTCATTAATGTACGTGAAAATAGTATGTTAACTTTTTTTCTTCTAAGAGTCTTAGCTTGTGGGTATTTTCCGTTTCTGAAAATGTAATAAATGAAAAGAAATCCTTTTTTATTGTTAAAAATATCCATCAGCATGGATCCCAAATTAAATGTGAAAAATCTTCACCATTCAGTGTGTGTTGAGAAAAATGCACATTTTGTTCATCGCAACTCTGGCTTTTTTAAGAAAAACATTTTTTAATCTACGTAAAGTTACATTGGCCCAAGTGCTGCTACATCATATGTTGTTATAATCGTATAATTAGCCTAATGTCTTTAAGACTGGTTAACTAGTTTTAATGACAGTGTGGAATCCTTCCTTCTTCAGTGAAAGGATTTATCATTGAAAAGGGACTTCACATAATGTATAAATATTTTCCTAAACCTGCTGTTGTTTAGCCCACAGTAACAGAAGGCACCAAAATGGCTCAAGGAGAATTTAATTTACAATGGAGTAATATCTCTCTACAGCATATTCTCTTTCTCTGGGGTTTGCTACAGGACTTACTACATTTGACAGAAGTTGATCTTAGGAAAATGGGAATTGAGAACCAAATCCACCGAACACACATCCTTGCCAATATCCTGCTGCTTCAGGAGGCAGAAAGAAAAAGAGGTAAGAAGTCTGCCATGGTGTTTCCTAGAGGTTTGGAAAACGGATTAATGTTACTTTCCAATCATGGTGTGTGGATCCAGCCTAGCATACAACTTTGTGATGAGGCCCACAAGATTACAGTATTCAGACTGTAACAAGAATGGCTGATGGTTTAGTTACTTGTGGGATACTTGGGAGAGAAGACAAGGATCATTAACCCATTCTCATTTTGGTGTTTGTCAGTAGAGGTCTCCATATAAGTGTCACTTTCTAGCACTCAGTCTTAATCCTAAGAACAAATCATAATTTTAGCAGATAGTATGATTGCCAAAAGGCTGATGAATCCCTTTTCCTCATTTGGAAAGACTGTAACCAAAAAGCCAAGATGAAGCACTGTTCTGCTTAAATTACTTAATTCTTACGAGAAAAGAGGAAGTGAGAAGGGAGTGTTTGGTCTAAAGGAAAAATGGACAACAGAGGCACTTTCCTCCCTCCTTTTCTATATGGGTCCTTGTCCTGAACTGTTAGGATTTAATTAAAATACCTTCTTTTTTTTTTATTATGATACAAGTCTGTTTCGCAATGAAGCACCAAAGTTCTGCTCAGAGGGGCTCATTACAACTGTTCGAGTATGGCAACTCTTCAAAATGTTCTCCTCTGAGTGAGAACTCAGTACAATTATACTATTTACTCTTGATACATTGAAGAGGATCTTTCAAGAAATATTACTCTAGATAACAAGGTCTAGTTATGATGTAGTCTGCCCAATAATTATAAAGTATCCTGGGCAAAGGCTGGCACAGACTGCACAGAAGCCAACATTTTACTCTGATAATGTTCCTGCCTTTCATTCATTTCAGATGAGATGAGAAGACATGGTTGGGACTAGAACCATGTGTAGTGATACTATTCATAAATGTTGACATATGCTAATCTTCTGTGTTTGGAACTGATATTCTTTGTGTCAGGGTTGGAAAAACAACTGTATGCTCAAGCAACCATATAATTTTTTCTGATTTTTTTAAAATCAATTATAGAAAAACTTACATAATTCTGAAGAGGTCAAGTAAGGTAGTTTAACTTCCATAAATCAGAGTATACAAGTCATTAAAATGTAAACTCGGTACCTCATTCTTGTAATCTACATTGTGACTATAACAGGAAACTACAAAACTTGATTATTGCAATGAGAATAGGAGATGTTTTGAGTGGAACCCACTTTCATTTACTTGTGAAGACCGCAATCTTGTTGCCTTCCTTACATACTGTAGTGGGTGAATGGGTGGTTATTCACACTAGAAAATAAATGTATAATCAAAGGTGCTGCTAAGCTTTTCAGCCACCCACTGAATTGGTTTATAGACATTTTATATCAGTTCAACCAACTCAACAGATCTGCCAAAAATCCAATAAAATAACCATCACTGTTCCTTAATTGCAAACTCTTAGGTGAGCACATAAAACAAGGAAAGGAGGTTTATCTCACAAGAATCGTACCAAACAAATGAAAATGTTTGTATCTGTAACTTCAGTGCCAATGAAGGATCAACAAACACAAAAACATTTCTGAAGAATGTGGATAAGAACTTTAAAAAATAAAACATTTACTGTTAGCAGAGTCCTTGGAGATAAGGAAAATATGAAAAATAAAGACTCAGGCAATGAAGCCCTTAATGACATAACAGTTTGCAAATAGTCTTTCTACACAGTGTTGTTTTTCTGACTTCACAGCAACAATATTCCTCTTGAGACTGTATAGCTTCAAATGTGTAGGGCTAAATTCATCCGCAGTGTAACTCCAGTGGCTTCAATAGAATCACAGCAGAGATGAATTTGAACCAAGAATTTTATTCCTGAATTACAACATATATTTTATGTCATCTAGACATATCATTCTATTACCCTGAAAGCTGTATCATTTGGCTGGTTTGGTAATGAAGTGCTGGAGTGTCCTGAGCTAAATTCTAATGAAAATGTCAGTGGTTCATTGTTCTGGAAAATAAAGAATTTTCCCCCTGTTTCTCTTTTTAGCTAATGAACAATTGTGTGTAACTAAAATATTTATTAATTTCAGAGCGGGGCCAAATTTTATCCCATGAGTTACTGTTACCCAATAGACTTATCCCAGAGATGGTCCATTATGTTAAAAAAAACTCTGGGAACACTGTAAAACAGATCAGTTCTCTCAGTTAAACGTGACTGCAAACTGTTTTGTTTTCACAACAGTGACTAATGGCTGTTATCTAGTCTCCAGCCTATTATGAAGTGTTTTTGTTTTGTGTCTATCTTTGACAAAGTGCTGTGTCTAGGAGCAAGAGTACCTAATCATTTACACTGAAAACACTTGTTTTTCAGCACTGAACTGTACTGAAGTCAGACACTGAAGCATTAGTGTTTTCTTTACTTTCCACTCTTAAATAAATGTGCATTTCTCAGCAAAAATTATACCACTGCATTAGTAAAAGATACTTTTTCACTCTGTCTTAATCTGAATTTTTAAAACAACCCAGATTAGCACTAAACTTGTTGTTCAGGAGTTTTCTGTGGAGTACAAGGCAGAAGTTATTTTAACTTGCAAACACTCTCAGAAGATGTTAGGTGTTATTGAAGATACACAGGTATGTCTTCATGGTGATTTTTTTTCATCTCTAAAAAGGTCTGGTTAAATGCACAGGTGGAGGTTTTTTCCACACCTCTGCGAACTCTGTTGTTAAATACAAAAACATGTCTGCCATTTGTGTGCTTCCTGATTCTGCCTTCCAGAAGTATTTGACTTACTGTTTCTCCCCTGCTGATAATAGCTTCTCTTAATTAATTAGCCTCTTATAGTTTGTATGGGTACTTCCACCTTTTCATGTTCTCTGTATGTATAAATATCCTTATGTCTGTGTGTTCCATTCTATGCATCCGATGAAGTGGGTTTTAGCCCACGAAAGCTTATGCTCAAATACATTTGTTAGTCTCTGAGGTGCCACAAGTACTCCTATTCTTTTTGCTGATACAGACTAACACGGAAGCTACTTTGAAACTTGTTTCCTATGAGTATTTAATCCAACCTAGATGAAATTAGAATGAGGCATCATATATTTTGAATCAGTAACTAAGATCCTTTCAATATGCTCTTTGGTTCTGTCTACATGTGGCCATATTCTCTGCTGCAGTCTGGCTCTTTTTTTTTGCTGTTCAGGCAGTGCAAAGAAGCCAAAAACCAATGAAATCTCCCCCATGCCAGGGCAACCCTCACCTTGGAGAGTCCATAGTGGGCCTAGAGCCAACATAGGGTATGTCTACTCTAGAAATGTAGGTTGACCTATTTTAGGTTGACTTATAGCCCCTGCAGTAATCACTGCGGTGGTGCATGTCCACACTACCTTCCTTGGGTCGGTGGTGTGCATTCCACCAGGAGCACTTCCATTGACCTAAGGGCAGTGTGGGGACCTGAGAACCTGGTCTCTCAGCTCCACTAGCAGCTCCCTGCCAGGAGCCCGACTGCCCCAAAGGCTCTTGGGGTTTCAGCGGGCTGCCCCTACCCTCCCTTCCCTGTTCACCACCAGGAACAAGGGAAGCCACCTGGTGCTTCCCCCCCATCCCATTCTGGCTTGTCAGCCCAACCCCCCACCTCCACCTCCACCCGCAACCCCACCCACTCCCTGCCAGGAACCATGCAGCCTTGTCAATTTCATGACTCACCAAGTTGTGAAACTAACACAGTTGCCCCCTTCCCAGCTGGGAGTAGGGGCATGAGTGCTGCCAGGGCTTTTTTAGGGTGGCTCCCAGCTGGGGGAGGGGGAAGAGAGAGGAAGAGTGTGTGTGTGTGTGTAAAACCACGAGGGCTTCTCGCCCCAGTTCCCAGTGGGAGGAAGTTGCCAGGCTTCTTGCCCACAGTTCCCAGCTGGGTGTGGGGTCCAGCCACCCAGTTCTCTAGGGGAATGGGTACCAGTGAAATTGACAAGACAGGCAACAGCCAATGTAAGGGAGGCAGTGTCTACATAGTTACTGTGTTGCCCTAACTATACTAACATAAGCCTTACACCTCTCATGGAGGTGAAGTTGTTATGTCAATGTAGTACGGCACTTACATCAGCAGGAGGAAGGCTGTAGTGTAGACACTGACATAATTAGGTCAACATAAGCTGCCTTATGTCAACCTAACAGAGTAGTGTAGACAGCCCTGATAGTCAATTCCTACACTCATGCAGATTAATTCCTCCTGGAGCACAGCCTGAGCAGGAGAGGCACTGGGCTCCCCAGCAGTGGCAGGGAAGTTTATCGGTTTGGGGGATCCTGGCCGGCAGACAGGGGCAAGGAGCCAGCTGGGGTACCCCACCTGGGACAAGTCTGCACAGCCCCACGCAGCCCCTCTCTGCTGCGTGTCTCCGGCGGGCGGCCCACGCCCCCGGGCTGTGCTGCCCACCTGGGCCCTGCTCGCTCCGTGCTGCCCCCAGACCCACTGCGCTGCCCTGTGGGCTGCAGGGCTGGAGCAGCCTCCGCGCTGCACTGCAGCGCTCCCATCCCCGGCCGGGCCATGGCCCATGTGCCCAGGCTGCTGCACAGGGGCGTCTCTCCCAGGCCCAGCTCGGGATCCAATGGGGCAATGAGGGGGCAGGGCAGGTGGCGGGATTTGGGGAGGATCCAATGGGGGAAGGAGGGGACAGAGTGAGAGCGGGGATTGGGCGAGAGCCTCTCCAGGCTCCGCTGTGCGCCAGAGCAAAGGGAAAAATTGTTTTGTTGTCCAGTGTCTTGACTGAGCATCAGTTGGGACACATGACAAACAAGCAAATATCGGACAGTCCTGATAAAATCGAGACATCTGGTCACCCAATCTCAATAGAGACATGCTGAGCCAGACTGTGGAACCTTCAGGAAGCAGTTCAAATCTTTGCAACCAAGAAGGCATGGAAAACACCACTTTGATTATTCAAAACAGATAAAAATGCCAGTGTTACTATGCATACAAGAAAAGTTACACTTGCTATTCAGGCATTTGAAAATTAAGTGTTTACTTAAAAATTTTTAACAAAGCATTTTAAGTTATTAGTTCTTCATTACTGGGGTAAGTAGCAGAGCAGTACCATGAGAGGAGTAGAACAGGAAGAAGGCATAATTGAGAACCTTTCAAAGTTTTGGCCCAAGCGAGGGGGTATGGAGGTGTCATTTGAGCTCCCCACCTCAGGTGCCAAAATGTTGTGGGCCAGCCTTGAGACCAAACCGTGCTTCAGTTGTGTTGGGGAGGGCTACTGTATTGTAAACAGGTCCTGAAGTGTGATGGGAATGTCACTATAGAAAGGGGAATGTAAATATTAAATGTAAATTTCTGATTTGAGATAACTAAGAAATACCTTTTAGGTTTTACTAGCATTAAAAGCTATTAACTTAAGAATTCATTGGTACCTTAATTGTCATGAACCTAAACACTGTGCTATTTGTATATAGATGAAATTGGACAGTAGCCATAAGAATGGAAAATAAAGTGACCAGTATCAAAAAGTAGAAAGAGAATTTCTTTTGCAGAATTCCAAAAAGTTAGCACTTCATTTTTCAATGCAATTCCAGTTTAGCTGAATTCTGATTAACAACAGTTTGTGGCTTAAACTTACTTAATTTATATCTGAGGAATTTTGTAGAAATAAAATACGATTTTATCAAAATATTTTCTTGCCCAAAAAGGGAATATTTAAATCTTTATCTTTGAGAGACTGGCTGTGTAATATGTCTTGATATTTTTAGTTTGTTTATATACATTTTCCTAGAGAGAATGAGAGATGGAGAGAAAGAGTTTGCCGTTTTAATGGGATCTATGTTTAGATCTTTTATGGATCCATTAGCCTAGTCTGTGTGGTTTAAAAAAACAAAGGCCAATGTTGCTGTATTTAAACAAATACAAGCATCATCTAGTTTATTACCATTCACTATAAAAGGAGATCAACAAGCTGATGTGCAATTAACATACCCTGTCTTCCTGTTTCAGGTTTGGAAAGCTGTTTTTACTTATAAATTTATTTATAAGTAACTATGTGCTACTGTTGAATTTCTTTTCCTTTTGCAGTGGTGTCAAGTTAAGTGCACTGTTTTTTCTTTCTGATCTTTCTGATCTTCTGCTCCTTCATTCATGGTGCAAGGCAGGGCAGGCCTAAGATTTGTGCTATTAAGAAGGGTGATGGGAGAGCAATAAAGTACTTGCTACTCATGTGTTAATTCTAGGTACCTGCAAGCACAAAAGGGCTTCATCCCCTAGAAAACAATCTCTAGCAGTCACATGTTCCAGCACTATAATCTTCCACACTGTATATAGACCATACTGTAGTGAGACAAGCAATGTAGATATAGTGCAGCTATTTTTTTAAAAATCCATCCTCAACTAGGCTAGTAAATAACCATATATAAAGAGGTACCTTATTCTTTAGCAAAGAGTTATCAGAGAGCCAAAGTGATTAACAAAAGAGCCTACTTGGTCCTGCTGTTGAACATAAGTCACTCTCAAACAGATCAGCTTTTGCCCACTGTGTCTCTTCTGCTTTCCTTAAAATCCTTGGAATCACAGCCAGACCTTTCAGTTCAGTAGTAATTCAGTTCGTATAAATCTTTCGCCTTTCACTATCTGCTTTGCAGATTCCAGACTGGAGCCAAAGTATTCTGGTACATTTGCCAATAGACGGAGGCTGCTTTGAACACTTCCTTTAGCATAACAGTTAGGGATAACATCAACACCTGTGTGGTCTTTGTCTTTCTGCTTTCCTTCACAAGTTCAAGGATTGGAAAGTTTTCTCCCACCTTTTCCCAGTTTTAAATGAGGAGCTCAAAAATGTAGACGCAATTACAAAATTATAAACATACAGGTCTGGCTTTTATGTGCCACATGAGCCCTCGGGCAGTCTCAGATCCCAAAAGCAGCTGAGCTTAAAACTACAACCCAGTCCTTTGAAAGTTCAAACTTTGTTTATTCTTACTGTTTCTGTCTGGCTCCCTATTTATCCTAGAGCTCTATGTCACTCAGAAGGTGAATAAAAAACATCTTCAGCATGTGTCTCACACTGAGACTGCTACTTCATGACTTTCATTTGAGATGTCACACAGAGATTGGAAAAACCATTCGTTTCCATGTAGCAGGGGCCACTGTCCCAAAACTACTGTTGCTGTAAAGAAGGGCACTGTGAAGACACTTCCACCTGCTCTTCCCCTCTCGAGCTGTGGGAGGTTTGAAAACCATCCCATAATGTCATCTTTGCTCCCCTTCTTTGGTTCATGACTTCTCTTTGGGGGGGGGGGATGGGGAAGTTGATAGATATGCAAATAAAACTGATTTCTCTTCAGAGATATGGGGACTTCCATTACTTCATTTTCCACTTTCATTAACACTGTTGCCACTATAATGAGAGAAATAGAGTGGAATGAAACAGAGGAATAGAGACAAAAGGGAATAGAATTTATTTTCTTTAAACATGGCCCAGGGCTCCCTTTCATGCAACGCTCTCCCCAAACCACAGTGTCTTCCTTCTCTTCTAATGTGTGTGTGTTACCAAAAAGCCCCAACAAATCTGTTAATACAATGGTAGGGATGCACGGTTAAAAGATCTGGATTCCCATTCACACTTCTGAAGTGGTATTGGGAAAGGTTTTGTCCAATCTACACTAGCACTTAAACAGCTTTCAGCACTGGCTTAGGGGGACGCCATTGTTGCCAACCTGTGTCAGCAGCTGATGAGTTTCCTAGTCTAGCCTGGACTAACAAACTGGGAAATGTTAATGATAAGTTGGTGATTAATCTTTCCTACATTTAATTACCTCCAGTGATTTTAGTTTCTGTGGGAAACTCTCTAACTCCCTCTTACATCTTTTGAAACACAGGAATTCTCATACAAGACCAGGCCAGTGCTTCATCTTATCCAGTTTCCAACAGTATCCAGTACAGGCTAACCCTGAAGAACGTGCATTAAAACCTGCAGCAGGCAGTTTTGAGAGAATCTGCCGGTCACAGTTCCTTAGGTAACTGCACCTCTGACTCCTTTGTGGCCTTCTCAACAGCACGGTACGGTACTGACATCTCAGGTCTCTAGCTGTCACCTTTCTTGGGGCAGAGTTCAGGGACTCTCCTCCTAGACCAGGAATTTAGGCTGCAGTTCCTCCTTCAAAGCACTCTGATCACATCAGCAAGTCTGACTTTAGCTCAGCCCCTGCAGTCTTGCTCTCTCAGGACCAAGGACAGGGTTAACCAGTGACCAGCCAGCCTTCATAAAGCAAAGTTTTACTTATTCAAAACAAAGCACTACAGAGAAAACATACATTAAAAACAATAAACAGATAATTTACAGGAATTAGCTTACCAAGGAGTCATCCATTTTCCACATGGAGACCCTGATAGGAACAAAGTACTTCAGGACCTTTCCACATGATCTGGCCCTCTTGGTCATAGTGTCAAGTCAGTTCTTTGATTGTGTGAGAGTGACCTCTCTTCCTCAGTCAGGATGGTCGCTTTTATACAGAGTGTTTTTTGTTTGACCCCCTCTTAAACCAGATCAAACTACTCTATGCCTTTTCCCCTAGGGAGTCTGACTTATCCAGACATGCTACCTGCCTGGGGGTTTGCCTTAAGTATCTCCAGTGATTTTAGTTCTGCGGGATACTGTTTAGCTCCCTCCGTGAAGGCATCTATACTTATAATCTTTATAGCATTGATGCAATAATCATTGGATCTTCCAGATGTTCATAATATCTGTCACACTGACCACAAAGAGAATTTCTTCCTAAACTTTCTAGCTGCTTCTTTACCTAAGGCCCATTTGTGTGAGGTGCTGAGTGCCCTCAGCTCCCATGGACTTTGGTGAGAGCTGAGGAAGCACAGCACTCGACCAGTTCAGGCCCTTTTTCTCTTCAATAGCTCATCATTAAAGGGTGTTGGCAATTTCCCTTTAAAGGCACAGTACCAAATAAGCACTAGGATGGCACAGATGTATCACGGGACAAGTATTATAAAAGTCACACAGACCTTGTTTCCTATTCTCGACTGCTGTGACAGGAAGTAGGGCAGTTAGCCATCCCTTAATTAGGTTGATTCTGTATTATTTTATGACTTAAGATCTTGACATGAACTATGTGAACTGAAGGCAGTCAGTGCAGCTGACAGAGCATCAGCGTCAGATCTAGTGCCAGACCCAATGGTCCTCAAGAAGGCAAAACTCCCATTGAAACCCCTATATGTAAGACTCTGAAAGTCTATACATAAATCTCTTCCTGCATCCTATTATAATGACATCTCTCGCTGAACATTTGCTAGTCAAAAGCCTTCAGCTTTCTCTGAAAATGGAATAAAACTAGCAGGAAAGGAATATAATGACTCATACCAGAGTATTCTTAGCATATGTAATAATGTCAAGTCACTAGCCCCATTACTTAGCACCCAACCATGTTGTGAAGGAAATCTATACTCATTGGCTAGTTCTTATTCATAAAAACATGACAATTTTAAAAAACCCTGAGTTATTCATCTATAAATTACACTGCCTGGAAATTTGCAGGACAGTTAAATCTATCAGCAGAGACCAGTTCACATCCTAAAACTGATTTAATTCTGGGGCATATTTTTATACATTCATGAAACAGTAGCAGAATTGGTCCAGTCAGAGCAGCAAGAAATGTTCCCCTGTGCTGTGAGGAAAATATTAGTACTTCCCTAGCATCTTCCATCTGATACTCTTATAAAGTGCTATAAAGGGCAAATCTTCACAACACTTCAGTGAGGTAGGTACTTCAGAGTAGTAAATGGAAGTGTAGGAAGGTTAAATGACTTCTTACAAGGTGACACAGAGCTACACCTATAACCCAGTTCTCCTGACTCCAAGTCCTGCACCCTCGCCATAATCTTGTCTCTCATGACCTGCAATGATGAGCGTGCTAGTTAAGGATTGCTATCTGGACTACGTAATATGTTGCAGTGAACCCTCAGACCGTCCAAATCTTATCTGCTTTCTTGTTTCATCACCAGTTCAAAAGTCAGCTTGGCTATGTGAAAAGATTTTGAAGCCTCTTACGTCAGTTTCTAGGGTGGCTCTGAACTCAGTTTAAGTGAATTTGGGCTGAATTGTGGTTTCATGTTGACACCAGGCAAAACTCAGCATTTCTGACCTAATTTTCTGCGAGTTCTTTGGGTTCGCTGAAACCTGAAGTTCAAGAGCTGAGAACTCACAGTGATCAAAAGTGTTGAAAAACATTGCAGTGAAACCCAGTAAACCAACACAGGCAAACTTCAAACAGCTCTATCTGGTAGGCTATAAAAAGGTAGTATACTTAAATGTTAGCATTTCACTTCTGAGTAGTACATCAGAATCTAGTACATTGACTACAGATTTATCTATTGTCGTCTTCTTTTTCCTGATGGTGGTTTCTGTTCAATTCTAGACTCAGATTCTTAGCTGATGTAATTAGAGCTGATTGAGCTACATCAGTTTAAACCAACTAAGAATTTGTCACAATGGGTTCAGTTTTCTCTGAAATACATGGGAATTTCTGGGGAAATCTGGTGGATTTTGGTTAGGAGCCACTGGCTAAGTCTCTTGTGGATATGCGTACATAGCAATTAAATATCTGTTTCTGGCCTGGATCAGCTGGCTTGGGCTCAGGCTGCAGGACTGTGAAGGTTCTGTGTAGATGTTCAGGCTCAGGCTGGAGCCCGAGCTCTGGGAGCCTCCCCTCTGCCAGGGTCCAAGAGCTCAAGCTCCAACCTGAGCCCAAACGTCTACACAGCCCTATGAGCCTGTGTCACCTGTTGGTCTTTAATTGCTGTATAGATGTACCCTGTGAATATCTTCTTTAATTAGCTTTAAAGGTGACCTAAGATGACTACTTCTAATTGGGAGTGTGCTCTTTTTACTCTTTTTTTATGGGTCAGAAGAGGAAGTGTATGTGTCCATTTGAAAGGTTTATTTTCACCTTTTTTTAACCTTAGAAATATCAGAAATATCTAGTCTGGTCTTTGTTGGTTTTGCTGGAGGACCTTCTGGATATCTTAAAGGATGTTTATTGTGAACCTTAGTTGAGGTGGTAGGTATATCAAATATTTTAACAAAGATTTCCTTTTCCAAAAGTGTTAATTAGGCAGTGAAGTTAAATAGATGTAACCAAAACAAATTTAACTGTTTTACTAAAAATCTCTTCCTCTCTCAAAAACTCCTTTCACTGTCTTGAATCATGTGATGTTACCTTTCACTAATTCTCAATAACTGTAGAATCTTCCAGAGTGGACAAGACCTGAATTTCTAATGTAAGAAACAAGCAGAAAAAGAACCTTTACAAAATGTAGGCCTTCTTTATACATATCATAAAAAAACACAGAAGTACACAAGCCCCCACCTTTTCCCCCTCCTCTGTACGTCACCTTTAAAAGGTATTTTTTCTTATGTTGGTTATTTTTATTTTGCCTAATTGACCTAGTGGTTGTGGTCTGTATCACCAGGCCAGAGATCAGCTTCCAGCCAGAGTTGTCTAGTTTTGCTTATAATTGCAAAAGGTTTCCTTCTTCTATTAGCCTAGTTTTAAAAGGAGGGTAGTATCAGTATTTTCCAGAAAGATAGCCACATGAAGATGATGAGTTCTACTCATCCATCAATATGGCAAGGATTTCTGTGTGTAAGCCCCAGTGGTGGTTGTGGGTCTTGCCCCTTGTAAAACTGTAGACATTGATAAGAGATTCCAGTGTCATTTGAGCAATTTTGTTCTTTTATATATTTTTGAAGGTCTGAGCTATACTTAGTGTTAGGTTGATATAGCTACAATGCTCAGGGGTGTGAAAAATCCACACCTCTGGGCAATGTAGTGATGCTGTCATAACACCCAGTGATGCAACTAGGTCAACAGAAGAATGCCTCAGTCAGCCTAGCTACCCTTGCTTTGGGAGGTGGTGGTCTTACACTGATGGAAAAAACCCTTCTGTTGGTGTAGGCTGTGTCTATACCAGTGGTTCTCAGGGCCCACAAGGTGTTACGTGGGTCGCAGGTTGAGAACCACAGCCCCCCGCCCCCACGCCCCGCAAAAAAACAAACAAAAAAACTCCTCCACAGTCCCCCATGTCCAGCACTCCCTGCCAAGGCCCCTCCTAGAGGGGAGGGCACCCCCACCCCCTCACTGCCCAGAGTGCTCCCCCTCCTCACAAACCTGCCCAGAGACCCATTCTCCCACACCCTTCTCCACTACGGCACTCACCAGTGCCCTTCTGGCAGTAGCACTCCAGCAGGCTGCCAGAGGCTGTCTCCTCCTCAGCCTGCCCCACCCCCTTTCAGACCGGAGTGGCAAATTTTACATTCTTTTAGCACACAGCTGGGCTGCAGCTGTGTGCTAATTGGGCTGCATGTGGCGTATGGGCTACAAGTTGAGAACTGCTGTTCTATACTGTGTGGTTATGTCAACATAGCTATGACACCATAGTGGTGACAGTATATTTCCTGTAGTGTAGACAAGCCCAAAGTCTCCCTGCTTTTCTTTTTCTGGCATTTATACTGTTTGTTTCTTGAGTTATGTGGCAATATTAGCAGTGAGCATGTCTTAGAATTGCTCAGGCTTGTAGCTAGGCAAACAAAAGTGAGGATGCTTTGGGAAGGCAATAAAAACATAAATGTAGTAGGCATCCTCCCCCCAGAAAATTGTGACATGTCAAGTGCAATCTTCTGTGTTTTAGAAGGTTCTTAGACAAACAAAACCAAAACTCGAAGAAGGAAGCCTATTTATGATTTATTTGGAATTGTAGGAAACAATTTGATGACAAATTATATGGCATTAAAACACCAACAAACATGTATCAAAAACCTTGTCTCAGAAATACTCATATATACTCAAAAAAGGGCCCACATTGGATTTACGTGGTTCTATTGTTATCCTCTCCTCTGTACATGTGGCAGGGACCCTAGACTCCACTGTCCACCTCCCAAAAACAATGAGGAGTCCTCAGCCCACCCTCACATTTGAGTCTATATAATATTTTGTTACCAAACTTTCTGTTTAGACAAAACCAATTTGAAACCCACTGATTGGTTTTTGTCCTCCCTCTTTCCCCATGTGACAGTCTTTCCTTTCATGGCTCTTTCCCCTGTGTCCTGTTCTCTTTCGCCCTCTAGGGCCTGATCTACAGCCCATGGAAGTCAATGCAAGTCTTTCAACTGACTTCAATGGTTTTTGGATCAGGCTCTAAATCTCTCTCCATGTTTTTTTGTGCCTCTGCCTTTCTCCTTTCTCACTCATTTCTTCCATAATCTCCCATTAGCTCCCAGTCACAGCTCTCCTGCTTCCCCTGGCTCCCTTACTTTTGCTTTCTATTCCCTGTCTACCCTTTCCTGTTCTGTTTTCTCCATGCCCCTCTTTAGCCCCTTGCTCAAGTTTTCTTCTCCCACTCCTACCCCATATTCCAATCACTCACCCCACACTTCCATATTCACTCTCTTGCCCTAGCTGAGGCTCCCGTATCTTTCTTGCCTCCACTGTATTTCTTTCCCATTCTCCCACTGCTCCATCAGTGCAGGCAGCCATGTGCCCCAGCCATCATTAAAGGTCTGTAATGTATTATTTCTACCTGTACGTTCTGATGTTGGAGGCAGGGTCTGGCTAGGAGTAGGTTGTTTTGTCCTCTGGTGAGGTTAGTGAGATGGATTCCAGTACCTTTAGAATTTTTGATTTTTAAGATCAGGTGTTCTTATCTCAAAGTAAAAAAGAAAAATAAGCTCCTTGGGCCAAATTCATCCAGCTGAAGTCAATAGAGTTACACGCTCTTACACCAGGCAGTGATGCTCAGACTGAGGCACGCAGGCTGCAAGTGGCTCTTTAATGTCTCCTGCAGCTCTTTGCAGCACATGATATTAAAACACTGATTTAATTATTAACCAATTAGGATGTTTTTACTATGCTATTAATCAATTGTAGTTGATGAAATAATACTTGGTCAGTCATTTTGCTGAGAGAATAATATATCAATATATAATATAGATATAAAACTAAATATTTCCCCTATCATACTGCTTAAATACAAATATATAGTACTATAGTAAATGGAACAATGAATTCACACTACTGTGGCTCTTTTGGGCAATGAGGATTGTTAATTGGGCTCCTGAACCGCTGAGGTCTGAGTATCACTGCACCAGGACTTAGGCTTGGTCTACACTACGTGTTTAAACCGATTTAACGCTGTACCCGTCCACACTACGAGGCCCTTTACATCAGTATAAAGGGCTCTTTAAATCGGTTTCTGTACTCCTCCCTGACGAGAGGAGTAGTTGCTAAAATCGATATTTACAATATCGGTTAGGTTAGTGTGGCCGCAAATCGATGGTATTTGCTCCGGGTGGTATCCCACAGTGCACCACTGTGACCATCTGGATTAGCATCTGAATCGAATGCAGTGGCAGGTAAACAGGAAAAGCCCCGCGAAATTTTGATTTTCATTTCCTGTTTTCCCAGCAGTGGAGCTCTGATCAGCCAGGGTGGCAATGCAGTCCAAATCCAAAAAGATGTCCAGCATGGACCATACGGGAGATACTGATCTGATCGCTGTATGGGAAAACATTCTGTTCTATCAAAGTCCGTTACAGAAGACGAATGCAAGCGTTTGAAAAAAAAATCTACATGCTACACAGTGCTGCGTGAACAAGCGTAACGGGAGCCAGAGACTCAAATGGATGCTCATGGAGGGAGGAGGGAGGAGAGAGGGTTACTGAGGACTCCAGCTATCCACAGTCCACAGCAGTCTCCGAAAAGATTTGCATTCTTGCTGGGCTCCATGCCTTAGGGTCAACACATGTCCGGCGTGGTTCAGGGAATAGCTCGTCAATTTACCCCTCCCCCATGTGAAAGAAAAGGGAAAGAAAATCATTTCTGACTTTTTTCAATGTCACCTGTGTCTACTGAATCGTGGTAGACGTGATGCTGCAGCAGTGAAGAGCAGTATCCGCTCCTCTCCCTCCCCGTGGCAGACGGTACAATATGACTGATATCCGTTATCACCATCAGCCCGTGATGCTCCTGGCTCGCTCAGGTGAGTGGCCGGGGCGCCTGGGTAAAAATAGGAATGACTCCTGGTCATTCCCAGTAGATGGTACAGAACGGCTGGTAACCGTCTTCATCATAGCAACTGGAGGCGTGAGCTCATCACCCCCTCCTTTTGTGTAAAGAAAGATTCTGTCCTGCCTGACTGTCATAGCAGCGGCATGCTGGCTTCTCTCCCCACAACGTTTAATATGCTGCTGGACTGTCATAGCGCAGGAGCTGCTCCCCTCATTTTATCTCAATAACAAGTCACTGTTTCTTATTCCTGCATTCTTTATAACTTCATGACACAAATGGGGACACTGCCACGGTAGCCCAGGAGTTGGGGGAGAGGGAAGCACGGGTGAGGTTGTTGCAGGAGCACCCCCGTGAATGGCATGTAGCTCATCATTTCTGCGGATCTGACACGAAGCAGCTGTGCTCTCTGATACACTGGTTCTCTAGTTACACTTGCCCATATTCTAGGCAGATGATTCTATTTTTAGAACCATAAAGGAGGATTGACTCGAGGAGTCATTCCAGTTTTGCCTTTGCGCCCGCGCCGATCTCAGCCAGGGGCACCCATGATAGCAGCCGACAGTAGAGAAGGACAGATAACAGTCATCTCATTCCAATTTACACTGCAGCAGACGTACAGAACGACTGATAACCATCTCTGCTATCATGCAAAAGCAAGTGAATGCTGCTGTGTAGCGCTGGAGTATCGCCTCTGTCCGCGGCATCCAATACACATACGGTGACTGTTAAAAAAAAAACCGCTGAATGGGCTCCATGGTGGCCGTCTGCCAGGCAATCAGGGAAAAAGGGCACGAAATGATTGTCTGCCGTTGCTTTCCCGGAGGAAGGAATGACTGATGACATTTTTGCCCCATCCGCGACAATGATTTTTGCCCCATCAGCCACTGGCTCTCACCCAGAATCTAAGGGGTGGGGGAGACGGGGAACAATGGGATAGCTATGGAATAGTACCACAGTGCAACACTCCGGAAATCGACGCTAGCCTCAGACCATGGACGCACACCGCCGAATAATGTGTTAGTGTGGCCGCGTGCACTCGACTTTATACAATCTGTTTATAAAACTGGTTTATGTAATCAGAATAATCCCGTAGTGTAGACCTCCTTAGTCTAGCGCACTTCTTTTAGAGATATTGTCCTGGGTTGTGATGTTCTGATTAAAAATGGACCAAGGTCTGAACTTACCAAAAGTTCAGGAGGAAGGTGGCAGAGCTGAATCAGGTGTCTCAACTACGGTCCATCTCTAATTTCTTCTTTTATAAAGGCAGTTGTATGACCAGTAAATAGCAGTTGCTTTATTTTGATTTTTAAGCTATTCATCCAACACTAGTAGAAGCCTGACAGAAGAGATATGGCCCTTAGCAGCAAAACCTTATGGCTGCTGCTATTGTACATTATGCATTGTATTAATAGAATATAGGGTAGAGCCATGTACATTCTTTTCCAGTACAGAAGTCAGCTCCACTGCTCCATCCACTCTTGTATTTTGCCTCTGGCAGCAACCACTACCTGATGCTTTATCAGAAGAAGAATTTCTCCATAATGCATCTGGCCTATTGTGCAGTAAGGGGAGGGGATCCTTCCAGTGCCTTTTGGAGCCACTCAGTTTACATTTTGAAGATTAGATTTGATGAGTGTTAGGTCAGGTTATGAGCACTACACTGTATGCTGCTCAAATGTAAAGAGAAACCATCAATTTTTTCAAAAATGATACTGTCCATACCCTTTTATTACCTGTTACAAACTACACCTCAAGAGAGAAATTGCTTTCCCCCCCAATCTATCTACTCTGTGCATTTAAGAACACTGTGTATACTCAATTTCACAGTTTTACCTATTGTGTGTGTGTGTGTTTTCCACAGTGGAAGGGGAGGGGAAGTGGTGTTGTTTTAAACAGGAAAATGTGATTTGTAAAGCTATCACAATTGGCCAGGGGACTGAAGGATAAGTGTTGTACTTGACACTACATTTAACTCATTTTGGAAAATAAACTAGATCCCTTTAATGAAACCTCTGCTGAAGGATCTTTGTTTCCCATAGCTTGTCTGTGGGATAGGTTCTTTAATTTTTGTTCTTTAGGATTTATTTGAAAATTTTACCATAAAATGAGAAAATGAAACTACAGTTTGAAAATGACCTCAACAGCCTGAGCTGACAAAAAAACAAACAAATACCAACAACCCCTACAGACAGAAATTGAGTTTTCTCATAGAACACTGTGCAGAGGTATAAAGTATGCTGAGATACTGAAGGTGATTCCCACCTATGTGCTATCTCTCAGCACAGGTACCTGATCTGATCTTAACTCTTCTGTAACCCATTCAGTGCCCTATCTTCCCTTATTTCCAGGTTGGGGGGGCTTGGCTACTCCTTTCCCACTACAAATATTCCTGACCCTCTCCTCTTCTCTGGAGGAATTCTACTTTCCACTCCCATAGCAAAGCCTCCTTTCCTGACTTCCACTCAGCTCTCAAGTTGTCCTGCTATTGTTCTTTCTTCAGAAGAGTACTCAGTCCCAGCCTCCTCCTTTGTCTCCCCATCCCTTGAAGCACTTGTTCTCAGTTAAAGGTTCTTGATGGGCATAGGCTCCATCTATGCTCCAGATTCAGATCCATGTTTTATTACTATCTTGACAAGTTTCACTTTGGATTTCATTCTGTTGTGATGTGATTTAAATGTAACATTTCATCCAATTTTAGATAGGTCTGATTGAAGACAGATAAATACTCAGGATAATGCATAAAAATAAGCTTCAAGAGATAGGTTATTCTGAGTGCCTTGCAGAAATTAAATCCACTATCCAGGGATTTCACATTCACCACCTATACATTATGGCTAAGGCTATGTTTTAGTCATGGATATTTTTAGTAAAAGTCCTGGACAGATCACAGGCAGCAAACAAAAATTCGTGGCTCATGACCTGTCCATGACTTCTGCAATATACCCCTGACTAAATCTTGGAGGGAGTTCTGGATTGTTCTGGATAACTGGAGACAGCACAAAGGATCAACATCTAACAAAGGAGAAAAAGAGGGATATTGAATTGGAAAAGTGAAGAGATCCAATATGGAATGTGAGCATATCTTTGAAAAAAGTAGCAGTCCCAGAAAGATCTTTCAGGATGACGGCTGATGTGCCTACCTCTGCATTAAGCAATAATCCTCTGGTTAGGTCAGTGATAGATTTGAAGGTGACTGTAATAATTTAAGAACACTTTATGTTCTGTATGCTTGCCTGGTTGTTATAAAGGGTTTCATGTAAACATTAAGTTAATTCAAGAAGAGGCTGTTTGCACATAGGCAGAAAAATAGTATAATGGCTTCACTGAGTTGTCTATCCACCAACACTTAAGGGACAGTGAAAGAGCTTTCAAGTTCCACCTCCAGACACACTGCTGAGCTCAGCTGGTGGGTTTTGGAGAGCCTGACAAACAAGCTGCAGGAAACTGAGAACAGAAGCTTTTGGCTGGGTTTAGAGAGAGGTCCTTAAGGCCAGCGGGAGAGAGAGAAAAGGGAACAGATTGAGATCCAGAGGTTAGGAGTCTGGGGGCCTGACAGACCTGCCTAGGGCCTTAGGTAAGAAAAGCAAGCATGCAGACCCCTTGTTTTAAAAAATCCCCTTTATCTTGTTTGCTTTGTTCTGTGGCTAAATAAATAGTAGTTTGGTTTTGGGTCTTCATAGTTCATTGGTCACAAGCTCCTGAAGGGAAGAACCACAGGTACTGAATCCAGTCAGACCTGCTGGTTAGCATGGTTGATACAGAGGGTTCTGTAGTTTAGGTCCTGGTCTGACAGTGGGAGAATTGCATGATTTCATCAGGGGAAAGGTAAAGGCATGTACTCAGAGAGCAGAAGGGCAGCTAGCCTGTAAGTGTGACATTAGCAACAGCCAGGTTTGAACCTAAGACCTCTGGGTCCTAAGCAAAGACTACAGTCACTTGAGCTAATACTGGTAGCAGAGTGTAGTTAGCATGTGGCTATTCTCTGTGGATCTGCCCCTTCCACTGGGAAATGTCTGCCCCAACTGTAACAAAATCTGTGGACCCTGGATCAGCTTCATTAGCCACCTGGGGATCCACCAGGGATAACTGGCTATCATTTTATGGAAGACAATAATCCTCAAGCTCCAAGGGATTTCCGACAAGTCACAAAGGAGACAGGCACACTTGGCCTGAATGTTACATCTAGAGATGAGAAGGCAATTCACAGGCAATCCCTGGGGTGGGAGGCATGTGGGCTCATTTACCCTCCACTCCAGATTTTTGGTTGCACCCCCACAAACTCAGACTGGCTGGGTGACTTGCTGAAGTGAGTTGGGGGTGGAGGTGGCGCTCCCTCCCTGAACTCTACCACATGGGGCTGGTCTGAGCCACCTGGTGTCACCACTCACCCCTAGGGTGGCAGGCCCCACAGTTTGAAAACCGCTGTGATGTGGTCATGTGCCTCCCAGAACCTTTACACTGCCCTCCCCCACTGTGAACAATTACGTGTTGCCCCTGGAAGGCATGTTGCTGTGTTATGAACAGCCTAGCGCTGGAAATGAACAGGAGGGGGCTTCAGTGATCAAGGCATGAAATCAGTGATTCAGCAGAGTGAGAGTTAAGATAGTGGTAGCTTCAGGTGATGTTGCAGATGTGGTGGTAAGTGAACTCTCAGAGTGGTGCAAGGTGCAAAGGAATTCCCTCAGCACGAGGAGGACACATCTGAGTATAAACAAGAAGTAAAAGCGATGCTAGCTTGAGAGAGGAGATGGATGAGCTGGGTATATGTACCAGTCCACATGCAGTGCATTGCAGTGGCACGATGGGGAGGAGGGACACAACATTTCTGTCTACTTGGGGCAGCCTGATCTCTACATATGTTGCTTTTCTCAGTGTAAATGAGCCCTTGTTAATTCACTGAGGGAAAGAGCTGTTTATTTATTGCACCCAACACCTGCTGTTTTAATTGGTCACAACTATTTACAGGTAGGTGGGATTTTGTCTGAGTCAATACACTTTACACTGCAAAATAGTTGCACCCATATCTAGATGTGAGCAAAAATAGCTCCTAATATAATTACATTATCTGAGAGTGAAGTGACAGTAGCTGTCTGGATTGCCCAGGAAAGGTTGTATGTGGAAGTGATAAATCATCACTTCAGTGGTATCTTACAGGGAGAAGTTAAAGTTCTCAAATCCATGGAAAAGGGCAACGGGAGGTCACCGCATGTAACTAGCATTTATGTAGGGGGTTCAGCGATATTCAGCCTGAATAGTCTACCAAGGGGTGTGGCTGGAAAGCAGTAAATCACTGCTTGAGTGCTGGCTTGTGCGTCTCTCAGAACTATGCAGCTGCTGAGCTGTTGCACGCAGTATACAGAGCTCTAGGCTGCTCAATTAGAACTTCAAAAGACTAGAAGAATTCTCTTCAATCGACGTGATTCTGGTTTAGCTGTGAGATCTGACTGAGAGCCACCAGTGTCTGCCTGCCTTCCCGAACCGATCTGGCTCCGAGATGAAGGGTATGCTGCACTGATCTGAAAGTGTGCGAGGCGCTTCAGAGAGGTAAGTGGCTTACTGTTACTTGTCTAACTTCAGATTAAGCAGAGACAAGTCACTGAACCAGAAGCCTTTAAAGATTTTACATCACTATTTTTCTCTGTATTTTGTTATCCCAGTAACGATACAATGATTCGACCGGGGTGCTTTTAGGAGACTTTAATGTGGAGATCTTTGATCTATATAATGAACAGCCATTAACTAAATGAAAAGTGTTACCATGGTAATAGTGATGCACTGGAATTTGCCCATAAATATTCCAACTAATTTACATTGAGCAGACGGAGCTGGCGTTCGCACTTGCATATACAAATGATCAGTGAGCTTTGTTAAAAATATTCTGGGTTTGTATATGTGTGTAAAAATAACATTTGTTCTAATAGTTTGGTGTGGTGGTCATTGTTTACAATGTGTTACCCTGATTACTGTATCAAAGGGTGCTCAACTGCTTTGGAAATTAATTGAATGGGGCTCTGCTGGAGGTAGAACATTTCGAGGAGACAAACTTTTCAACTAATCTCTTCGAAAGCTAGCAAAGAAAGAGAAGTAGCCTGCCATGTAACTGTGTTGACAACATTGTTCTTTTTCTTGGATGACGAATGAATAGCTGGTTGTATTTGTCTCCTGGGGGAGGGGAGAAAAGAGAAGAGCTCACATCTGACTCATCTAAACTATTTGGTAGCTCTGAACTAAGTCTGGCCTCGATTTTAGGCGTTTAGGGCTTTGCGGAGTTTAGAGATTTCGGAGGTTAGAGATGGGCTCTGTGGAAACTGCTTCAGTACACAAAGATAGGTAAACGATGACTATTATTTTAAAAGTCAAAAGCAGCTGGTGCATTCAGGCTCGTGTTCCACATAGCAGCCAAAGGAAAGATACAATGTTGAGTGTCAAGTCACAAATGATGAGGTCTGTTATTGATTACATAATTTTGCTTTGTTTGAGGAGCACATACTAAAATGCTGCTTCTTGTCCTAATCTTCTGTTACTGTTTTTTACATAAATCCATTAGTAGTACAAAATAGACGAGTTGTATGTTAACTATTGGAAAGAACTCTGAAATAGTTCATGTGGATGTTCCTGGTAACTCAGAGAAATCATGGGACTAGAACAGCATGATAACATGCCAAAAACAGAGGTGGTCTTGTCAGATTGTCCGTCTCTGTCTGCACAGAGGGGAAACAGCATAGGTACTGGAACTAGGGGTGCTTGCCTCGCACACCCCCGGCTTAAAGTGGTCTCCATCATCTACAGAGTTTACAGTTTACTCCTGAGGCATTCTGTGCCTAAAAATTATGCGCACAATATTTTAAAATTCTGCAAGTTTTATTTGTCAATAAATACATGCAGAGGCTCCAGCATGGCAGTGGGGAGCACAGGCCACTAGCTTGCTGAAGGTGGGGGGATCACCCTGCAGCCCCCTCCCCACCCAGGACACAGATTCAGTGGTGAGACCGGACCTGACCCTGACACAGCACAAGGCCTGGACCTGTCCCAGAAAAATTCTGGGGCCTGCTTCTCTGCACCAGGTGCACTAGGGTGTGAGGCAGGCAGGCTTAACCAAACAAGATCCAAGTGTGGGGAAATCTAGGTGTGGGTGAAAGGATTCTGTGTAGGACGATCTGGGTGCAGGCAGCTCTGGGGGTGTGTGTCTAGGTGTGGGGTGGGATATGGATGCACAGCGTCTTGTTGGGGGGGGTTCAAGGTGCAGGGGTAATGGGACTCTGCAGGGGCTTCCAGGTGAAGGTGGTTGGGGCTCAGTGGGGGGGTCTGGGTGTGGAGGTCTCAGTTGGGGGAGTGGGGCTTGGGGTGGGGATCTGGGTGCAGCTCATTGGGGGTCTGGATGTGGGGGCTTGGGGTTGTGCTCTTCAGGGTAGGGGTTTGAGTGCAGGGAGCTCAGTGGGGGGTGGTCTGAGTGCAGGGGCAGGGGTCCAGAGGCAGAGGGCCTGGGTGCAGGGGGCTTCAGAAGCAGGGGTTGAGATTCGGTGAGGTGAGGTTTGGATATGGAGGGCTAGGAGACTTCTGGAAGGAGCCGGTGAAGCTTGTCAGGGGTGTCTGGGTATGGGAGGTCCATATGCATGGGGATTGGGTGGAAAGGGGAGCAGCTCCCTGTACAGTGACCCCTCTCCAGCACAACAGAGGAGAAATGAGGACAGGAAGCAGGGGAGGATGCTGAGCTTCCTGTAGCTAGGGGAGGTTTCTGGGGGTGGATTTGATACCGCCCCAGACACTGCTTGCAGGGGAAGAGGAAGCCCTGTCCTGTCTTGCCTCCAGCCCAGCTGTCACTAGCAGCTGATCCTGACTCAAGATAGGAGCCACTGGCTCCTGGGTGTCCCCAGCTTTGAGGTGATTTACCTCTCCACTGGCTGCTCCAGGTGCCTGAAACGATGTACCTGCTCTGCTAGGGAGTAGTGTGTGACTGCTTTTGCAGATTCCCTTTGCTTCCCTGTCAGAAAGTCATTTTTCTGTGGGAAAGCAAAGAAATCTACAGGGGACATGAATTCTGCACACCTGCAGCGGCACAGAATTCCCCCAGGAGTAACAGTTTGGTTCAATGACTCTCAGTACCCCCACTGTACAAATTGTTCCAGGACCCCTGGGAAACAGTGATTTTCATTTAAAGAGCTAGTTGAAAAATACTCCAATTTGACCTTATTTTATCTTCAGGAATGGAGAGAAGGAGGATCCAGATTTTTTTTTTATCCCTAGTCAAGGATGTTTGATTTTGAATGGCAGATCAACCAACAATGAGCAGTTGCACTGTGTGGGTCTAATTTCATCTTACCTTCACAGGAGTATGTAACATTTTCAGGGAATTGTATAGTATGATGAAAAGTCCAAATTATGAGCTACTTACTCAGTTTTTACTGAGTCCTAGTAATATGAATAGTTAATGCTTAGCTTTTATATAGCTTTGTTTCTTAATTCATAGATCTCAAGACATTATATAGATTGGGAAACTGAGAAACAGGTGAAGTGACATGTCCAAGACAAATAAGAGCATGTCATAGCAGAACTGGGGAAAAAACCCAGGTCTCCTGATTTAGGGAAATGGAAATCAGTGGGAATTTTTCCTGGTTAAGGACTTTATAAAAATTAAAGTCTTGACTTCATTGGGATTTGAAGGCACTCAGCATCTTCTGAGAGATGGTCAGATTTTCAGAATCTTTCAGAATGAGCTTCTAAGTAAGGATCTCAGAATTTGGCTGAGAATTTTTTAAAAATGTTCATCATAGAAACGTTCATTATGATTTAGTAGAGGTTTTCTGCTTGACAAAATGCATTTTAAATTTTGTAGATTTTACTTTAAAACTAACTTGATCATATTACAATTTAAATGACTAACAATCCCAAAGAACACTTAAAATTGAAATATTAGAAATATTTATGCATACATTCATTTTTTAAAAGAAAACAAAATTTAGTTTGTGGCCAGTTGTTATAAATCTAATGAAATGATGTGATAAAAAGACTGATCTGAAATTTTTTTTTTACAAACAGAGGGGGATTTGTTCAGTTAAACTTTTTTCTCAATAGTGAGTTAAAAATCTGGTATGAAATATAAGATGGCCACGGTTTTATTTTAATTTGAAACTGATATTGAGTAAACCCAAGTCATCCTGGTTTATATGCGTTCCACTGACTCAGAATAATGGGTATAAAAAACTGTTCAAATAGGTTGTGAGCTTATCATAATATAGGATAAGGATTAATCAGCTTTTCTTTTCTTTTCTTTTTTAATTGTAAGTACATTTGACCTCTTTTCAGGAGCTGTTTCAAAGCTCTAGTCTGTCAGTAATCTCATGTGTTTGATGCTTGGCAGACTCTGGCTTGTTACTGATACAGGTTTAGATCCTTTGAACTCTTGCTTGTGCTCTCCCACACTCACCCCCTTTATCATATCAGGTTATGGATTCCCTGAACTTTTGTATTCTTTTCAAAGTCTTCAGGCCAGTTTGCCATGGAAGCTAGAGTACCAATTAATTTTATAGTACCTGTATCAAAAGCTTGGTGTTATGCAAGAATTTTTTAATCCCAGATAATTTTATGCAAGCACCTGTTGGTGCAAGAATACTTATTTGATTTTTAAGTATTTTCTTGGCTACTTTACACTAATGCAGAAAAATGTGTATTCCCTGATAGGGAGGAAATCAACATGACATCTATCTATTCTTTTTTTTAAAGTTCAAAATAGTTTTCAGCTACTATGTCTGTCCAAGCCACCTGCCAACTTCTGTGGTTTTTCAATCACATTTTTTTTTTTTTAGATATATGGTTCTTCCCTCGATATGAAAAACCACCCACACCAGCAATAGGGAAAACTGAAGGTCTTGATCCTGTCATTGACTCTGCATGGGTCCTTCACTTGAGTGCAGAAGGCTGCCAGTGCCAATTCAATTTCAGGATCAGGGCTTTGCTGACTATATATTGAAAATGTGAAAGGGACTATACACAAAGTGCTTGAAAATGTGCAAAGTAAACAAACTGAAAAATATATATTTTCTGTAATCTCTTTCAGTTACAATATTCTTAGGGATTACTTATAATAGTACTGTAAGTAAAATGTTTTTAAACAGGTGTGTGTTTTAAATTGACTGTGTCCCTTTAAATGTCTCGGAATAGTTTGTTTACTTGAATTGGATATGCACATATCACTCTGCTCCATCCCTCTTAACTCCATTACTAGAGAGAGCAGTGAGAGGCAGGGCTGAGGAAGGAGGTTAGTATCAGTGATGGTACAACCAAACCAAGGCCATGGCTACACTGGAGAGTTGCAGTGCTGGTGGTGGGTTTACAGCGCTGCAACTTAGTAAGTGTCCACACCCGCAAGGCACATCCAGCACTGCAACTCCCTGGCTGCAGTGCTGGCTGTACACTTGGTCTGCTTGCGGTATAACGATTGCAGCACTGGTGATGCAGCGCTACTCATCAAGTGTGGCCACCAAAAGCGCTGTTATTGGCCTCCAGGGTATTAGGAGGTATCCCAGAATGCCTGTTCACAACAAACGGGAAGAGTGGCTGAACTCTGTCCTGGCTCACCGGAGCTGCTTATCTAAAAAACAAACACAGCTCCTGTTTGCTCGAGAAGAGGCAGGGGAATTCCTTTGGAATGTTCACAGCTGTTTACTTGAGTAGAGAAGACACAGGGCGGAGGGAGAGGGAGGAGTCCGTGTTGAAGCAGCTACTCATGTGGTCTGAAGGCTATTTAGGAGTGCATAATTTGCATTTAGTGAATAAGAGAGGGGTGGGGTTAGGACTTGAAACTTTTAAATTGATTGCAGGTTGGTCATGTGCATGTTCCAGTCCTTAGAACTTGCAAGGCAGGGAGTTGACAGCTCCAAAAATCCACTTTCTCTCTCTCCCCCATGCTCCCCCTCACCCCCATCTTTTGAAAACCACGTTGCAGCCACTTGAACACTGGGATAGCTGCCTATAATGCACCACTCCCAACAGTGCTTCAAATCCTACAAATGTGGCCACACTGCAGCACTGGTAGCTGTCAGTGTGGCCACACTGCAGCGCTTTCCCTACACAGCTGTACGAAGACAGCTGTAACTCCCAGCGCTGTACAACTGTAAGTGTAGCCATACCCCAAGACAGACATATATCCAAAGAGCCTGAAACAAACCCCATGCTGAAGTCAATGGGCATCTTTCTGTATGATGAGCTTTGGAGCAGAACTAGAGTGTGATATGAATCAGTTTTCATAAATATCTAACAATGCACTAATCATTTAGCATTTTGAAAAGAGACAGTATAAAAGACCCTGATCCAGAGTCCTTTGAAATGAGTGGAAAGACTCCCATTGACTTCATGGGATTTGAATCAGGCTGTAAATAGGGATTTTACAAATACAAAAGGGGCAGACAGGAGTGAATCTAATTTCTGTGGCCAAATGAGAGGTTTTCTCCTGGACAGACTGTAGTTATAGTTTTCACCATTAGTTTTATTTTATTGTTCCTTCTCCAAAAGGACCACTTACTCTGTGAAGTAGCCTCCTGTGATGGGGGAAGGTGTCTGCTTCAGGAAGGCAGATTGAACCATAATGCTGACATTTTTATTCCTAAATCAGAGTCAAGATAGCTTTTTGAATATTCCATCTTAGATATTTATAGGGCATATATTAGGTTGGTGTCTGAGCAATGAGATGAATAGAATCTTTCTCTTTCGGAATGTAGTATTGTTTGGTTTTGCCCAGCAGATAGATTCCTTCACCCTGTTTCCAATCCCCCTACAAAATTTCCCAATGCAACCTCATTCATTAATGTACATGGTCACTTAAAGACCTCTTGGTTTGGGCTTTCTCTGTTTACAAGGTAATAAAAGGGCAGATGGATCCCTTCAGAATCCATGAACAGAATCTGGAAAACATTTTGTCTATTAGCTGAGATCTGGATCTGGAGTCTTGATTCTTCTGTAGCTAATTAAGGCTAATTTGCTTCACAGATGGTCAAAAGCTGTCTTTATTCTGCTTATGGGGCTAGGAGGAATTAAGGGGACAGAAATATTGTACTGTAGATGAAAATACAAAATTCCTACCCTAGATTTAGCATTATAGGAGACTGAATCAGTTTTTGTTCTGCCCTAAATAGACACAAGCTATACCATTCCCCAGGCTTTTACTCTAGTGTGACTGCATGTTAGCAAGCAGCAGTGTTCAGAACTGGGATTCCAGTCCCTTTTATTCAGAAACCATCTAGTATGTTGACCCATTGTGTCAGCTGTTGGTTGAAGCTGTTTTGGAAGGCAAAGAGTGTTTTCTAGGACTGCATCTATAGTAAATTCAAGCATTCCTGCTTGGCTCATACACTGAAACAGCTGAAACATTCCAGGATCTCCAGCTGAAAAGGGGCTCATTCTTTGGAGCTTTGACATTCAGTAAAAGGAAAATTTGGCAGATAATTTGGTTATTTGCATTACTGGGCTGCCCTGTTTTATTTATGTTGCTGAATCTTGACTTGCTTTTAGGAGTCCATCAAGGAGTAGCAAGTCCTACTTCTGACCTTTGGTGAGGATGCTAGCAGGCATGATTATAGACAAATTGAGTAGACCTATTTTGAGGCGGGGAAATACTGTAATCAACATATATATAAACTATACTTTAATTTTAATATATAAAATTTTGCAAGTGGGGAGATCATTTATCAAATGTGGAAGCGGGATGTTCATGTCTCTCATGTGAGGTCTCAAAACAGCACTTAAATGATCATTTTGTATATCTAAGTGTGAATTTAAATATCCAAATGCTGGACTTGTATATCCCGTCAAGGTGTATGCATCTGAAAACTGGGCTTATGGTATAGCTCAGTGGTTCTCAAACTTTTGTACTGGTGACCCCCTTCACATAGCAAACCTCTGAGTGCGACCCCCCCCTTAAATATATAAAAAGTGTTTTTAATTTATAACACCATTATAAATGCTGGAGGCAAAGCAAGGTTGGGGTAAAGGCTGACAACTCGTGACCCCCCCACGTAAGAACCTCGTGACCCCCTGAGGGGTCCTGACCCCCAGTTTGAGAAATCCTAGTATAGCTGATGTGGGGGGTGGAGATGCTTTAAAATGTTCAGTAGCAAATTCGTGGTTTAATACTTGGAAAAGTAAACCTGATGAGCCTTTCTTGTTTCATTGAAAGTTTGTCAGGTTGTTATTTTAGAAATCAATATCAAGTGGAAGTGGGTAGTCCTCTTTCTCTAAATATTGCTACATAGAAAGTAGTCTGAAGTCTATGGCTACTGTGTATATATCACAGATTTCGTTGGTAGCCAAAACTATAGCTGAAGTTATATTGCAGCTTCTATGGTATCCGCTTGTTTTTGCATGCTTGTAACTTTTGAGGCTAAAACTTCATATGCTTTGTCTCAGCCCAGAGATGAATTTACTAGCAAGTTTGAGGAAAATCCCTCATATGTTTGTGTTAAGAAGAGTGAGGAAAGTACATTTATTATAAAATACTTTTGCACTTTTCAGTCTCAAGATTTTTTATGAAGATGGTATTTACCATCATTAGGTGCAAAATCAGAGGCAATTCTAAATTTTGGCTCATTGTGGGCAAGTTAGGCTGGGACTTCCAAACTCCTGTAAATATGGGATTTGGGTGCCTAATTCATTAAGGTCTCAGCCTCAGTGTTAGTGTGAGTTTTGAGAACCTTCACTTTTTTCATTTCTTGACTTTGACTGGGAATAGTTAACTTTTGTGCCTCAATATTATGTTTAGTATATGGAACAATGGAGTTATACCAGCTGGGAATTTGGCCCTGGATCTATATCAGGCATTTTCTGTTTTGGATCTACCTATGAATCAATAATGTTGGCATGGGTAATCACAAATGCAAAGCAGCTTGTACAACACAGTTAAATTTTGAATGAACATGCAATATTTTTGATGCCACCAAGTAGAAATGACTTCCCCAAACTACATTCCGAATGAAGGTATAAACAATAGGAGGGTCTGAGATTTAGTGGTCACATCAAAGGACCACATTATAATCTTTCAGAAAGACCTCTTGAAACTTTTTTTAAAAAATAATAACAATAATAATAATAAATCCATTTTAGTTGATTACAGCTACAAGAGCACAACTTCCCATAAACATTATACCACATGCAAGGGCAATTCTACAGAGCCTCTGCACATGGAACTTTTCACTTTTACATTACAAGTGATGTCATCAAGGTCCTACCATAAATACCTTGCTCTAATTACAGATAGTTTGTGGAGTCCATGGCTAGATTCTCAACAGCGGATGAGGCCTTTATGGTGCAGCTAAAGTGGTGGGGAGAGCGTAAAGTTAGTTTTATGAGCTGAACCTTGACATAACTGAGATCAGCCTCAATGTTGCTCCAAATTATGCCTGGCTACAATAACCCTCAAAGACCCCCAGCACTCTGACAATGTTCTAATGTTGGAGCTGGAAGTGGATGGAGTGGGAGCCAGTGTAGCCGTCACTACTGGACCTGTGGATTCTCCTAAACCAAAGACAACCCTTGATAGTCACTTAATGCTACTTTATATTTGTGGAGTGGCAGAAAGCAGCCTTATCAGGGGGCCAGAATCTGACCCTATGAATTTACACCAAGTGTTGTGATTTTGTTCATGTTTGCGGAGATATTTCAGAGACACCTCTCTGTTGTAAGCCAGGGTACAACTGACCAAATTCACCTTTAATGTAAAGTGTGCATCCCCCTTATACCAGCCGTGAATTTGACTCAGTTGGCCTATGTATCCTACAGAAAAGAATTCCACTAATCTATTGTCCTTATCTTTTGGATAAGATCCTTTAGCTTACAAGCTATTAAAAATATTTGCCCCAGTTCTCTAGTATGCTTATTACTTAACCAGGTCTGTAGTCCCCCCGCTACTGAGTTTAGACTTGCAGTCTTTTAAACTGAGCGTTGGTCTGTATATGGTTGAGTTTTTTTCCTGACAATTTAGTTTCAGTTAATGATTCCAGACTGATGTTTGACCTGTCAAATGAAATGGTTTCTAAGAACTCAGGGTAAAACAACAGATAAGAAGATAAACCTTGTGGGTAATAGCAGGTTATGGCCCAGATCCTGCAAACACTTGCATATGTGCTTAAGTCAATTATTTTAATGGGGCTATTCACATGCATAAAGCTTAAGCACATTTGTATAATAATCTGCAGGATTGGGACCTATGAGATTAGGTTATAATTTAGTGTATATTTGAAAAGCATATATTGTCTGCCTTCTGATACAAGAAGTGCGATGTTAATAGAGACAATTAACAGTGTTATTTAATTTCGTTTAAAACGGCCGCACTTGTGAGTGATGAACGCTGTGGGCAATCTTTATTTTTCAGAGCTGAGAATGATAGCTACTGGAAAACTTGCAAGTCTCCCCAGAAACATGCAGGTGAACCATCAGTTCTCACTGGCTTCTTCTATGGATCTTTTAAGCAGCAAACCTCCTCTGGCTGAGCATCATTTCGACTCCTATCAAGATGTTTCTATCCATGGCACTCTCCCAAGGAAGAAAAAGGGGACCGTTCCCATTAGATCTTGTGATATGTTTAGCCATATGGGAACCCTGCCATTCTCCAGAACACACAGGCAGCAGTCACCTTTGATTCAAGATGTCATAGAGGAGTATCCCCTGCAAGACAGGAAGAGTGAGAAACTCCACTTCAGGTACTTTCTTAAATTTAACTCAGATGTTTATTTTGTAAGAGCTGTACTGTATTCTTCTAGAACTCTTGTCCTCTACTTATAAGGCTACACTGGCATGGTTGAGTCAACATGGGCATGACCATGAGTCGGTGTTCAACTTGAGTCAGCCCTTAGTGAGATGGCCCTGAGTCACAAGCCCGGTTTTAGGTCAGCTTTTGTGTAATTATTATGCAAAAAATGAAATCCGATGCATTTTGCTAATTATAAGGGAATTTTTTGCATCTTATTCCATAGATTAAAAAGAAAAAAAGTCTTAGGTGGTGGTTTAAGTTTTAAATATTCTAAATTTTAATAATTTTTGTTGCTTTGCTCCTGTAGATTCAGAAATCTCTTGTGTGGTGGAAGGCAGGTCTAATTAGCTGTCCCAGTAAAGATCAAAATATTCTGGCCAAAATTTTCAGATGTCGGTACCTAAACTTAGACACCTAAATAAAAGCTTAATCCAATTCCAGTTGAAGTATTTGGGAGCGCTACTGGAAGCCTCAGTTACTTACAGTAATGAGTGAAGTCTAAGAACCTGTATCAGGGCTTGGCTACAATAGAGAGTTGCAGTGCTGGTGGTGGCTTTACAGTGCTGCAACTTACTCACCGTCCACACTTGCAAGGTACATACAGCGCTGTATCTCCCTGGCTACAACGCTGCATGTACTCCACCTCTGCCTGGGGAATAACGATTGCAGCGCTGGTGATGCAGTGCTGCTCCACCACTGTGGCCACCAAAAGTGCTGTTGTTGGCCTCCAGAGGTATTCGAAGGTATCCCAGAATGCCTGCTCAGCCACTTTGCTCATCAGTTTAAACTTTACTGCCCTGGCCTCAGGTGACCCACCCTTTAAATGCCCTGGGAGTTTTAAAAATCCCCTTCCTGTTTGCTCAGCCAGGTGTGGAGTGCAATCAGTGAATCTTTCCGGGTGACCATGCCTCCATGCGCCAAACGAGCCCAGCATGGAGCAATGGCGAGTTTATGGACTTCATCAGTGTTTGGGGGGAGGAAGCTGTGCAGTCACAACTGCGCTCCAACCGTAGGAATTACAATACCTATGGGCAGATCTCAAGAGCCATGCTGGAAAGGGGCATGACCGGGATGCGCTGCAGTGCAGGGTTAAAGTGAAGGAGCTGCAGAGTGACTATTGCAAAGTCCATGAGGGAAACCGTCGCTCCGGCGCTGCCCCCACGACCTGCCATTTTTACAAGGAGCTGGACACAATACTTGGGGGTGACCCCACTGCCAATCTGAGGACCATGATGGACACTTCAGAGCGGGGGGGCAGGAGGAGGAGGAGGGGAGAGGAGGAAACCGAGGGTAAGGGTACTGGGGTGGGGGAGACACCCCGGAGTCCTAGCAGGCATGCAGCCAGGAGCTCTTCTCAAGCCAGGAGGAAGGTAGCCAGTCGCAGCAGCCAGTACTTGGTGAAGGACAAGCAGAGGAGCGGGTTCCCGGTAAGTGGCTTTTATTTTCAGGATGGAAATGTTTCGGGAGAGGAGGAAGGGTTAGGGCTGCATGCATCCATGCCTAGATGTGGAATAGCCCATTGATGTGGTCTATCACGTCTCGGTAATCGGCCTCTGTAATCTCTTCAAAAGTTTCAGCCAGAGCGTGGGCAATGCACTTGCGCAAGTTTATAGGGAGAGCCACTGTGGTCCTTGTCCCAGTCAGGCTAATGCATCCGCGCCACTGTGCCGCGAGGGGTGGGGGGGTCCATTGCTGCACACAGGCAAGCTGCATAGGGGCCAGGGCGGAATCCACATTGCGGTAGAAGACCCTCCCGCTCTTCCCAGGTGACCCGCAGGATGCGAGATATCTTCCAGGATTAACTCCTGTGGAAAATGTTGAGAGAGTGTTCAGTGTAGGTGCCCCTTGCAGCTGTTTGCTTTCCCCAATGCACAGAAACCTCAGCACAGCCCTGAAGCAATCAGTCCCCCTTACTCACCATTTCAGGGCTCCTGTGGGTTCTGTGCGCTCTCTTTGGTATGGGAAAATTATGCTAAAGTGAAGACTGTAAACTCCTTCACTGTGTGGGAATAACTGTCTGAGATATAAACAATGCTGCCTCTGTTAACTGTTGTCTTTTTTGCCTTTCCACAAGCAACCTTGACTTCTCAGCTGCCTGTGTTATCAACAGCTCAAAGACTCCAAAACCTGCGGAAGAAACCGCAAAAAAGCAAAGACAACCTGCTGAAAGCACTTATGGATCACTCTGCCAGAGTGAATAAAAAACTGCAGGACTGGAGGGAAAGGGAAAGCAGGATTCGCCGGAGAAACACAACAGCCAGAACAAAGCAGTTGATAAGCATCCTGGCGCACCAAGCGGACTCTATCCAGGCACTCGTAGCCATGCAAGCAGAGCACTACTGCGCCGGCCCCTCCCTGTCCCAAAGCTCTTTCCCTTGTGCCCCAATGTCATCTCCAAACCTCCTTCCCCAGCATCCAGGTTCTTACCTCCACCAGCTGCCTCCAACACCTGTACGTTCACCAACCAGCCTTGAGAACTACAACCCTTACCCTCTGCACTCAATCCCCATCGCCATGCAGTATAGGCATCCTGAAGTGCAGCAGTCATTGCACAGCACTCCAGACAGGACATATTCAAACCTGTGACTGTACAGTTCCCCACCACACACCCCTGCCCTTTTAGGTTCCCAAAATGTTGTGTGTCTGTCAATAAAGGTATTTTCTTTTCAATAAATGAATCTTGGCTTTGAAACAGTCTTTTATTATTGCAGAAATCAAAATTACCGTAGCTAGGAAAGAACAGCCCACTGCAAATCAGCTTAGGAAAAACAGGATTCTACTAACATTGTAACCACTGCACTTCACTCCCGTGCAAGGCACCAAACATTACTGTTGTTTTCAGCCTCAAAATGCCTTCCTTCAAGGGCATCCTTATCCTTGAACCCTGTGTTGGCCTCTCTAGTAGCGCTGCTCTCTGGCTGTGCAAATTCAGCCTCCAGATATGGAAACTCGGAAGCCCATTCCTGACTGGATATTTCACCCTTCCCTTCACAATATGGGGTACAGCAACGTTGGATATAACCGCAGGATGCTGCTTTCCACCAAGTCTGCTTCACATACAGAGATCGCCAGCGCCCTTTTAAACGGCCAAACACACTCCACAGTCATTCTGCACCGGCTCAGCGTAGTTGAACCAGTCCTCCATGCTCCTGTCAGCTTCCCTGTTATGGTTTCAAGCCAAGCATAACAGGTAAGGGGTCTCCAAGAAATCACAATGGGAATTTCAACCGTCCCCTACTTGTGACTATTCCAGTCTGAGGAAAAAAGTCCCTGCCTGCGGGCTTTGGAAACAGGCCAGGTATCCAAAAATGCGTGAATCATGCAACCTTTCCAGGCCAGCCCTGGGTAAATGCCAATGAAACGCCCACGGTGATCCACACGCGCCTGGAGAATCATAGGAAACCTCTTCCGATTATGTACTTGGATGCTAGTGGGATGGTGCTAGAATAGGAATATGCGTCCCATCTATCGCCCCTCCACAGTTAGGGAAACCCATTTGTGCAAAGCCATCCACAATGTCCTGCACGTTCCCCAGAGTCACGGTTCTTCTTAGCAGGATGCAATTAATGGCCCTGCAAACTTGCATCAAAACGATTCCAGTGGTCGACTTTCCCACTCCAAACTGGTTCTCAACCGATCGGTAGCTGTCTGGAGTTGCCAGCTTCCAGATTGCAATAGCCACCTGCTTCCCCACTGGCAGGGCAGCTCTCAATCTCGTGTCCTTGCCCCGCAGGGTGGGGGCGAGCTCAACACACAGTCCCATGAAAGTGGCTTTTCTCATCCGAAAGTTCTGCAGCCACTACTCATCATCCCAGACTTCCATGACGATGTGATCCACCACTCAGTGCTTGTTTCCCCAGCCCAAAAGCAGTGTTCCACGGTACTGAGCATTTCCGTGAATACCACAAACAATGTTGTGTCGTACGCGTCAGGCAACTTGTTATCATCGTCGGACCCCTCATCACTTTGGAGCTTAAGGAATAGCTCAACTGCCAAATGTGATGTGCTGGCGAGACTCCATCAGCATACTCCTCAGCAGTTCGGGCTCCATTTCCACAGAAATGGCGCTGCACAGAAACTGTTGGGAGAGGCACAATGGCGCCAAACGTGGACAGAAAAACAGGTACTGCTGGGATGTGAAGCGATGCATCACAGGGCGTTGGGACAGGAAGCAGAATGACCCGCACCCTTCCATCCCCTTCCCACAACCCAGGGCGCTAAAATGGGATGAGGTGCTCTGTGGGATTGCTGTCCATAATGCACCACTCCCAGCAGAGCTGCAAATGCTGCAAATGTGACCACACTGTAGCGCTGGTAGCTGTCAGTGGGGCCACACTGCAGCGCTTTCCCTACACAGCTGTACGAAGACAGCTGTAACTCTCAGCGCTGCACACCTGCAAGTGTAGCCAAGCCCTCAGATAGAGTGTTCACTGAAGTTAATAGAATGATTATCAGTCCCTAAATGTCCTGATTTTCAGAGATCTTGATCCTTCAGTGGCTCTGGACATCCTCCTCATCTCATTTTGTGGGATATCTACTTAGGTTTGTCCAGATGTTGCACTCAAAGGGTGAAATCTTAGCTCCATTGAAGTCGATGGTAAAACTCCCACTGACTTCAATAGGGATACTATTTATTACTCTTATTAAATAAGTGATAGAGAAGAATTGGGATGCAAAGTTGTAAAAACAAAGTCACTGAGCATAGGCAAAGTATTGTTGACAATCCCAAAAGAATGGCAAGATTGTCTCAGGTGGGTGCCAAAGTCAGGAAAACAGAACAAATTTGAGTATAACACAGTGGATTAATAAGGTACAAAAAATATGAGATACCATTTTGCTGCTTGGATGTCAGAATCGGCATGGTTAAGAAAAGTAGCTGAATGGAACTTCTACATTGGGATTTAGTTATACTGTAAAAATATATTTACCAATCAGATTTCATAACACAACCTTTGATTAAAGGAGGGAAATTACATGAGCTCTGTTTTTGTGGCAGATCAGATCAGCCTTCTCCTTTTAAGGGTGAAGTTAACTGAATCTATTGTTAATAGTGCTTGAGGACAAGCTGAAAGGTTATTCAGGAACAGTTTTGTTTCTATCTACCCTCCAACAAATCAGTCTGGGTAAAAGGTTCAGAGCACATAATATTCCTCTCCGTATGGTTTATAGGGCAGTGGTCATGAGGTGTAATTGCTTCCTGCTTGTTTGGGCTTGCTTGTGAACCTATTGAACTCCTTTTAATTATTATGTGATCAGAAAGTGCATGTACCCAGAGATGTTATCAAAAGAAGAATGTGATGTCATGCACTGTTGCTTTCTCACAATCTTCCTTCACATAACAATTACTATAAAGGTACAGTTTACAAGAGATGTACCTTCTCTCTTTGAGAGAATAGGGCCTCCAAATTACGTATATTTATACTTGTACTATTAGGAATATTGCTGTAGTCTCAGCAAGAACAAAAGTGTCAAGAGGGGAAGGACAAGCCTCACTCAGAATGAGAACATGATGCTACTCAAATAATAAGGGATGTTGTTAGAACAGCTGGCTAATAGTACTTTTGTACTGCCATGTAGCAGATCTGATTGGTCTCCCAGTCACCTTGTTAGATTAGTCAGAGATGTATGGTAGTAGCTCTTGACTAACGTATACAATGCTGGCAACTGATATTAGAACTGAAGTCACTGTCCACTCAGACCATGAGCAAGTGTTTAAAAGAGCTTTGACATCCATAAGTAAATATATATATGATGGCAGACATATGGGGCCAGACCCTTTCCCCCTTGCTTATATTGAATGTGAACATACTCTGCCAGTAGTTTCCTTTTTACTTTTTTTTAGGAAAGCTAGAAATTGCCATATTCTGCCATTCTCCTTGGTGTCTCATGTTGTGAATCTGCACCTTTGTTCAATAACTAAAAAATAAGATTGTACATTTAGACACAAATTCAGAGCACATTTATGATTTACCTGTAGTGAGATTTTGTCATAATCAGCAGGGGTCACATTCTGATGCTCTCACTGATGTTGAGCATGTTGAAATCAATGGGAGTGTTGGTGTAGTGAGGAGGCTCTACTCAGCATGAGTGAAGGCATATGTCTAAGCTCACTGACACCGAGCAGTCCTACAGTTTGATAAGACAAATAAATATCTCTTGTACTGCTGATTTCTGTGTAGAATCTTGTGGTGAATGAGTCAGAGATCAGTTCCTCAGAGTAGGAGCTGCATTGTGAGCAAGTGTATCTGAGGCAGTCACAAGGACAGCTCAATTTGAATAGTTATGAGAACTCCTACGCAGCACTGAATAAATTCTTTTGTGTCCCGTTTGTTCTTTTTTTAATATAATGTTCTACTTTCACTTAAACTTCATCTGAAAGCATTTTTAAAATTGGGAGAATCCTTGTCCACCTCCATTGCTCTGTTGGCATAACAATAGAGCAGGGTTCTAATGCTTAGCATTGTAGTTGCTATGAACTGAGGTTAGAGGATCCTAGATATTGAATTGTGATTCAGAATGTCAAGGCTGCAGGCTCAATTATTGTGCTTTTGGGATAGATTTAAAAAAAAGTTGAGACTCTATATATCAATACACTCTTCCAAGAGTTTAAAGTTTTCACGGTTTTATTCTTAACACAATGGAGACCATACACAGGGATCAGTTGAAACTGCCAAGGAAAGAAACAGAATACAGTAAAGAGAAGAAAAAATATAGGTGTCTAGACTGTACAATACTCTTGTGCAACTATGAGCATTCATTTATATTTGTCCCTTATGTAAATTGGTTTTTATTTCCAAAAATTCCTCTCATATCTCCTGATACTTTGTCAAGTCATCTTTCAATATAAGTTGGTTGAGGGAGGGGAAGCTATTTTCCCCAGGCTTTGATTTAAAACAAGTAGTTCACATATGATACCATTAATACATATTTAAAATGTACAATCTACCCTGGGTAAAGTGAAATGTTATTTTAATATCTATTGTGTAATATACTTTAATTATATGAAACATCTTGTTATCCAAATAGGGACGTTTCCCTGTGACCCTAAGAGCACCCCAATGCCATAAGGCAAAGGGCTCCGTGATATCTAGCAATAAGCCTCAACTCTCCTGATTAGCTCAATGTAACCCAACTTTATAGTATCATAATCTATATCTAAAAGGTGTCCTGTAAGGTATAATATGCAAATTGGTAACATGCTCATAATTAATATTACAGTGTGGTGTATATATGGGTGATATAGAATATAAATTGAGCAAAGAGGCAATAGAAATACATTTACACAAAAGGTAAACAAAGCCATCAAACTATTGAGTGGGAGAGACAGACGCTTAACTATCACAATGAGAGGCAGGGAGACACTGCAAAAATTAACATGGTGTCAGCTTCCTGGTGGACAGGGCCAGCCCACAGCATTTTGGCACCTGAGGTGAGGAGCTCAAATGACGCCCCCATAGCCCCTTGCTTGGGCAAAAACTTTGAAAGGTCTCAATTCTACCTTCTTCCTGTTTTACTCCTCTCATGGTACTGCCCTGCTGCCTACCTCAATAAAAGAGAACTAACAACTTAAAATGCTTTGTTCAAAAATTTTAAGTAATACTTAACTTTCAAATGCCTGAACAGCAAATGTAACTTTTCTTGTCTGCATAGTAAACACTGACATTTTTATCTGTTTGAATAATCAAAGTGGTCCTTTCTGTGCCTTCTTGGTTGCAAAGATTTGAACTGCTTCCTGAAGGTCCACCGTCTGGGTCAGCTCATGCTCTACTGAGATGGTTGCTTACAAGGCCAACCAGCCTTATCTGCAGAGCAATGAAAGAGGGTGGTCATCTTATTTGTGCACATATATTCCAGAACAGCCTTTTGGAGTTGATCCTGCTGAAATGTATCTTGGAAGGACTTTCAGTTCATCACCTAAATCACTCGCATCAATATCACACATGACATCATATGTCAACACTGTCTCTAGTGCCCTGCATTGCTGGTATAGGTCTTCTTCAGGTATAGTGAGGAGTTTTGGAATATCATACAACATCCCAAATATACTGCTGTGTTCCTTGAGCTGCATGAAACGTTCTTCAACTGACTGTATGGCAACAATCTAGCCCCTAGTTAAAGAATCACTATGAATTGTTGGGGGTCCTCTTATGGGATATCCCGTGCCTCAAATCAAAATGTTGTCTCTTTTGGTAACTCTTGTACTCTTGAATGGGGGGAAAATACTTCATGGTGAATCCTCCTGCCAACTCTGTGCAATCTTAGGACTTTTTGAAATCCCTCATCTGACTGGTAGGACGGAGTATGACTTTGCTTGTGCAGTGTTCCATTGTTCAGATATATCAGGCCAACACCTTAGACGTCTTGCTTACAACATTTATTTCAAACAGTATGTCATGCCACAACACTAATACATGCCACACAGAAATTTGAAGTTACTGTGTGTTTGGTGATTCATTTCCTCTGCCACTGTTCTACCACAAACAGTTCCTGTCATAGCATTACCTCCAATAATGCAACTATGGCATCATCTGCTTCCCAGTTTGGTGTTTGATAGACTTTTCGCCTCCCACTCGACTTTCCCATGTGTGGCACTCTGTGGTTCAATGTCAAAGGATGTTCCCAGATGTGTTGCTTCAAATTTGCACTCATGAGTTGATGCAGAGAAAATACTAAGACGCTTTGAATACATAAAAAATCCAGCAGCCTCACTCAAAGCTGATGCTGCATCGCTGACCAACCAGTTCAATGAATGAGAATTGCATGGGACAAAAAAAGCTTCAAGGGTTTAACTCTTGGACCATGTCTGCACTCCTCTGTTCTTTCCTCTCATGTTGCACTGTTATCGTAGCCCTGACCTCTCCTGTTAGCTATCACAATTCCTGACTTCCATGTTTAAGAAGCACATGTTGTCATACCAGCTCCTGTAGTATCATCAATGTCAATAAATTCTAGGAAATGCTCTGTGACAATCACCCTTGCAGAGACATTTTCACTAGGTTCTGTTATAAAATGCACCATTAAAGTCATTTGTTCCATATGGCTGATGTCAGGTGTGCAGTCCACAATAACACAGTAGTATCTTGCTGACTTCAGATCTGCCACAATCTTCTGTTTGACTTTTGTTGCCAGTAACCGTATGATCTCATTTTGAATTGTTTTTCGAAGTAGTGGTGTGTGTACGTTTCTTGGGTGATGACTCTTCTTAGATGCTCTTTGAGTACAGTATCAAACTCAGTCATCAGCTCCATAATTTTAAGGAAGTTTCCATTGTTTGGCACATAGAGCTGATCTGAAGTGCCATGCAGTGCAAAGTTTTGGGTAGCCAGCATTCTCACAATAACAATGAGCCTTTTCAGAACATTTTGCCAGTAAAGAGACTCTGATGGAATCTTCTCTGGATGCTGATCATCTATGGTGGCCTTTAACCCTAGTCTCATCTCAAGCTCTTTCCACTGATGGAATGCTCTCTGGTGATTTGCTGCCTTCCCATGGCATGCCAGATTTCTAGCCAAATTTTTGCAATCCTTTGTTCCTGTGGAACCCAGTGTGGCTGGAACATGAGACTGGAAGAGTTTGCAACAAAAACAGCATGCAGCATTCTGGGTGTTTGAGTACATAAGCCATGGCCTCTCCACTGTGTCACCATTGGGGATTTCACACCAGTAATGTGTTGGATGAAAACTTCTATTTTCATTGTCTTTGGGAAACATGAAGTTTTTCACTTGCTGTGGCCCATGCAATACAAGGAAGTCCCTCAGGCTACTGCTAAAGTCCTGGATCATCTAGACTTAAGGAACTGAACTCAGCAGCAGCTGTTTTTTGCGCCTCCAGCACACTCTTCTGTGATCTACACTTTTCTTCAGGAATGTGCATGGTTACATCCATCTGAGATGGAGATATGGATGCTGCAGTAGCTGCCAGGTCACCTGCACTCTAACTGGAAGATCAGGCATCTCCTCACCACTCATATCCTCACTAGGGCCTCACTGTGAACATTTGTATCTATGTATCTCAGGAGAGCTTCTTCCTGCTTAGATAGAAAAGCTTCCTTTGCTTGCTTTCTTTTTCTGAATGCTGCCCCAGAGGGGGGTTTTCTTCTTTCACTCATGACTGCTGTTCTGTGCCAGCTATAGTGGCTCTCAGCACTCAGTTGAAGGGGACAAATACGCAGGCTGATAGCAGGGCCTGAGTGAGGGAAGATGTCTAAAGCTACAGGAATAGGGTCCATTAAACAAACAGAGAATAAAATATGATCCATAAACAAATTACTTTGGTGGTCACATGGATGTATGTTGTCTTTGTCCTCCCATGCTATCGTGGGAGATGCCAGAAATTGCACAAAACCTAACACAAAAGAAATTAATCAGTTGACTCATACTGGTAATACTTTGGCTGACATGCATCTGACGAAGTGGGTATTCACCCACGAAAGCTCATGCTACAAAACGTCTGTTAGTCTATAAGGTGCCACAGGATTCTTTGCTGCTTTTACATACTGGTAAAGATTGTCCCTTTATTTTATGGTCTAGCCTTCACTGCTAAAAGGGATGTAATTTTTTCCCCACAGGGTAACTAACACATGTGAGCTATCCTGACATAACACATTAAAAACAAAGATTTACAGTAAGGTAAATTAGGTGAGGTCACCCCTCACCCCCTGCAGGGGACTTGTTTTGAGGTCACTAGTTTACCTTGCTATAAAGCTAAAGTGCGTTGGTTTCACTAGGTTAGCTACAGCAAAATAAAAAATGCAACCCCTTTTAGCCGTGAAGACAAGACCCTGAATCTGATTCTATGGAACACCAGTGGAGGGAATTGAACAATTCTTGGCTATAGTCATATTGGATATTGTAGAATCTTCACTCACAATCACCTGCATCCATTGGTTGGCTCTTACATACCCTTTTGTGTATGTCACCTGACAGAGCTCTTGAAATCTGCTGGCTGTCAAGATGGAACCCTTCTTCTGCAGGAAAAACTGCAGTGTTTCTTGAATGTTGTCAAGTAAATATAAAGATTTCCCTTGATGCCAGGTCCACAGATCTTGTTCATTTGATTAATTTTTAGAATGTTTTTATTTAAACACTGGAATTACTCAAAAATATTTCCTTGTAATGAGACTTAGTCATTCTGGGTTGCTTTCTTTGGCTGACATCCGAAAACTCACCACTTTCTACATCCTTTTATTTAGTTTTGGGTTGGATTTTTGTGAATGTCTTGTCTTCTGCATGACTGGAGATCAGCCCAGATTCTTCCCCAGGGCCGGCTCCAGGCCTCAGCGTGCCAAGCGCGTGCTTGGGGTGGCATGCTGCGAGGGGCGCTCTGCTGGTTGCCAGGAGGGTGGCAGGCGGCTCCAGTGGACCTCCCGCAGGCATCCCTGCGAAGGGTCTGCTGGTCCCACGGCTCTGGTGGAGCTTCCGCAGGCACGCCTGCGGGAGGTCCACTGGAGCCGCAGGACCAGCGGACCCTCCGCAGGGACACCTGCAGGAGGTCCACTGGAGCCGCGGGACCAGTGAGCAGCAGAGCACCCCCCGCGGTGTGCCGCTGTGCTTGGGGCGGTGAAATGGCTAGAGCCGGCCCTGTTCTTTCCCCACACCTTTTGATGAACTGTGTATTTCCAGAACACCACCGGAGAGAATAGTAATATGAAGTACTTCATTTAGCTGCTCTGGTACTATGAGAGGTGGGTGTGAAGAGTCACGAACATTTTTCTAGTGAAGTCAGAAGTTTCCTGTTGAAAACTGTTTTTGTTTTTTTTTCTGGTTTTCTGCCAAACCAAATATCTACACAAATATAGATTTTATACAGATGCTAAAAAGCAGGTTCCTTCAAAGCTTTGTTTACTTTTTAATGTATCAAACGTGCCTAATTATTAAACACCTCAAACCACATGTTCACATTTTAAAAAAAAAAAGCTACAAAATTTTTTGAAAGAATAGGCTTACCACAAAAGCAACCAAACCGTCAGTCAAGCAAAAGTCTGAGGGGCATGGTATATGACCCATCTCTTTTCTAACAGTACAAATGGGTGCACTGTTGGCCAGCAAAGGAAGCAAAGTAACCGAGGTCACCTAGGGCTTGGCTACACTTGCAAGTTGCAGCGCTGGTGAGGGGGTTACAGTGCTGCAACTTAGCAGGTGTCCACACTTAGGCCTTGGCTACACTTGCAAGTTGCAGCGCTGGTGAGGGGGTTACAGCGCTGCAACTTACCAGGTGTCCACACTTACAGAGCTCAGCCAGCACTGCAACTCCCTTCCTGCAGCGCTGGCTGTACACCTGGTCCGCTACGGGTGTAGCGAAAAATTGCACTGCTCATCAGGTGTGGACACTCACCAGCACTGTTATTGGCCTTCAGGGTATTAGGAGGTATCCCACAATTCCTGTATACAACAAACCGGAAGGTACTCCCCGGAGCTACTTATCTAAAAAACAAACACAGCTGCTCTTTGCTGCAGCGAGGAGCGAGCCGAGGCTTTGGAATGTTCACAGCTGTTTGCTTGAGAGAACAAACACACGGCGGGGGGGGGGTGAGAGGAGGGGAGGGCGTCCGTCGGAGAACTGCTACGGGTCTGAAAGCCTTTTTACATTTAAGAGTGATTGAGAGAGGGGTGGGGGAATGGACAGAATTTGCAAGGCAGGGAGCTGTCACACAGTGTCTGCCCAAAAAATCCACTCCTCTGTCTCCCCGAACGCTCCCCTGTCAACTCCACCCCCCCCCCTTTTTGAACTTGCAAGGCAGGGACTGTCCACAGTGGTCTGCTCCATAATCCACTCTCTCTGTCTCCCTGCAATGCTCCCTGCACGACTCCACCCCAACCCCCCTCTTTTGAAAGAGCACGTTGCAGGCCCTTGAACGCTGGGATAGCTGCCCACAAATGCAACCACGCCCAACACGCTGCCAAATGCGGCAAATGTGCCCACACGTGCAGCGCTGGCCTACAGCGCTACACCAACAGCTGTAACTACCAGCACTGCAAAAAATGTAAAGTGTTACGCCATGCCCATTTTTGATTATTAAGATTCCTGTTGACATGTGGGCTGGCTACACTTAAGTTACAAGCCGCCGGTGGTGGCTTGAATCAGTGCTGTAACTTACTCCCCATCCACTACTGGCAAGGCAATACAGCGTTGTAATCTCCCTGCTAACAGTGCTGCGTACTCCCACCTCGGCCTGGGGAATAACGCTGAGCGCTGTTCTTTCAGTGCTGGGGGTGCCAAGTGTAAACAGTGATTAAATCTTATTAATGGCACTGTAACTGACCCTCCAGAACCTTCCCAGAATGCTTTAATTAAAGTAAATAACACTCTTGTTTTGTTGTGATGCACTCTTGGTTTTGCTGGTGAACTCGGGGCTCCCGAGCTAGAAGTACACAAAAAAAACTAAGGCCCAGCTACTGTTTTGCTCAAGCAAGGTCAGCAGGGGGATCCCCTAGTGTTTGCTGAGGAGAGAAGCAGCCCGAGTGGGGAGGACGGGTCGCCGCATGAGGCAAGCTGCGTATCTTGTCTGAAGGCTATTTGCATTTAGTGAATGAGAGAGGGGTAGGAGAAAGGGTCAAACTTTTTAAAAATGATGAAGGTTGTTGCTGGTATCTTCAAGTCCTTGGAACGTGCAAAAGGCAGGAGCTGACACCGGTGTCATCTTCCAAAAAAGTCCACTCTCCTCTGTCTCCCCAGCTCCTGTCACACGCCACAACCCACACCCCCTCTTTAGAAAGCACTTGGTCAAGCCACTTTGAACACTGGATAGCTGTCCAAAATGCACCACTCCCAACAGCGCTGCAAATGCTGCAAATGTGGCCACACTGCAGCGCTTTGCCTGCACAGCTGTATGAAGACAGCTTGAACTCCCAGTGCTGTACAGCTGCAAGTGTAGCCAAACCCTCTGTTAATGAAGTTGGAAGCTAGTCTTCCAGTGCTGGAGGTCATGCAATTTTGCCCTTACTCTCTATCATGGCAAGATGTCCTTCATAAATATGTTACATCTAAAAATAATGCAGACTAGTATTATCATTGCGCATAAGAATGTTGCCTGTTAGTGGTCTCACCCCTTCTGTACAAAGCTGGTGGTGAAGGAAACTGTTGAAGACATTTGCATAGTTCATTGCCCTGGATTCTGAGCTGAGGAAAGAGGTTCATTAGGAAAGAAGATTTCAGTTGGCTGTCACTAGCACCCTCATAACAACTGCCAGACCCTTATAGACAAATATGATTTCAACGTAAGAGCTAAGATGTGAGCATTCTCAGCTGTTCTTTCACAGGAGAGGCACAGGAATTTCTGAAGATCATCCAAAATGGCATAACAGATAAGAACTTGATTTTGCAAAGTGTCAGAAATGAATGACTTTCCAATTCTGAAGCCATCCTCTCACTGAAAACAGAACGTTCTTTTTGCTGATACAGACTAACACGGCTACCGCTATGAAACCTATCCTTTCACTGGTGTTTCCAAAGGCAGAGATAATGGAATATACTACTTCTTTATATTGCTAGGTATATGATGGCACCTGTACTACTCAATTTTTCTGTATGTTCTTATAACTACAGTACCTTGAAAAGAAGAGCACTTAAAGAAAAACTCTGTAGTCAGTTGATAGCATAATGAGAAAAATGGATGCTCAATTCCAATTACCAGTAATGAGTTACATTTTTAATAGCCAAGTAGAGAACATCATTTCAACTCAGTCTATCCTGTTCTAAACAAGTATGTGGATTATTTTTTCCAGAATTGATGAATTTCTTCATGCACCATCAAAGTTTCCTGTTAAGAGTTATGTGAATTGCTGCAGTATTACTATACAGGGGTTCATGCCAATATTTTCTTTTGTTTCAATCTGTGTTGGGAGCTGATTCCCTGAGTTTTGATTTGTTTCAGATTGAGTAAACCCTAAAATGTTTGGCACTCAGATAAAGTGATAGAGTGCTTAGGCTTAGGTATTTCTGAGATGGATAGAAAAATTCAGCATAAACTTCATTTGAAACTGATGGGTTTCATAGCAAAACTATCATACAGAATTTCATATAGTTTTGATTTGAAACTATAAACTGGTCCAGGGGCCTGAAATTGGACCCAGATTTTATAGAAGCTTCATGATCCTTTCAAGGAACCTGGGCCAAATGTTAAGATTGTAACAAACTCTAAACCAGGCAAGATTTAACATGAAGAAGTAACTTTTATGACCGTGGCCTGTTAATACGTGTGCACATTAATATCTCTGTGAGTTGTTTTATATGAGCAGAATTCCTGCCAGACTTCCTTTACCAAAGATAAATGACAAGTGTGTCATGTGGAGCTTAGTATTTGGTGGAATGAAAGAAGAGTTGCTTTCCCCCAATCCTAAGAACATACATAAATATAATGGAACCATTTTGTTTGAATGCCGTGTAGTATTTTAGCACATAAGAGGTTGGTCACATATTTGCATTACATTGTTTTCATGCTCCAGCCTAGCCTCTCCTAGGAAGTGCTGACACTGAGCAGCTGCTAGTAAGAAAAACTGTGCATTAATTTGTGCGAATTAAAAAAATCTACAAAGTGAAAATTAATTTACAGGGAATATTTCCATTTATACAGGATGTTCATGCTTTTACTGGCTGAACTCATTTCAATATCCATTTCTTCTGCATGTACAGTTGCAAAGGCAGTTTTCAGTTCCAATTCCATTCCTTGGCCACAATGACATTTTAAAATCTGGGTCAGTCTGGTAAATAAGTTGGACTGTAGGACTGGAAATGGTTTGGTTTCCAAACATTTTGCCTGCTTCTGTAAACTACATAAGATGTTGTGCTGCAGTTGCTGACGGATTCTGTTTCTGACCTTATCTTTTCCTTTAATTTTTTTTGGGATGACTGTTTTAGCCTGTGCAGACTGTACACAACTAGAATGGTTTTCATGTGTAAAAGTCAGGTTTTCACTAGACTGTCTGATCATTGTTTTTGAGAACATGGAATTGTAACAGTATAAACTATAATATTCACTTCTTTCCTTCTGGACATGTTTTGATCCTTAAGAGGAAGCCCCTTAAAGGCCCTGTCTATCTTGAAAATACCACTATGTCAAGAGACCTGACTATTACACTTTTGTCTATTGACTCAGTTACCATATACCTGTACTTCCACTTTGTTTTCCCAAACAATGCCAAAGCCTTGGATGTGAGTTGATTTGTATCCAAATCTTTGGCATGATTCCAGGTACACAGTTAAAAATGCATATTCAAACTGTCTGTGCTATAAGACTGAACTCTGTTTTAACGGTAGTAGCGGGCAGCCAGGTTGTCTCAGCGTGGGTACAGCTGTAGTGTAGACAGTGCCTTACATTCATGATGATATTAAATATGACCACTTTTATAATTGGCCATTTGAAAACTAGCCGTTAGAAACTGTATAATATGGACACCTCTTTCTGATGCTGAATTTGGTGTTGAAGACTTTTCCTGTCACAAAGATTTGAATTTCTTGGTGTATCCAAATTGTTTATATTTAGCCAAATTTCAATCTTTTGGCCTTCTGACAACCACTCAAGCCATCTCTTTCAGCAAGCTTTTCTCCTGTAGTTTCAGATTAAGTGCTATAATCTAGCATTGACCTGTCCATTGCTATCACAGACTGCTGTTCTAGAGCAGATAGTTTATCTGATCATTAAGAATTACTGTGCATGTCATTATTGGCCCTCTCATCCCCTGTGCTTAGGTGGGGTTTGTGCACTCTGTAAAAGTCTCTTAAAATAATGAAACTGTTACGATGTGTAAGGTTAAGCATAATAAAGAAAGATACAATAATGTTGAGTGGCTCCACTGACTATCCCAGGAGACTCAGTTACAATGAAGTGCCTAAAATGAAATACTCGGGTGATACTTTGTAAGAGTGAGGCCTTGGAACATATGAAGGAACAAAATTTCTGGGAGCAATCAATCAAGGTGTATTTTGATTAATAAAACCCTATTTAGTTTGGGTCCTGAGTATCTGAAAGATCTCCTCTGTCCTTGTGGTGAGATCCACTTGAGTTAACAGCCCCCTGGTTTAAATGCAAGGGAATTGGAGGCACAGGGTGTTTTTAGGGACACTCTAGGATTCACTTCTCCCTGAGTTCAACAGAGCACAGGTCTACTGACCTTCATGACAAGCTGTTCTCACGGGCTTTTGGGGGAAGGGGGGTTAGGTGTTTGGGAGGGATACTCATTGATAATCCTGATGATCAATAGTCCAGATGGGCTGGTTGTGTAATGCTTTATTTTGTAATATTTTAATTGCCTGTATTGTATGAACACCTCAAGCATATGATAGATGCATTTTGAAAATCAAAGTACGATCAAAATTAAGCTAAAATTGTGGAATATTGTCCATCTCTGTTAACATTTACACTTTCACATATGTCTGGTTTCTCCTATTTTATGGAGAGAAGTGAATAAAACATTAATTTATAGTGATGTTTGCCATGCCCATTGACCTCAGTGGGAGTACTCACATATATAAAGTTACTCACATGTTTGCAGGATCAAGATCTTCATCTGTTTCCCATTTGATTCCTTTTTCAAAACAGGAAAATGTGTTTGCAAAACTACAAACCAGTGTAACACCTGAAACAACATTTACTTTCTAGTTAATTTTTTCCCCAATTTATGAGATGATGATGAGTTGACAATTTCCTTTAAATAGGAATAGGCTGGTTGGGCATACTTTATTGTCCAAGACTGTATCTGTTTGTTGGATGTATCAGATGTGAATCCACATGCTATTTAATAAAAGCTGGGAGGTATTTTCCTGTTTCTCTAAACACTCATCCATTTATTTTGTGATGAGACCTCTACACAGGTACTCTTTTCACATATATGGGATCAGATAGCAAATTTGTCACCTCTGGAGAAATAAACTGAAAGATTGTACAGAAGAGAAGTACTCCCTTTTCTCGCAACACTTTCACTATTTTTTTCTTTCTCTCATTTTAAAAAAACATTTATTTAAAAAAGGAAAAACATGACAGAATTATTTCAGTTAAACATTCCTGTAAATCTGATTTCAAACAATACACTGGCATCAGGGGGCTATTATTTCACAGCAGGACACAAGTCTTTTTTCTGTGCTTCACTGCTGCCCACATGGCAGGTGGAGCAGTTTCTTTCCCTTTGAAATGTCAATGCTTGCTTAATTATATAAAGTGTAACTAGAAAGCCAGTTATTCTCCTATACCACGACCAAACTGCACTTTCTACATATGGAACTATAGGTTACATTTTACATACATATATCATCAGCAGCAGCAGTTTGTTAATCTTATGCCCTGATACTGCAACTTTTTGTGAACAGACAGACTTTAGTGGGGCTCTGCATGGACACAGGGACCTTCCTGTGGAGCTCATTAACATTAAGACTAGGGCCTTAATGTTAATTGTCAGGTCAGTTTAGGCCCAAATGTTACAAAACATTAGACAAATAGAAATATTTTTCTTTAAAAAAAAACCCAAAAAAAACGCCACACATGGGAAAAAGGTGCTTTTATTTATTTTTATTTTCTTAATTCTGGGGGTCAGGGCATGTCTATGCAACAAACTATGGTTGATGCAAGTTATGTTGGCGTACAGCCACGAAAGTTAGTGTATCACTCGTGTGTGAGAGACACTGTTGCTTCCATAGGCTAATTTATTACAGACATTGCAATTTTCTATTCTCGCCCATACACACACATCTTTCTCTCTCTCTCTCTGTCCCTGTGTGCCATTCCCCAGTATTTCATGGACTTCCTGCAATCACCACAACACCCCCTCCCCAACTTGCCCAAGAGCAGGCTCTGTGTCTCCCCCTATACCATTGTCCCCATTCTTATTTCTTCTCTTTCTGTGTGGGCTTGGCTACATTGGCACTTTACGGCTGCAACTTTCGCGCTCAGGGGTGTGAAAAAACACCCCCCTGAGCGCTGCAAGATGCAGCGCTGTAAAGTGTCAGTGTGAATCATGGGCCGGCAAGCGCGGGAGCGGCGCTCCCAGCGCTGCACGTCTACACAGCCGTAAGGGATTGTGTTTCAACGGCAGCGCTGGGAGAGCTCTCTCCCAGCGCTGCGAGCTCATGACTACACTCACGACTTCAAGCGCTGCACGCGGCAGGCTCTGAATTTCTAATGTAGCCAAGCCTCTGTGTTTAACATTCTCAAATTATTGAAGGCATTGTTTGTGCTGGAAGTAGGTTCGTGAGATCTCGCATTCAACCAGTTGCTTTGTCTGTAGAAAGTTACAGAGGTGGTTGAAGCTCTTGGCTCTGCTAACAGATGCAAGGGCTCTGCATGCCCCACATTCTCCCCTCGTTTTTCTGATTTCCACCAGAATAAATGGGTTCCTTCTGCCATACTGACCCAGGGATTGCAGAGGCCGGTAAGGATGTTTACGCGCCCTATGGCGAAACTGCCCGTCTTGCGCCCTCCCCATCCCCAAGCCCGCCGCCCTAGCCCCCCCTCCGCAGCACTCCTCCTCTCTGCCTGAGTGCCCCCCTTGCAACAGCTCTCCACCCCAGCCACTCCGCCCTGAGGTACCCCTCCCGCAGCTCCCCCTGTTTACCGCGCACTAGAGAGCACGCCGTGGCTGCTTCACTTCTCCTGCCTCCCAGGCTTGTGGCGTCTAAGCTCATTGGTGCCGCAAGCCTGGGAGGCAGGAGAAGTGAAGCAGCTCACCCCTGCCACGCCTGCTCCCTGAGCACGCCGTGGCTGCTTCACTTCTCCTGCCTCCCAGGCCTGCGGCACCAATGAGCTTAGACGCCACAAGCCTGGGAGGCAGGAGAAGTGAAGCAGCCACGGCGTGCTCAAGGAGGGGAAGGGGCAGGGGTGAGCTGGGGCAGGGAGTTCCCCTGTGTGCCGCCCCCCCCCTTACTTGCTGCAGGCAGCCCTCCCCGCATTCCCCTGCCCCAGCTCCCTCTGCCTAAATGCCGGCGGCAACCAGGGCAGCTGAACATCCGGTCGCTGCCAAAGAAAATGGGGCCCCCAAATCCCAGTGCCCTAGGCGACTGCCTAGGTTGCCTAAATGGTTGCACCGGCCCTGGGGATGTGTTGATCATTCCCTGAAATTTTAGAATTAATCAGATGATGTGTTCAAAAGTTATGGCATTACGGACAAATATCAAGTTGAGTGTAGATCCACTTTGCTCTGCCAATAAATATACTTTATCTTGGAGAGTCTGCAGCTCAGACATTACAGCTGTGTGCCTGGTCACTGTACTTCACAAACTGAGAGCAGATCTGACTGTAAACTAATGTAGAAGTCAGGGCCAGCTCCAGGCACCAGCATTCCAAGCTGGTGCTTGGGGCGGCAATCTGCAAGGGGCGGCAGTCCCTGTTGATTTGCCCCCAAGCTTCTAAACATAGAAGCTGCCACCGAATTCCCACCGCCACAGAAACGCGCCTGCCGCCCTAAGGGCACACTGACTGCCCCCACCGTGGCGGCAATTCGGTGCACTGCTTGGGGAGGTGAAAATTGTAGAGCTGGCACTGGTAGAAGTGACTAGTTTATTGTCTGTGTCCAAGTGGAGATAAATGTAAAATGCACAGAGAAAAGTAAACTAGATTTTTAAATATTTTTTTCTGCTATACTATTCTAAATCATTATTGTTAACATAGATTAGGGTTCTCAAGACAAACTTTTTGGTGGTCTCAAACTGCAGCCACCAACTTTTGCTGGTGGCCTCACTCACACTTTTTTCTGAAGTACTTAATTAGCTTTAGGAAAAACAAATAAATGTGGACATAGACATGTCCAAATCTTTGTAATTTATTTATTGCTAGCTAGTAAGTCTGCTGTCAAAAGTGATATTAACCAATATACAAGTATCACTTTTGACAGCAGATTTACTCAGCCCTGCCAAGCCTGGGGACAAATTAAGTCCTGGATGGAAGGATGGGGGAGGCAGCAAGGGACTAGAGCGGGGGTAAGCAACCTAAGGTATGCATTCCAAAGGCAGCACATGAGCTGATTTTCAGTGGCACTCTCACTGCCCAGGTCCTGGCCACCGTTCTGGGGGGCGCTTTCTGCATTTTAATTTAATTTTAAATGAAGCTTCTTAAGCATCTTAAAAACCTTATTTACTTTACATATAACAATAGTTTAGTTATATATTATAGACTTATAGAAAGAGACCTTCTAAAAACGTTAAAATGTATTACTGACACGCAAAACCTTAAATCCGAGTGAATAAATGAAGACTCTGCCCACCACATCTGAAAGGTTGCCGACCCCTGGACTAGAGCCTGAACCCCGGAGCTAGGGGCTGGAGCCTGCTGCCACCCAGCTGGAGCCCAGGGCCTGAGCCCCATTACCCCAGGAAGGTGGGGAATTCACTAGCTGCCAGCTTCTCCAATGTGGTGCCACAGGTGTTGGCCCCACCCCTGTTAGCGGCCCCAGCAACCAACACCAAGGAAGTACATTCAGGCGCAACAGTGAGACAGAGGAGCCACTACTTTGCCCTCTCCTTCCCTTCCTTGCTCCTCCCCCTCCCATCAGAGCCCAGGAGGCTGTGGCTGCAAGCCCCTGGTGGCCGTATGTGGCCACATTTGAAAAATGCTGGGTTAGATTATTTGTTCTTTACAAGTATTTTTGTCCTTACACTATATTGTTTTAAATTATCGTGAGGGGGAGTTAATTTTCTCTAGCTTCTGGTATGTTTCTCATGTATGAAGTTTAAAACCAAGCTTTTGTATATTGTGGAGGTAGAGTTCAATAACACTGGAAATTACACTGAGGGACATGTCTATCCTCATTCCCAAGCACAGAGGTTTATACATTAATAAGATCAGTCTAAACAGAAGCAGCCTCCAGTGAAGGGCTGTTTTCTCAATCTGGCCATGCAAATTTTAGCAATGAAAATGGAGGTTGTTAGGGTGAATTCCTGTGCTTTGAGATGAGATTGTATCATGGCCTGAACTGTTAACCTTTTTGGTTAATTCATTTACCAATAACCCCTAAGGGATGTTCTCTCATTTCAGTGCAAAGGGGATTTATACATGCAAGTGCCTTTTAATGTTAACTCGAACTGCTGGAACAGGTGTTTTATCCCTGGCATTAAAATAAGAATATCTACTAAATGAAATATACATATTTTTAATATCTTTATATTTCTGGCAATAACTATTTATATATGAACAACGTACACACAGAACCATATGAAAAAATGAATCCATGAGCGGAGTAAAGATGGCCAGTGTAGCTACCCGGCAAACCCTGCTAGTGCCCACAAGGCCTTAGACACGTTCAGGCTGAAACAAGTTAAATCTACAATCCCACAAGATAGTGGGAACAGAAAATCATCTCCAGTTAAGGACAATATATTAGCTCAGGAGACAAAGATCCTGAGTTTCTTTGGTGGAGTAGCTTAGCTGTTGGGTTCCACCTTTTCAAATACTTGAGACTCTGGCTCCAATTCTGGGGTGCAGCAAAACAGCCCATAAAGGGACATTGCAGCAGAGCACAAGTTAGAGCAGCCCCCAAATTTCCCAATTATTGCCTTTTTTTAGTTCCTTTCTTGCTTCCTCACTAATAATGCACAAACCGTTTTAAGGCGATATAAAACAATATCTGTACCAAATATCTCACTCTGAAAGTTGACATAAATACCATGGAGTAGAATGGGGGAGCGTCTTCTCTCCCCTTAAATGCCACTGTTGAAAGCAGTTCATGCAAAAGGGGGGCATTAAGGCAACACTTATTCCTGCCTTAACTAAAGCCTCATACTGAGACCTGGTCTACACTACAAAGTTAGGTTGATGTAAGCCAGCTTGCATTGACTTAGTTGTACATGTGTCTACACTTAAATTTGTCTCCTCGAATAAAAGGGTGCTGTTTAATGTCACAGAGTAACACTGGCTCCTCAAATGGTCGACATACTGAGCTTGGTCTTCCAGCTGCTGTCCCACGATGCCCAATACTGACCACACTGGTCACAGTTGGGAACTCCGCTGCTCAGGGGTCACAGACATAGGCGCCAGCTTCCTCTGGGCCAGGATGGTGCTCAACCCCCTGCTCTCCCCCAGGTCCCATCTCCACCCAACCCCTTCCCCCAAGTCCTCACCTCTGTCTCACTTCTTGCTTTGCCTCAGCCCCCATCCCCTTCTCCCTGGGCCCCATCTCTTCCTACCCCTGGCCCTGCTTTTTCCCACCCAGTTCTGACCCCTCTCCTGATCATGTCCCGTGTCCACTCCTCCTCCTCCTCCCGCACGCTACAAAACAGTTGCTTGCAGCGGGCAGTAGGCGCTGGGCAGGAGGGGGAAGAGTTGATTGGCAGGGTTGCCAGCAGGCGGGAGGCGTTGGGAGGGATGTAGAGCGCTGGCTGCCAGTGGGTGCTAAGCACTCGCTAACTTTTTTCCGTGGGTGCTCCAGCCAAGGAGTCAGCATCTATGCTTACAGAGACTGGAAGTGCCGCACTTCCCCCTCTTTAAAACCCTGCGAATTTTTGAAATGCCTTTTCCTGATTGCCCAGCTGGAGTAGACTGGTGATATTGGATCTCCTGGGCCTGTGTAGAGAAGAGGCTGTGGATGAACAGCAGTGCCACATGAAAGTGAAGGATATGTGGCAGGCATATCAGAAGACCAGGGAGGCCAACAGTTAATCCACTGGCAAGCCTCAGATCTGATACTTGATGGAGATCCCACTACCACCCCGTGTGCCACCATAGGTATCTCAAAGGAGACTGAGACCCAGATATCTGCTGTGAACAGTGAGGAGGAGGAGGAAAAGGATGTGGGAAATGCATGCAACTGGTGGGTCCTTGTTTGAGACTCAACCACAGTCAGTCAGTCAGTCCCTCCAGTCGAGCACAAGTGAGCCTGATGCAGGGAAAAAACTTCAGGTAAGTGTATAAATGAATTTCCCTTTACAATGATGTTCAGTTGGCATCTCCAACATAATAGGACTTAGCTAGTGATTTTTCATTAATTTACTCAGACAAAGAGAGGTAGAGTTATCCTCTGCTTTTCATTCCCCTGTAGAGAGAGATTCCAGGGGACATGTGGAGCAGCTTGTTTATGTACACAGGGATGTCCCTTGAATCCTTCTGAGAGATCTTGATGCAGCTTTCATGGACGTATTCTGCAATCCTCTCCCAAAGGCTTTCTTTCTTCCTCCTTGGTAGGACGCTTTCCCACACTACTCTATGATTACTGCAGTGGAGGCCACCAAAGTTAACAGGCTAACAGCAACTGTGGTATGTTACTGAGATATCAGCTAAAATCACCACTGCCTGTGGGAAAGCCTGACTATATTCAGTGCCATTGCCCTATACTCATAGTTTCATCCAACCAAGCAATTCCTTCTCATTTCCTTCATGCCTGGAGCACCAAACTCACAATAGCTAGTACAGTGCTGTGAGTAGTGCTGTGCACAAACACTTTGAAGCAGACATGTCAAAAAGCATGTCTTGTTTAAAACTTTGGAGAGCAAAGGAAGGGAGTCCTGAACCTCAACTTTCACTTTCCATTGCGACGGTACTGACAATAGTACCTCTGTGTGTTTTATCTGCAGCTGCTGCGATTGCAGCATTCCCCCTCCACACTCATGAAACACCTGAGCCAGATGAGGAGAAGAAAGAAAAGGACTCAGGATGACCTGTTCAGTGAGATCCTGCAAACCAGTGCTGTGCCAGACCGTGAGCAGAGGGCCTGGAAGGTGAATATTTCAGGCTACATTGAAAAGGAAAGAACAGACCGGGAAGGCCCAGGAGTCCCGGCAGGAAAAAGGAGAGGATGATGCACCAGGACACAGTGGGGGTTCTACAGCAACAGAGAAAGATGCTGCAGACTCTTGTGGACCTACAGGTTCAACAATCACAGGCTCACCTTCCTTTGCAATCCATGGAAAACTCCATTACAGCATCTCCCTACACCCTCCCCACTCCCCAACATTCCATCTGATGTCAGGGGCATCTTTATCCTCCATACTACGAAACATTAAGGACAGCCACAGCTTCACATATACTGACCTGTGAGAACCATGGTTGATGTGTCGATAAAATGGACATGAATGATCTTTGCATTTGTTAAGTTCTGTACTATTAATTTATTAAGTTTTGCATGTATTTGCTTTTACATTGCACAGATTTTTTTTTCCCCCACTGCTGCTGTTACTGAGTAAAATTTTATTATTTGGAAAAGAATTCATTTTTATTAGCTCACAAAATATGCTGCAGAATGCCTAGTGATATAAAAAGCATCTAGTTACATGTTACTGTACAGTATGACACAACTCATAAGATTGGTGATACAGTGTAATAATCTTAATTGTACAGCAAGCACCACAAAATTAATAGGTACATTGACAGTGTTATATTCACAAATGTACACCAAGCAGCACACAATTCCTAACAGGCCCAAAATAGGAGGACCAAGTAAAGCACAGTACACCACAACGCATTACTGTGCCTCCCTATTAAAGTGCTCTCCAAAGACCTCCCACATCCATATAGCTCCATATTGAGTTCTACTAGACCTTTGTCTGGCTGTTCAAACTCAGCAGACAGCCAATCCACTTCCATCCAGCAGCAACTTTTCTCCCTTTGCATCACAGATATTATGCAGGACACAGCAGGTAGCTATAACCATTGGGATATTTTTCTCTCTGAGATCTAATCTTGTGAATAAACAATGCCATCATCCCCTCAATCTAACGAAAATGCCTTCAACGATCATTCTGCACTTGCTGAGCCAGTAGTTGAATCTTTTTGTGGTGCTGCTGTTGACGTGGCTGGAGTACAGCTTCATGAGCCAGGGGATCAAGGGGTAGGCTGTGTCCCTCAGGATCACTACTAGCATTTCAACATCACCTGTGGTAATCTGCCAGTCAGGAAAATATGTCCCTACTTGTAGTTTTCTGAACAGTTCTGTAGTCTTAAAAATGCGAATGTCATGCATAAGGCTACGGTTTGGTCACGGAATCCATGACTACCACAGACCTCTGTGACTTCAGCCCACAGCCTCTGGGAGCTGCAGGGTACCCCTATCTCCCGTGGTGGCCAGGAGCTGCGGGGTACCTCTGCCACCACTGGTGGAGTGGGCAATCCCTGGCCGTTCCCCAGCTGCTGCGGCTGGTGGAGTAGAATCTCCCAGCAGCTCCGCAGCTGCCCTGGGTGGGGGTCGCTCCCAGCTCCCAGCCACGGGGCAGAGGCCACAGCTCTTGCCACAGCAGGGCAATGTGCTAGACCCCCCCCCCCTTTTTGTCATGGACATTTTTAGTAAAACTCAGGGACAAGTCATGGCTTCCGTGAATTTTTGTTAATTGCCCATGACCTGTCCATGACTTTTACTGAAAATGTTCATGACAAAATTGTAGCCTTAGTCATACACCTTCTCTGGCCAGCCAACACTGATGTCAGCGAAGCATCCCCGCTGATCAACAGAGATATGCATACCGTCTATTGCTCCATCACAGTTTGGGACTCCTATTGCTATAAATCTATCCACTATGTCCTGTACATTGCACCATAGCAGTCCTGCATAGCAGGATACAATTAGTGGCCCTGTACACTAGCATGACAATGGTCCCCGCAGTGGATTTTTCAACTCCAAAATGATTTCCCACTGACTGGTAAGGAATCCGCTGTTGGAAGTTTCCAAAGTACAATTGGCACTTGCTTCTCTACTGTCAATGCAACTCTCATTCTGGTGTATTTACATCAGAAGACTGGGGTGAGTTTGGCACAGAGATCCAGGAACATAGCCTTGGACATCTGAAAGTTTTGCATCCACAGCTCATCGTCCCAAACTGGCATTATGATGTGATCCCATCAGTCAGTTCTCACTTCTCAGACCCAGAATTAGCACATCTGCAGCTGTTCTGTGAATGCCACCAAAGCCTTAAATTTGTTCTTGTTATGTCCCACAGCAATCTGTCTTCCAAGAAATCACCATGTTTCTTGCTGATTTGGTTCTTCTTCCAGCTCTGCAAATACTCAAGGATCATGTGTCCTGTGCCTGCAATGCTCATGACAATAGTGCAGAGATGTACAGGTTCAACGGTTCTATCAGGGATGGTGGACAGCAAGGAGGGTCCTGTGGGTTCATTGGATTTTTCAAGAAGGTGCTAATATGCGATATAGATGACAATATGGGATGGAAAAAATTGCATGCTGGTAACTTGACCCTTTGTTGCCCGTCACTCCTGAGCAACTTGTTTCTGCTTCACCGCGCATTGTCAAAACTCCCTAAAAGACCGTGCACAGTGGTATATCTACCCATGGTACACAGCACTGTGCATAGACACATGCACTTCTGGTGAGTACATGCAGAAAGTCACAAGGAGCCAAGTATACACACGCACAGGCGATATACTAACTATGGCAGCTTTATGCCGACATAACTTGCGGTGGCCAATGTTTGTAGTGTAGACGTGGCCCGAGGTACCTTGAGAACTACCGCCGCAAACCCTGCCAATCCCAGATTACATCAACACGAAAGAAACTCTGGCAGATTTTGTTCTGCGGTTAAGAGGGGAAGGGTGTTGACTCCACCGCCTGGTGTTCAGATGATCCAAAATTTGTTACTATCTACTTCAGGCTAGTATCTGGGTAAGGTAAAATCTCTTATTGTGCCAACTTCTGTTGGTGACAGAGACAAGCTTGTCTGCCCTGGGGGTGTGGTGCACGGGGGGCGGGGGGGGGAACGTATCACTTGGGTAATTGATGGTTTAAATGTAAATGTCTAAGTGGTAAACTGCTTTGTTAGAATGTTTTTTCTTTTAAAGTACTATTAAGCCACACCTACATAAAATGTACCTTTGTTTACATGGAAATAAGGCTTTTATCTGATCATTAGGAGCCAAATGTAAACTAAATTGTGGACCCACAATTTACATACTACACAAGTCAAGCATTGCTCTCTAATTCAAACATACTGTAAGTAAACGGAGACCAATCAAGAGCTCTCTAAACTCAAGTTAAATAAAAAGATAAACATTAGCTTTATTTGAAATTTAATAATGTTACATGAAAGACAGAACTTAATATTATATTGTATTGATACAAATTGTCAGCTGCAGTTCATTTAGAGGTGGCTGGGACTGCAACACCTGCCATCCAACCTGAAGTCATTTGAAATCTCAAAATACCCCTTTCCTGTTGGTAACCCAATCTGCTTAATATAAAATCAGACTGTGTGTGCATTTTTTCATACTTACATATGGTGGTCTTGGGTGTTATTGATTGTTTTGTGCATACAGCACAGACAGAACATGTGGCTAACGCAGCTCTGGGATTCAGCAGATCCTGGGTTCTACTCATGGCTCTACCACCAGTTTGGTGTGTTACTTTGGGAAAAATGCTAAACCTGTTGGTGTGTCATTTCCTCCATCTTTTAAGTGGAGAAAATAATCCCTCCCACTCTATCTTACAAGGCTATTGTAAAATTAATCCATATTTGCAAAGGGCTTTGAATATCTCGGATGGATGGTGTTACTAACTTTCAAAGAATTATTACTATGTGGGTGACCTGTACAGGGGGAAAAATGTGTGTGAATTCTTTTTTTCTTTATGTTGGATAAAGATCTGGATGGATTTGTTTTTTCTTAAAGTTTTTAGGTTTTTTTACATTAAATATCTCTAGGCCCTGTCTAGCCTAGAAAACTCTATAGTCTTATCTACACTAGGAAAATCCCCCATTCCTCACAGTGGGTATAGCTGAACACAGTATATCTAAGCATAGTACAGGATGAAATGTATTCATTACTATTTCAGAAGCTATCAAATAAATTAGTTGTTAATTTTAATGCTCACCTTTCACTCTCTTGGGTATCATGACACATAGTTCTTCAGTTGTCCAGGAAAAACAGGGTGGACAAGACCCAACTGCAGGATTTTCAAAAGCATTCAGTATTTAATAAAAGTAGAATTGGGCCACTAGTTAGTGTTTTTTGAAAATTCCATTCCTAATTTTTCATGTAAAAATCAAATAGAAAGCCAAGCAAATAAATAATTACTCTTTCAGGCCTTATTTATGCATCATAAAAGAGAAATAAATGTACAAACCTATCTGTTTTTCTTTGCAAGTCACTTTTAAAAAGCAGCTTTTTACACTGTACCAAATCCTATTTCCACTGAACTCAGCAGCGAAACACATTAATTTAGCTGGGAATGGGATTTGGGCCTTTGTGAATGACTCTATAATAAACAATAGCAGCTACTGATACCAACCTGGCAGCTAAACTTTCCCCATTGTAGAAATGTCTTTGGGGAGTGGTGATGGTGTTTTATTTCCCCAATTGTTATGTTTTGGATTAAAAGTTAAGAGCCTAGACCGGCAAATTAGATATATAATATCTTAGTTTATTGAGTTTATTTAAAGCTACATTCAGACAACACTGAGAAAGTGGAGACAAAGAATTCCAGGTCAGACTGATTCCAGAGAAACTCAACTCTTACATATTTTGAAGTTGCATATTACATTAGAAGTATAATATCATAACAACCCCCCATTGTGCAAGATGCTGTTTCCACATGTAATATGATCAATAGCCAGGGCTTAAATTCAGCCAGAGCTGTCCAGAGCAGAGCTTCAGTAAATATTTTTAAACCTATGGGGCTAAAGCTCCAAGCCCTGAATGGGGAGAGGGGGAACATAGGAGGTTCCAGGAAATACATGAGAATTTAAGTCCTGTCAATAGCCTTATACAAATTTTCCATTTCATGGTTGTCACATCAAACTCATATTCCCTTACAGGTGTGTCTGGTTTTGTCTGTGTGTTAGTTGTGAGGGTTTTTTTAAAGGGAACACTGTGGTATTATATGTGCCTTTAAGTTCTACAGAAAAAATCCAAGCACAACTTGTAGGTTTTGTAAGCCAGTCATCTTCCAAAAATCTTGTAAATACTTGGGGGTTTTATTAATTGTATTTTGTAGAAAGAGCTCTAATTGTGACGAGTGGACCGTCTTCTAGGTTTCTACACCTTTGGGAATATTTGCCATTTGTGCAGATGGGAAAATAACAAGAAGATTCTTTTTAAAAAAAAGAAATGGAGCCTTATTGATTTAATGTTCTATTTCTATGGCAAGTAATTACAACAGTGACTGTATTGTGGCTTAGTTATGGTTGTAGCAGAGCTTGCAAGAACCACATTAGTTTCTTCAATTATAAATACAGGTTTAACTCCCACCCTCCTACTCATCAAAGCTTTATCTCTAATGAAACTGAAAGATGCTGTACTTTCACTTTTGACTTTCTTGCATTATCCTTGTCTTCTGTAGACAACTTTTAGAGTTAACATCAATTAGAAAACCAGATGTTTTCTTCATTTGAATTTAGAAGCACTTAGAAAACTGCCTTTTCATTATTTCAGTATGATTAGTGTGACTTATATTCATTACTTTAATATGATCACAAGTAAATTTAACAAATAGAAATCCTTCAGTGGGTTACTTCAAGTCTGGGGGAAAAAAATGTCTTCCGAGGCGTTTAAGTATTCAGACAAAGGATTTGCTTTCAGTTCTTTCAGTGAAGAAAGCTGTCTTCCTCTTTCTAAAGCAGATAAATGCCCTTCACTTGCATAATATTCAAGAATTTTAGAGAGCATTTAGAATTACAAAAGATAGCCTTTTAGCTATTTTTAGCCATCTGTTGAGATGCTGTTCTCAAGATTTTCTTTGTTCAAAACTGTGTAATGAGTTTTCAAATGAATTAATAGAGTTCAGTAATGACATTCAGGAGGAAAACAAGGCTGCTTATATTTGTTAGAACAGAGAGAGTATGAGGCATTAGAGCAACAAAATGTTGATTTTTCTAGGTTAGAGTTTAACAATAACTATTTTAACGTATTGCTCTTGAAAGCATCTCTTTGGCATAAGAAAACATTTGATTCACTACTGTGTTTTTCCTTTGTAGAGGTCAGAATATCCTGGATCCAGCTATGGAATATGTGAAGGTACCGTATCACTTCAAAACATCAAAATCCTTTCCCAAATATTTTATAGTGTACGTAATCAGTGATAGCCAATTATTAATCTATTTTCAGTGTCCAATCCTATGCAATCCAGTAGTACTGCAATCAAATTAGTCAGATTGGGGGAAAAAAGAAGTAATTATATCGTGTGAAACAAACACTTAGAAAATAGAGTACTTAATAATCAGCTTCGCCACTAAAGACTGTTCCTTTTGGGGGAGAATATATTCTGATATTCAGATGCCTCTGTTACATCATGAATATTCTCTATTTAGTAACTGTTTTTTAAAGTTTTTTTTTTTTCAAATGTTTGAATTAAATTGGTTAAATGATCCCACATTTCTCAGTGTGTGGTAGGGCCGTTGGGGAAGTAGAGGAAAGAAATAGGTCACATCTCAAAAAGGTTACCCTCCGCCCCCTGCCAATCTGAAATTTAGGCCTTATAGATTTGGCACTTTCCTCTTTACAAATGCAGCTACAAATTCATCTCTGGTCTAAAAAGCTAGAGCCAGGTCTGGATTTGGTCCACACTAGTAAAGGCAAAGCTGCTAGGTTACACACTAACATTAATTATACTCAGCGCTGATTAGGCCTCAGCTGGAGTATTGTGTCCAGTTCTGGGTGCCATGTTTCAGGAAAGATGTGGACAAATTGGAGAAAGTCCAGAGAAGAGAAACAAAAATGATTAAAGGTCTAGAAAACATGACCTGTGAGGGAAGATTGAAAAAATTGGATTTGTTTAATGTGGAGAAAAGATGAGAGGGGACATGATAACAGTTTTCAAATACATAAAGGTTGTTAACAAGAAGGAGAGATGTTCTTGTTAATCTGTGAGGACAGGACAAGAAGCAATGGGCTTAAATTGAAACAAGGGCAATTTAGGTTGTACATTAGGAAAAAATTCCTGTCAGGATAGTTAAGTACTGGAATAAATTGCCTAGGGAGGTTGTGGAATCTCTGTCATTGGAGATTTTTAAGAGCAGGTTAGACAAACACCTGTCAGGAATGGTCTAGATCAGTGGTCCCCAACGTGGTGCCCATGTCCTGGCCCCCGGGAGAGCACCCGCCAAAATGCCGCCGAATTTCAGTGGCATTTCGGCAGGGACACTTCTCGATGACGCTGACAAGTGATGTCATCGAGAGGCGTCGCCCCCGAATTTCGGTGGGGACGCCTCTAGCTGACGCCGCTTGCTGTCGACAAGTGACATCATCGAGAGGCGGGCGTCACTCCCAAATTTCGGCGGGGACGCCTCTCGATGACTTCGCTTGTTGACGGCAAGCGGTGTCATCGAGAGGCGTCACCGACAAAATTCGGCAGCATTTTGGCGGGTGCTCCACTGTTGCAGTGGTCCTTTGGCTGGCGCCCACCAGCCAAAAAGGTTGGGGACCACTGGTCTAGATAATATTTAGCCCTGTCTTGAGTGCAGGGTACTGGACTAGAAGACCTCTTAAGGTTCCTTCAAGTCCTATGATTCTATGATTTAAACTAATTGGCCAATATTTTTGTGTACACCTTTACAAGTATTGTCCCTACAGTCTGAGAGTCTGATACCTGGTGTTTGTAGTATGTCTAAAGTAATTTGAGACAAGACAGCATAATATGTTTTATCTGACCCTCAGACAACAGTGAAGTTCTGGAGTTACCCACCAGTGCCTGGAAAAGTTGGTACCTATGAATTGACAGGGAGGAAGAAAAGGTTCTGTGTTGGTCATTCACCAGTGTGCTTGGTAACAGGAAGTGATGCTGTGACAAGATAATAGACTAAATGCTAATTCTGATGCTTGTAACCTTTCCAGCAGGAGCAGGCCCCATACTTTTGTCAGTAGTTGAAATGTTTGTTAATTATTAAGATTTTGGAGCTGGGGAGGGAAGCATGGGGGAACAAGTTTGTAAGACAGGAGGAGGGCATAGTAGCCCCATGTCTTCCACTTCCCCTCATTTTAATGAACTGTCAAGTAGTTTAGGCCTAGAATTTGACCTACCTTAGAACAAAAATTCTCTAATGGGAAAAATCCTGTGGCTTCTAAATAGCTAGTCAAAATATACATATAGGAATAAGAAGTGGAGTGGGATAGCTCAGTGGTTTGAGCATTGGCCTGCTAAACCAACGAGTGTGAGTTCAATCCTGAGGGGACCACTTAGGGATTTGGGGCAAAATCAGTACTTGGTCCTAGTGAAGGAAAGAGGCTGGATTCAATGACCTTTCAGGGTACCTTCCAGTTCTATGAGATAGGATATTTCTATCTATTTATTTATTTATAAATAATTGTTATTTGTGTAGGACCAACACAGAACAATATCTTGTGATTTGTGCAATGTCAGATGATAATTAAGATTTCCAGAATTGTTGTGACCTCACTCTTGATCTTGCTGCACAAAGAAGGGAACGTCTCAATAGCTGCTAGTCTTTAATTTTCTTTTAATATAGTTTTTAAATCTTTTTGGTTTTTGCATCTTTAATTTTATCTTCTAAATTTTTTTCATTGTGCTTATTTATAACCTGCTGTACTTCACCTTGTGAGGATTAATATACCTCTATCCCAATATAACGTGACCCAATATAACACGGGTTCGTATACAACACGGTAAATCTCTGACACGCTGCTCTGAGCAGCGTGTTAAGGGTGCCGGGCCAGGCCAGGGCTGAGGGGTTCGATAAGGGGCAGAGGGTCTTGGGGCGGTCAGGGGCTCCCCCCCAGGTCTGGGGAGCAGGAGCTGTGGAAGGGCACTTTTGGGGGCCCCGCAGTTCCAGAGTGACCCGAGGGATTAGCGGGGGGCCAGGAGCAGCCCACTCTTCTTCCCTCGCCCTCGCCCCGGCCCCAGCTGTGTTGCTTGGGGGAAGGGACCCTCCCTCCCTGCCCTGCACTCACCAGCAGCGGCGGAAGCGGAGCAGCCCAGCCCCAGCCCGCTCCTCTCCACCAGCTCCCAGCCATAGCGCTCTGCTTCCTGCTGCAAGTGAGTACGAGGGGCATCCTTTCCCCAACCTCCCCACACTCACCAATGATGGGAAGCAGAGTGTTGTGGCTGAGAGCTGGCGGAGTGGAACGGGTTGGGGCTGCTTCGCTCCGCTTCCTGCTGCCAGTGAGTACAGAGAGCGTCCTTTCCCCAACCTCCCTGCACTCACCGGCAGCGGAAAGCAGAGCAGCCCAGCCCCAGCCCACTCCATTCAGCCAGCTCCCAGCCACAGCGCTCCACTTCCCACCACAGGTGAGTGCAGGACCTTTCCCCAGCCACCCCCTAGAGACATGGCTGGGGCCGGGGCAAGGAAAGCAGAGTGGGCTGGGGCCGTGTCGCTCTGCTTCCTGCTGCATGTGAGTGCGGAGGGGATCCTTTCCCCAACCTCCCTGCACTCACCAACAGTGGGAAGCAGAACACCACAGCTGGGAGCTGGCGGAGTGGAGTGGACTGGGGCCGGGCTGCTCCGCTTCCAGCTGCTGCCAGTGAGTGCCTGTCAGGGGGTGGGGGGTGGGTGGATGGGGTCGGAGCAGTCAACAGGGGGTTGGGTTAGGGGGGGGTCCTGGGGTGAGGGGGGTCTCTGGAGGGGGTGGTCAGGGAACAAGGAACGGCGGGGCAAAGTAAGTTTGATATAACGTGGTCTCACCTATAATACGGTGAGATTTTTGTCTCCCAAGGACCGTGTTATATCGGAGTAGAGGTATATAATCAATGTTTATAAAGCTCTCTCAGCTTCTTGTATAAAAGATGGTATAGTTGGAAAGTAGTATTTGTAAACTGCAGAACAATAAAGTCCCTGTAAAGTCCCAAAGTTCAGTGCAGAGGCACAAAGTCTTAGTTTGCTTTGCTTGAGCTCATGGAATTGAAGCACACTCAAGATTTTCCATTAGTTACCTCACCTCTTCTTATTTGATAATCTTTGACACAAGCCTGTTATAGAAGGAAGTGGCACTGATAAGAGAGAAGCAACAAAATTAACCCTTAGAAGTAAATAAAATGAGGAAGGGAAAAAAATCAATAAAAAGAGCACCAAGAGCATTTCACTTTTGTTGATATGTGATATCAGAATAGATAGGATTCCTGCGGTTCTAGCTGTGAGCAAGAGAACTTTCCTGAGACCAAACTGTCTGATGCAGGCAAGAAAACATAGCTCTGTAGCCCTGTGGCAGGGTGCCATGAGCTGTTTCAAATTGGGCTCTATTAAAGCCAGCACCTGGTCACCTAGAACAAGCAGGGCACTGAGTGGCTTGAAGGTAGGAGGGAACTGGTAGCCTGATGAGTTAATGAGGTAATTAGCTCACCAGCTGGAGAACCTAGGAAGGAAAGCAGGCAATTTAAAAAGCTAAACCAGGTTGCTGAAAGGAATCTTCTCATAACTGCCGCTATATGGCTGTATTGTGCCTGGAGTTTAAGAAGGCGATAAACAATAAATGCACATGGTGAAGATACCTTGGTGGACCTGTGTGCTGCTCAATTCACCAAGAGGACTTGCCAGCCAGGGTTTTCCAGGAGAGGACAGGGGAGCCCATTCACAAGCACTTAGACCTTCCTACTGCGAAGTGTTAAATTAAATGGTTGAAAATAAATTTAAATATAAGTACCCAAATATAAAGTATGGTGCTAATGATAATCACATAGAAAATGTGACCATTCGTTCATGCTACATTTTCTTACACTCCATTGTTTATCAGGTTGTGTGGATTGTAAACTCTTTGGGGAAAAAGGCTTTCATGTCATTCTATTCTCATCTACCATGGCATAAAACCTGTGTATAAAGGGGTAGATATAGTTCCCTTGCATTCAAGTAGACTGCACCTGTTGGCATTACCCAGATGATAACATAGCCATGTGCCATTGAAGTGCAGCGTGGAAGCTGGTTCCCGCCAATTGCAGTTTTTCTAAAATATCACATAAGTGCTACACTGTACTCCTGGGGGTGTCTGCACCTAAAAATTCTGCACACAATATTTTAAAATTCTGCATATTTTATTTGTCAAAATAACACAAGATAATCACTCCGGTTTCAATCATTTTGATTATTTATTTCAAAATACCTGTCTGTAACAATAAAGACAACAAAAAAGATTCCCCCGGGAATAGAGTTAAACGCAGTCTACAACAACGCAGTTCCTGTTTCTCTGTTATGTTTTTGTTGGGCACCTCAGTCTGGGTGTGTCGCACGTGTCAGCTGGGCACATCTTGGGGGGAAAACTCTGCCCCGCTGGTCTTTTAGTTGATTCTCATTTTTTCAGCCTACCCCTGTAAGATTACCATATAGAGGTTTCCAAAGAAAGGATACTGCCCAGGTAAGGAGGAAGGGCAGCTGGAGGAGGAGTACAGATGGAGGATGCTGGAGGGGGTACAGTTGATGGGTGCTGGAGGGGTTTGTGTGTGTATGGGGAGGTGGGTATTTGGGAACAGGAGTGCCGCCAGCTTTTTTATCGCCCTAGGCAGGGGAAGGTCCCACTCCCGACAGAAGCGGCAGAAGGTCCCACCTCCGAAATACCGCCAATGACAGTGGTGGCCGAAGATCCGTCTGCTGTGGTCACCGCCCCCCAAATGTTAGTGCGCTAGGCGACTGCCTAGGTCGCCTAATGGGTTGCGCTGACCCTGTTTGGTGGGTGCTGGAGGGGTCTGTGTGTGTGCTGGGAGGTGAGTATTTGGTAGATGCTGGAGGGGGTTGCACGGAGCCCCCCTGTCACAGACACCTGTAACCCCTTCCCTACAGAGCCCAGCTTTGGGGCCAGACACCTCCACTCCTCCCTTCAAAGCCCAGCTATGAGATCCCTCCCACAGCCCAGACACTTATATCCCCTTTTCCCCAGACCCCAGCTGCATGGCCTGACATCAGCATACTCTCCTGCCAGAGTCCTGGGATCCAGAGGGAGAAACAGCATGTACACATCATGCACAATCAGTTGCACACATACAGAATGGGAAATGACTGCCTAGGAAGGAGTACTGTGGAAGGGGACCTGGGGGTCATAGTGGACCACAAGCTAAATATGAGTCAACAGTGTGATGCTGTTGCAAAAAAAAGCAAACATCATTCTTGGATGTATTAGCAGAAGTATTGTAAGCAAGACACGAGAAGTAATTCTTCTTCTCTACTCTGCGCTGATTAGGCCTCAGTTGGACTATTGTGTCCAGTTCTGAGTGCCACATTTCAGGAAAGATGTGGACAAATTGGAGAAAGTCCAGAGAAGAGCAACAAAAATGATTAAAGGTCTAGAAAACATGACCTATGAGGTTAAAAATAGGGTTTGTTTAATCTGGAGAAGAGAAGACTGAGAGGGGACATGATAAGTTTTTAGGTACATAAAAGGTTGTTACGAGGAGGAGGGAGAAAAATTGTTGTTCTTAACCTCTGAGAATAGGACAAGAAACAATGCACTTAAATTGCAGCCAGGGCGGTTTAGGTTGGACATTAGGAAAAACTTTCTGTCAGAGTGGTTAGCACTGGAATAAATTGCCTAGAAGGTGGTGGAATCTCCATCATTGGGGATTTTTAAGAGCAAGTTGGACAAACATCTGTCAGGGATGGTCTAGATAATACTTAGCCCGGCCATGAGTGCAGGGGACAGGACTAGATGACCTCTCAAGGTCCCTTCCAGTTCTATGAGTCTCTGTTGCTGGTCAGACTGGACTTGTATGGAGTTTCCTCCATGCCACCTCCTTCCTTCAGGGTGTCCTGGGAACCTTCCAGTTCCCCCTCCCTCCTGGCAGTGTCCTCTGTTTGTGAACTGGGGAGCTGGGCTCTGCCAGTCTGTAATATGAACATATGCTTGTTTGAAGGTCACTTATGCTTGTTTCCAGGGAGTACTTGGTTCAAAAAGTGCTCCTGCTTTGAAATGACAAACATTCCCAGATTAGCTACAATTCAGTTTTAAATAGAATGGGGGGATTCATTGTGGAGTAAGGAAAAAAATAATATAGTTACTGGCTGGATTCAATAAACACACAATAAACAAAGCATAGTGGTGTTAGACGCACACCAGGAGCTGCAGCCAGATATCACCATAAAAGATGGAGATGTTTGTAATTGGTTATTTAACACACCCTTTTAGGTTTGTTGTATCATTTTAGTTTTTCATCCATACTTTCTTTCCTTGCCAAAAACTGTTGTCTGGAGTTGAAGTAAATAATTAGTTGCATTTGGAGGTAAATTGAGGGACCTGTTTAGAAAATGCTCTACCCAGAGTGGCAGCAAAAGGATTCATTTTGTTTCCTATTAATGCTGCTCAATGACAGCAGATATTTTAGACTGCTCATTTGTAACATTAATCCTTTGAACATCTTCTGTTTCAGAGAAGACTATAGGCACGTTATAGAGTTTCTCATACTTCAATCTAAATTAAAGTTCACAAATGGCAGCTTACTGCATCTTAAATAATGATGCATTATGTCATCCAGTTGATAAAAAGAGAGCTAATTATGCATAAACCAGTTCCAAGGGGAAAAAAATGTACTGATGGGTTGGAGCCTGAGTACTGAAAAGTGGCAACATGACTTCAAGCCTTCCTTTGTGCTCACAGTAGTGCTGAAACCATGGCCACAGTTAAATGGCTCTTTCAGAATACCCTTTTATTCCAGAAGTGAAAACAGGCCGGTCTACTTTGAGTTAGGATGCTAACAAAGTCGTGAAAGAGATGTATAAAAACAATAGAACATTGTACATTCTGTGAGATTTTTACAAGTTTTATGAACCAAAGAATGGCTCCATTGGATGCCTGTGCCGAGATTGTTGGTTTGGTTTTTTTTTTTTTTTTGTGCCTGAGTCTGCACATCCACAGAACCAACTCCATTGCTCTTTGGGGGATGGGCGAAAGGATCAAAAGGTGCCAGCTGTGAATGTGTAATAGGACTGTATTTGAGCTCTTGCAATCAAATTTATATGAACTAAATATAGCCACCCACCACTCCCCTATCCACTACTAAGATCTTTGTAATAAAGTGTTTTATTTTCTCTTACTGTAGCTAGGAGAGGGTGGGAAAACGGAAGAATGGATTAATTGCCTCCTTATATGGAAATCTTGCACAGTGTTTCCATACAGTATGCTAATAGTGACAGAAATAATAATTTAATGCATCACTGATGAGTTGTGGGCTTACTATGGAAATGTGAATTAAAGCTTCAGTGGAAAGAATTGCAAAATCTATGACTGACTGTCTGCTGAGTATGGTTATGAAGAGAGTTTATATTTAGAGATCAATGTGGAGAAACAGTTTCACCACTGCCGTAGGGAAGCTACAACTGCAGTGCTGTCATCCTTCATTTGTGACGCTCCATTGAAAATGAGTTGTACCTGCTTACCCTAGCCCCATATCACCTAACTGTATTTTCTTTAGGGTGACCAGATGTCCTGATTTCATAAGGACAGTCCCAATAATCATGGCTTTTTCTTATGTAGGTGCCTGTAACCCCCACCCCCTGTACCAGTTTTTCACACGTTCTATCTGGTCACCCTAATTTTCTTCTATAGGTTTTATTCCATCTTACTTGTGAGATTTGCCCAGGGAGTCACACTGTTATAGCAATGGCAGCAGCATTGTGAGGGCTTAACTCTAATGTTCTGAAAACAAAACTTTGCTTGGCCCCAGAGCCTCTCTGTCAATCTGCTTTTTCTGTAGCTTTGCAGTGCAGTCCAGTATTTTAGAGAGTGATCTCACCTGCAGAAAGCATTGCGGCTCATGTGGGAGCATTTACTGGGTGGTAAATCAAAATATTGTAGAGACCAAATCTTTTATTACTATTCCCAAATTAAAACAGAACTAACTTTTGCAGCTGTCTGGCTCTTATATGGACATTGGCAGTAATCATGATTTCTTACTGATTTTCTGGCCATTGTTGGTCATTCACATGCCAAAAAGATCATTTGGAAAGAGTGCCATGAGAATAGCAGGAAGAAAATATTTTTTTCCAACCTATTGGCATCACAAATGTCAATGGGTTGGGAAAGAATCCTTTCACTATGGCACTGAAGGTGTTTTGAGAGGACTCCCCTAAGACACCGTGATAATCTTTTACAGAAGCCTTACCCTATCCAGAAATCAGCCCATTCCAGAAAAACTTCCAGCTGCATCATCTAGATCTGCTCATGCTGATAAAATGAGCTTCTGTTTAATGTTGTCCTCTGGAGCTTGCACAATGAGATACATGTTATGACTTGTGAGCAGTGAGTTTGCCAGATTTCTAACCCTGTCCGTGAGCATTATCCATTAAGAATCAGAGCTGGGATGGAGACTCCAAGAGAATTTGTTAACCCCAAGCAGCAAGAGAATTCCTTTCAGATCCAAAATTTTCCAGTTTTGTTTCTTTTCCCCTGTTGCAATAGTAGCAGCAGCAACATATAGGAGGGCAAATAGTAAGGGTAGCAACATGCGGGATATGTCTCCATTAGTAGAAATCTGAAAATCTTCCTACATACTTGATTAAACATACTTTACAAAGCTTCTGTGGTAACTATGAACAAACTGTCACACTGGAAGAAAGCCACTGGCATGGAGGCTATTTTATAACGTCACTTCAGGAAGCTTTTTAGAAAGAGTTTTTTTACGTTTAACTTTTCAACAGAACTTTACCTGAAAACGTGGCTTTAACACAACCCTTTTGTGGATCACCAAAGGTTCAGAAAGAACAGATTGTCAGTAATTTAGACGATTGTTGAGCCAGTTCATTATCTCTCTCCAGACCAAAAAAAAGAAGTATTCGAAAATTTGATACTTGAGGAGTGCCTGATGGTATGCATTGCCCTCTAGTGTAGGTCGGTAGAATGATAATGAATAGAGTTTTTCACTTTTTAAAAAATAAAGATAATTGAGAAAGGATGGTCACTTAAATGGTTTATAGCAACAGTCATTTACTTCCAGCATGGCTGTCAGAAGATTTAAAGCTTTTATCTGTACTGTGGAATGAGAGTGCTTTTCTGAGAGAAAGTGGAAAATGACAACTACATTGGTAAACATTTTTGGATCCATATGCTTTGTATTTCTTAGGATGAGCAGTCCATATTTTTAAAATTTTAAATATTTTTTCTACTGTTCCCTGAAAAAGCTCTATCAGTCCAATGTATTTGGTCTAATGGTTACAACTAGGATTTTCAAAGGAGCCTAAGAGAGTTAGATGCCCAAATCCCATTAAAATATAATGAGAACTACATTTCTCCCCCCAGCCGCCTTTAAAAATTTCACCCTATATGTTTAAATTCATGGAAATCCCTCTAATTTGTCAATAATAATATTGTCCATGATTGTTGCTGGAATTTTATCCATGCAAATATAGGTTTCAGGGGTATCCTCACGACTTTTGTCGATGTGGCTGATATCAGGTCAGTCTATGAAAAGTTGGAAAATAGTAATTCACATATAGTTCTTTTTGTTACAGTGACATAAATCCAAGCTGTTTTTTCCCCAGTGAATATGCAAGAAGTGTGCCTACCACTATGTAAAACTATATAATACAATTTCCTACTGCATGTCTAATTCATGCTTGGCCAGTAGACAATTTCCTAGATTAGTCTTTTTTATTTTTCCATGCCTACATGTTCCTGATTATACTCAAAAGAGAGAGAATTTTAATGCCTACCATGTATTCAAACTCAGATCTTAGTGAGGAAAATAATAAACTCATGAATTCTAGTTCATCCAAGAATGGATGGTAGTCAATATTAATAGAAAGTTACCCCCCACACACACCTTTCATTGGGTGATCTTTCTGTAGTGCTGACTCTTGCACTCTTTCTCTCCACTTGTGTTACTGATGCAGGTAGGATTGGTGACTCTGATGTATGGAGCAATGCCTATTCTTACATACTGCTGTAGTTTTGCTGACTTGGGTATACATAAAATGATGTTTCTGTGACTGTCATTTACTTTCCAGGATTGCATGTTAAAGAATAATCTTATCTCTGTAGTTTCATTATAACTCACTGACTCTATTAATAACCACATTCTGATTTTATTTATTTTTAATCATTAACTCTAAGTTCTATTTGATCCTGAAACATCAAAGCTTATCAATTCACTACAATTGCAATAGCTGAGCTTTGAGCTGAAAATCTATTTGCCTATAAAAGTATATTGCGCTAATTTCTATGGTACCTTGGTGCCAGTAGGCATACTTAAAGCTCGGATGGTACTTTCATCCGTTAACTAATTAATCTGCAGCTCACCCCTTTTGAGGTTGATAACATTTATCAACCCATTTTTACAGATGGAGAAAGTGAGTCAGATCTAGCAGTAGAAACCAGGAACTTCTGAATCTTAAACAAATGCTCAGTCCATCAAATCCCTCTTTCTCTGCACCTCTATCTGTGGTAAAGGCATCAAACATCTCTCCCTGTTCTGTAGCAAAAGCCACACATCTCTTGTTGGTCGTTCTTTTGTGGTAAACAACAGTTTTGAAACCAATTTCCATTGTGGTGTGTCCCTGGAATTGGCCAAAAGTGCTACTTTTTAGAGGGAAGAAGTATTCCAGGAGCTGTGAGATGAAACATAAATCTCTGCTGTAAATGCCTTCGGTTAAAGTCTGTATTTCTATGAAACATGCCACCTGTTTCTATGTCTCAGGGACTGTCCAGAGTTTCATGACAATGCTCTTAATCCTCCCGTGTGTTTCACTGGAAGAAATTGGCATGTCCTTTATTTTTCTTCAAAATATCCATAATTATGGCTTCCAGATGCTGAGAGTCATGCTGCTATTAATAAGATCACTGAATCTAAATGGCATGGCCAATGAGGCAAAAGTATGGAAACAGTAGAGTGGCTACCTGCTTTTCAAAGAAATTAAAAATACAGGACAATGCTTACTTTTAAGGAACGGCAACACAAGATTTTATTTGTGGTTCAAAATCATGCACCCTATAAAATCATAAATTTGTATTGAAGATCATTGCCTTTTGCACGATTATTTTTGAAATGCAAGACAAAATGTGTCTTGTATTGACGTGATAGACATTGGGCACCGGGGCCTGATCCAATACCCATTAAAGTTAATGGAAGGACTCTTACTGACTTTAATGGGATTTGCATCAGGCACCAGGTCAGGAGCATTTCTTTAAAAATAATAAAATAAAATAAAATAAAAATAATGGGGGGGAGGAGAGAGAGAAGGGGGTAATGGTAACATCCCTGGCCATCCCAGTATGCACATTGTGGTCTTCATTCTCTTTTGTCATTCATGGGTCTCCTGTTACCATGAGTCCTGTCACTACATGTTGTATAAAGTGGGGGTGAGGTGTGGTACTGAACAGGCAATGCAGTATGTAATACATAGCACCTGTACAACACTTTTAATTTTGAAAGGCTCATGCAAACATTAACTAATTGATTTATTAATTAACACAGTGGAAAATTGATTGATTACATGTTTGGTAGTGGTGTCACCTGGAAGTAGAATTGTTGGTAAAATGTGTTCTGAGTTGATTTTATTCATGTCACGGTACGGTACCAAATGTCTCTGGTTCTCATATGTTTCATCCTGTGTTTTGTGGGCAGTATTGTCCCAGAGGCATGCAAGTGATCATGGTGAGTAATGGATGGAGCTATGGTCACTGAGTTAGCTAGGTCCTGATCTATTGATTACTTTGAAGATCAGGACAAAAGACTTGCACTGGCAAGAAAAATGGACTGGGAGCTGAAGGAGGGATCAAAGCACCGTATTATGCACCTGTGGCAGCCAGTCCCATTGAGGAGTTGGAGGCCTGGCATTGCTGTCTCCTTCAGCCCCAGATACAGATACGGTAATCCAATGTGGAGATGGCAGGCACATGGATCAGTGTGGCCAGAACCTTATTTGGGAGCCAGGGGTGAAGTGAAGTTCCCTAGCAAGCTGGAGTTGGAAGATGGCATTTTTCATCATCACTGATGGTACCTAGTCTTCTAGGCTAAGCGTTGAATTGAACAGAATGCTGAGGATTGGCACCACTGTGACCAATAGGGGCAGACAGCTTTGAAAAAAGGAAAGAGAGTATCCTGGCTTGTTCTTCAAAACATTTTCCCCATTCAATGAGCGTTGCTTTGATCTTACCCAGGATGGTAAAGGTGGTAGCTGAATCCATGTGAGTGGATCACACCATCCAAGGGATCTTGACATGGTGTTGGAAATGTCTCTGATACTGTCATCGACACTCGTTCAAGGAGAGCAGTTCCACAATGGTTCAGTTGTTTCATGTAGAAAAGGCAGGAGCCTGTGTTTGACTCTCTTTCATAGCTGGAAGGAAACCAGATTACAGCTGTACTTTTTTTTTGTTTTTTTCATGTATCATTTCTATTTACTAACTATTACAAGGATTATTATGGTAACATTCAAAGGCCACAGTCTGAAATGGGCTTCCATTTTTATGGGTACCATATGAATATATATATGTGTAGTGTGTCCCTACCTCAAAGAGCTTACAATCAAGGAAGGTTCCTTAAAGTCCAGTTTCTGCCATAGTTTTGTCAATAAACAATATTAACAGATGCTGGTTCAAATCACAATGTTTAGATCTGGGTTCAGATTTCAAACAGTCCCAAAGCTTGGGGCTGTTTGAAATCTGGGTGTGTACCTATTGGGTTTCTGGGAAACAGATTTTGCAGCACAGTTTTAATATATTATAAACCACAAGGGGGAGTTAGAGTGTAATTTGTTGCCAGGCAGATTATGGTAATAATTTCAGGCTGTATAACTGTTCAAGAAGTGGTCCTTTGAGGCTGAAGTTCTTTTTCCCTGTTTTTTGTAGCACAATGCTATAGCTTTCTCTACATGTGCTTCTGATTGGAATAAAACTGTTCCTTTTACATGATGTGTCTCACTCACTTCATTGAGGGAGAACCTGCTTCAAGACCCCCTAACATGTTGTAGTTCCATTCTTTTCCCTCCTTTTTTGAGTTGCAAGTGGGTCTGGGTTTCAAGAGAAGCTGCAAGAGAAGAATGTTAGGTGGAACAAAGTGCTTTTTTGGATCGGGTGATTTCACCTCCCATCTGCTCTAGGGTAGGCACATGCTGCAGTCTAATGGCTCCAGCTGCTTTGTTTGCTGGATTGTTGTAGTTAATATGTTCCTCATTCACTTGGATACCCATGATGTTACAATATTACTTCAGCAAATGCCTTACCCTGCTCATCCAGGACCAACTGTTGCCAGGTTTTTTCTGAAAATCCCAATAACTTGAATAAAAATCGTTGAAAGATAATATGTACTCAGAGCACTAATATGATCCTGTAGCCTCTACTCAACTACATCAAGTTTTTGTATGGGTAAATAGACTACAGCCAACCATCCCCGAACACCTGCACTCACTGGTCAAGATTTTTAAAAATGGAGTCTAAAACTAACTCCCAGGTTATTTTTCTTATGCCTCCTAAATATAGATTTAATTTTCAAAAGTGCTGAGCATCCAACAACACTTTGTTCTCAGTGGGAGCTGCTGGGTACTCAGCATTTTTGAAAATCTGGTCATTTATTTAGGTGTCTAATAGGAATTAAACTGTTAACTTTAGTCTTCCACTGTTGAAAATGCTGCCTGTCCTGCCAGAGTAGAACTGATTCTGGTTTTCCGAACTGATCACAGTCTCACTACGATTATTAAAACATGAAACATTTTTGTGGTGTTGCCATGCTGAAGGAAATCAGTCCATTTTAGAGGTCGGGCCCTTTCAGCTCAGTGTCGGGCAAGACAGATGTTAGACTGGTAACAACCTAAACAAGGTCAGCAACAGAGGGGAAGAGAAAAGGCCAGGTACAAGGGCTGACAGAGAATGTGAACTAACTGTGATGGCAATGAAAGAAAAACTGTCTGAGGGGTACATTAAAAAAATTAAGTTAACGAAGAGCAAAGCGAGAGAAGAGGTGTTACAAGAGTCATCTATAGCTGTATACATGCTACCAGTTAGGAAGACAATAGGTGGTACTCAGGAACATGCAGCATAGTTCTTGGATGTTGTAGGACCAATGAAACTTGCTGGTGGTGTGCACTGCAAATGGTTTCCTCTGTGCAGCTTTTTACATCAGCTCTTAACGGGAGGAAGGGAAGAAGAGGAGGTGGCTGAAGGGAATAAGAAAGAGGTTGCTGCAGATAAGCCTCCTGCCAGGGTGTGTGTGAGGGTATATTTTGGTGTGAAAATGGCCAGTTGTAGTTATAAATTTGGACCAGATTTTCAAAGGTATATAGGTCCCTAAAGATGCAGGTAGGTGTTACTGTGAGTCAGGTGCCAAACCTGGGTAGGCACTTTTGAAAATCCCACTAAGCACCTATCTGCATCTTTAGGCACTTAAATACCTTAAAAAATCTGGCCAAAAGTGTATTGAAAACCATATAGATGGCAGGCTGCCATCTCTGCCACTGTTGTGACAGCTATAGAATGTTTCTTATATTGCCTCATAGAACCATCAAACAGAGAAAAAGGAAGTAACACTGACCTCTCCCACACCACACCTGTGCAGTGCAAACAAGTGAGATTACACCTGTTGCCGTGTCTACTGAATTATGATTAGAAGCCACAGCTACAACAGCCTGCAAAAAGCAAAGGTAACAGGGAGGAGAGTGTATGGGAAAGAAAAGGCCAGTCCCAATAAGGATTGCCCTATACACAGATGGCAGAATGCCTACTGAGTGATGGGTTTTTGGTATCAGGCATTTGTATATTTAATTTAGGTCCACATGCAGTTGAATTAGGGAGGGGCTAGTTTTAGGTAGCAGTTTCAGGAGTGCCTTCACCCCCTTCCATTTTGGACATCTTCCCGCCCTTCCTCTTCCCCATGACCTGCGCTTTGTTAAATACGTGCATTATTCTGTTGTGAATAACCAGGGAGGTAGTGCCACTGTGTGGAGGCATCTCCCTCAGAAGATTAACAGAGGGGATGGGACAGGACTAACTACCAGGAAGAATGGGGAGTGGGAGCTCTGCTGACAGCAATGATGGCCAATACAAATAGGCTGAATTGTGTATTTCTGACATGTTAATAAAGAAGGTCCTGTTAAGGGAAAGGGAAATTCTTGTATTTAAGTTAAGAATGTTGCCATCCTACAAGTTAGATGCTTCAGACTGGATTTTTTTTTTTTAAATCACGTGGTTAATTTTGCTTTCAGATTCCATTTATAACACATTTGCTCACAGTCCTACAGATGCCGTTTTATAGCTGTAGCATTTATAACCATGATTAGACTTCATGTATGCTTGCTGTAATCTGCAATACCCTGTATCCCATATGGTGTCAGTAGTTCAGTGCCATTCATCAGTACATGCAGGTGACTGGTTGCCTGTTATATAAAATCTGAAATTTATGATATTGAACATTGCACTATGTGAAGTTAGCTTTGATGCCTTTCCCCTTTATATCCAGCTTCCTGTCTGTGCAGCCTTTTTAGCTGTTTTTCTTGGAGAGAGACTTAAAATGGGATCAGGATATTTATATTTCACTGAAGAACATGTGAGGCTTATTCGAATGTTTGAATAGTTTGCTGATTGAATATGGACTAAAAGAGGTGTCTCAACCCACTTTTTTTTATCTGGTTCGGGCTGAAATACATATGATTCCATTATGGCAGGAGCGGGCGAACTACAGCCTGGGGGCCACATATGGCCCCCAGACATTTTAATCAGGCCTTTGAGCTCTCGCCGGGAAGCAGTGTTGGGAACTTTCCCTGCTCCAGCGCTCCAGCTGGGGAGCAGGGTCGGGGTCTTGCCCCACTCCACATGGCTCCTGGAAGTAGTGGCATGTCCCCACTCTGGCTCCTACGCGTAGGGGCAGCCAAGGGGCTCTGCACGCTGCCCTCGCCCCAAGTGCCACCCCCACAGCTCCCATTGGCCAGGAACCACAGCCAATGGGAGCTGCAGGGGTGGCACCTGCGGACAGGGCAGCGTGCAGTGCTGCCAGGCCACATCTCCACATAGGAGCCAGAGGGGGGAACATGCTGCTTTTCCTGGGAGCCACTTGAGTTAAGTGCTGCCCAGAGCCTGGCCCCCTGGTGCTTTCCCGCACCCCTGCCCCAGCCCAGATTCCCTCACCAATCCTCTGAACCCTTCTGTCCCAGCCCAGAGACCCTCCTGAACTCCCAACCACCCATCCCCAGCCCCACCCCAGAGCCCGCATTCCCAGCCAGAGCCCTCCTGCACCCCAGCCCCCAATTTCATGACCATTCATGGCCCACCATACAATTTCCCTACCCATATGTGGCCCTTCAGCCAAAAAGTTTGCCCAACCTTGCATTATGGGATGCAATCTACTATTTTACATAATTGATTTGCAAGGCTGAAATCTTTATGAATAAATGAGAACAGTTCCCAGACAGCTTCCCATCTGATTCAGCATGTTATCTTAGTTGTGAGTGTGTAGACTGATTGTTAGTGAAGCTAGGCTACACACGAGTTTGTCCTTACTTCAACTATTTGTCTGTTTTCATAAGGTTGTTATAAATTATTTCAATGAGCCGTTTATTACGTTGAAATGCAGGATCATCTCTTCTTGCAGTACTTCAGATCCTGGATGGTGATAAGACCTTGTCCCTTATGCCTGGGCCATTTATGCCAGAATCTCAGTTGCCAACTTTCACGTGGTAAATAAGCACCTTGCTGTGCATCCCTGATTCTCCCTCACCTTTGCCCCAGCTTGCTGGGAGCCGATTAGAAAAAAAAAGGGACGGGGAGTGGCAACAAGCTGCTTCAAGCCACACAAGCTACAAGCCAAAAACTAGCCAACAAGCAACTCACAAGCCAGTTAAGCCAAAAACAAGCCCAATTCCTGTGTTTTTTCCATGGGTTTGGCATATCTGGCCAGAACAGCGTAAAAGGGCTGTAACAGTCCCAGATCTGAGTTTGGGGGGGACACAATTCAAGTCTGCTGTTGACGTTTTGAAGGCATATGACACAGGAAATTTATTTTCTTGCACTCAGCAACTCAGAACGTGGGTTGCTGTCAAGATGTATACAGGATGGGATGGTGAAAAAATGGCTTTAGACCACTTTTTTGGGTTCTTTATTTTCCTAGGTCGTCTATGCACCAAGTTGGTTCCCCTATGTAAATTAGAGCAGCCCAAAGGCTGACTACAAACAACTTACTAGTATGTGGCACTGCATAGGAGCTGCTATACATTTTCTTCGCTAACAGAGGATTCCCTCACACTCTGGTGATTCTCTCATAACCAGCTACACCAGCTTTATAGCTGCTTTGTGCCAGCAGTGCAACACGAAGAGGCCACAAATCAGGCCAGGTTCCAGTCTTGTGTCTTAGTATCATGTCACACCAGGCCATAGATTCTAAGGCCAGAAGAGACTACTGTGATCATCTATTCTGACCTCCTGTATAACACAGGCCATAGAATTTCCCCCACATAATTCCTAGAGCAAATCTTTTAGAAAAACTTCCAATCTTGATTATAAAATGGTCAGTGATGGAGAATCCCTCACAACCCTTGGTAAATTGCTCCAGTGGTTAATTACTATCACAGTTAGAAATTTACACCTTATTTTCAGTTTGAAAACTTCAGTTTTTATCTTCAACTTCTTGCTGTTGGATTGTGTTGTACCTTTTTCTGCTAGATGGAAGGACATTAAATACTTGTCTCTCATGTAGATACCTATCTACTGTAATCAAGTTACCCCATAACCTTTTCTTTATTAAACTAAATGGATTGAGCTCCTTTAGTCTATCACTATAAAGCATGTTTTCTAATCCTGTAATCCTTCTTGTGACTCTTCTATGAACCCTCTCCAATTCATCAACCATCCTTCTTGAAATGTACGTACCAGAACTGTAGACAGTATTCTAGCGGTGGTCGCACCAGTGCCAAATAAAGTGGTGAAATAATCTCTTTACTCCTACTCGAGATTCCCCTGTTTATGCATCCCAGGATCGCATTAGCTCTTTTGGTCACAGTGTCATACTGGGAGCTCATGTTCAGCTGATTATCCACCATGACCACCAAATCTTTTTAGAGGCATTGCTTCCCAGGATAGAGTCCCCCATCTTGTAGGTATGTCCTGCGTTCTTTGTTCTCAAATTAATGAAAGCAGATGGACTTTTCTTTAACTCTTTGTGGAGGGGGTGCATATGTGCATGCTCTCTCTCTCACAGACATGAACAGAGCAATGGAAGGCTGGCATTAAACCTTGATAAATACAAATATCCCATTTTTATATGCTTTTTGGCTAGGATTAATTCAGTATAATGATGCAGTATTCATTATCTAAAGAAAGAAGTCTTTATTTCCTGACAATTACACTGCTGTTTTTATAAAGGATGCCAGCAGTTGTCATATTAAATTGGACAGTTTTATTTTTCTTGAGGGCCAGGATCATTATTTCTGGCACTCAGCCACTGTGAGTAGTCACTTCTGAACAGATTCTTTTCTTTACTGTCACAGACAGGAAGGAATGAGTTGCCAGTTATTATTTGTGATTTGTGCCATACTGTTCATCTCAGATTGTGGATGCAATAATTTAGCTTTGTTATATCTGCTGCTTCACAAGCCTTTCCAAAGAGAAACACGCACCTCCACATCAAAACATATTGGGCCAAATCACATCCAATTATATCCGTGAATACCCATTCAAGTCAGGAGGTTTGGCCCATTGGGGATCTATTGGAGGCATAGGACCAACCCCTCTATTTTTATAGAGGAGAAGGAAAGAATGGCAACCAGGTCGTGTTCAGAAGATTTGGAAGAAAACCAAGTAAGAGAAATCTCATGCTTTTCCTGTCCTTGTTCCCATCTCTGGTTGTGATTTTTGGTTTGTCTTTGAAAACCTGAAAGAGATTGAACTTGGTCTGGGTCAAATTTGAAATCTACGGCCAAATTCTGACTTACAGCTTGTTAAATCCCATTCAAGTCAATGATATATATCGGGGCAGAACTTGGCCATTGCTGCTCTTCATTAAGGGCCCAATTCTGCCACCACCTCTCATGTTGAGCAGTGTCTCACTCCATAGAGCCCTATGGAAATCAGTGAATGGCAAGATATCACTGATCGTGAGCAGAGCTGGCACAATCGTTCTCTAAGCTTAAACACTTGTCTACATGAGGAAATTTTTCAAAGTTGCATAAGCTAAACTGGAAAAAAACACTTGTATTCCAGAATAAGTATCCATGCAGAGAGTTATAGCAGTAAAACTACAGCTGTATGATTATATTGCAATAATTATCTCAGTAAATTTCCCCATGTAGACAAGCTCTAAGTGAAGTTTACAAAACTATTAGTTTGTCATTTAAGATACGAGTGTATGTGTAAAATGGTTGTGGGCATTGGAATACATATACATAGTACAGGGTCAGTAATCATCCTTCTTTATAGCTGGATGTCTGGACTACACTCTAGTCACTGGGCATAGATACTGTAGTAGCCATTTACCAAATACCCACATCAGATGCACTCTACCCTCTCTGCTGTCCTAAGCCTTCACTCCCTCCTCTTAAGGAAGCAGCATTATTAAACTTCTCTAGCTTTTAGCAACTAACTGAATAGCTGTTTACCATAGGTGGCCTGAAATGCCCTTGTTTGCATGGTCACGGAATAAAGTGTTCTAAATTAGACCTGACCATGAAAAAAGCCAAACTCCAAGACAATGTCTGGATCTTTCCCAATGCCTGTTTCTGTCTGAATCCTCCATAGATGTTTTGAATGTCTGTAGCTGGTGTGAGAGGAGATGCAGGGCCCAGCTGAAGATGCAGTTTTGAGAAGGAGTTTCTTAGAGAGTCGCTCTTTCAGCCAGCCCTGCTCACCCTGGGAGGGTGGGATCAGAATTCACACACACATCCATTCCCATATATTTAAAAGCCCCATGTCCACACAGACTGGTAATTCTGTGCTTTTTGTATCTAATCTATCTAGATATCTGAGAGGGTGAATTTAGAACCAGTCCTAAAGATGACATGATTTGAACCTCTTCACAACAGGTCATGTTTTCTTGGTGATAGACTGTGCTGTAGTTTCTTACATGAAGGAATTAGTCAGAATTTGTATCTGAATTAAAAACTTGATTATACATACCCATTGATTTGGAATGGCTACTGCGGTCAGCTAAAAAAGGGAGACAGTGCTGTTTACTGGTTAAAGCAGAGTAGTGAGAAATGGAAAGCCTGCACTGCACTCCTGGTTCTGCCCTGGCATGCTGTCAGATTTAGACAAATCGTTGCAACTCTTGTGGGCCACACAGACATTCAAAGGAGCTCAGCGTCCATAATCTGGGCCAGAATATTTAAAAGGCTGAGCTCCCATTTAGGCCCCAAAACAATGAACCAGGTTTTCAGCAAATTTGATAGTGTAAGGATGCCGAGTGTTTTTGGAAAGTCTGGCCATAAGTGTCACAATGAGAGATTCTAGGTGCAGATCTTTTGAAAGTACAGCCTTTATTTAGATATCTAAATGGGACTTGAATTCTTCTGAATTGCTGGCCCCAGGTGACTGACTTTGTCCATCTGTACCCATAATGCCTGTCTCACAGCGGTATTGCAAGGTTAAATTTAATATCTGAAAGATGCTTTTGCTTTCTTGGATGAAATATACCATGGAAGGGCAGAATATGGTGCTCTACTATTATTATTTATTTATTATTAGAAGCCTTTTGGCCTCCCACCCACCACTTTCCTGTCGGCCGCTGAACTCGGTGCTTCTGAACTAGCAGAATTTTGCGTGCGCTGTGATGACTAGATGTCCACTGTCTGTGGTTAAAATGAAAGTTATTTGAACAGCTCTTCTGTAGTGATAGTAGCCTCATTCCCTACTAGACTGAAACCATGTGGTGGTAGGTTTGCACAGTGTCTTTAATACAGGCAGGAAGAGGATAGTGAAAGCAAAGCTGTGAGAGTCAGCACTGAGGCCACGTCTACACTACGGGATAATATCGAATTAGCTAAAATCGGTTTTATAAAATTGATATTATAAATTTGATTTCATGCGGCCACACTAGGCACAGTAATTCGGCATTGTGCATCCATGGTCCGAGGCTAACGTCGATTTCTGAAGCGTTGCATTGTGAGTAGCTCTTCCGTAGCTATCCCATAGTTCCCGCAGTCTCCCCCGCCCCTTGGAATTCTGGGTTGAATCATTATTGTCGCGGGTGGTTCTGGGTAAATGTCGTCAGTCATTCCCTTCCCTCCCTGAAAATACAGAGCTGACAATCCTTTCGCGGCCGTTTTCCCTGATTGCCTGGCGGACGCATAAGCACGCGGCAACCATGGAGCCCGTTCAGCTTTTTTTTTTCCGGCACCATATGTGTACTGGATGCCGCGGACAGAGAGGCGATACTCCAGCGCACATCAGCAGCATTCACTTGCTTTTGCAATAATAGCAGAGATGATACGGTCCGTTCTGTACGTCTACTGCCGGAGAAAATCGCAATGAGATGAACGGTTATCTCTCCCCTCTGTATGCCGCTGCTATCAATGAGTGCCCCTGCTGAATCGGCCGGGGGCGCAACGCAAAAGCAAATTGGGATTGACTCACTGGGACTGAGTCAATCCCTCCTTAATGGTTTCTAAAAATAGAGTCAGTCCTGCTACAATAAAGGGCAAGTGTATTAGAGAACCAGTGTATCAGAGACACAGCTGCTCCATGTCAGTATTCACAGGGGTGCCCCTGCAACAACCCACCGTTTTCCCTCCCCACCTTCCTGGGCTACTGTGGCAGTGTCCCCCCCACTTTGTGTCATGAAGTTATAAAGAATGCAGGAATAAGAAACAGACTTGTAGTGAGATAAAATGAGGGGAGGCAGCCTCCGGGGCTATGACAGTCCGGCAGTACGGAATCTTTCTTTACACAGAGGGAGGGGGCTGATGACAGCTCAGCCCCAGTTGCTATGATGAAGACAAGTTACCAAGCCGTTCTGTACCATCTACTGAGTAAACTGGAGTCATTCCCATTTTTACCCAGGCGCCCCGCCAGCCTCACCTGAGGCCGCCAGGAGCACTCACGGGCTGATGGTGACACGGATATCAGTCATATTGTACCGCTCACCGGGGAGGGGAAAGGAGTGGATACTGCTCTTCACTGCTGCAGCATCGCGTCTACCAGCACATTCAGTACAACTAGGTGACATTGAAAGAAGTCAAGAATGATTTCTTTCCCTTTTCTTCACGTGGTGGTGGGGGGGGGAACTGAGGAGCTATTCCCTGAACCACGCCAGACACTGTGTTTGAACCTACAGACATTGGAGCTCAGCACAAGAATGCAAATACTTTCAGAGCTGCTGTGACTGTGGATAGCTGAAGTCTCAGTACCCTCCATCCATGAGCGTCATTTGAGTCTGGCTTCCGTACACACAGCACGTTATCCGGATATTTTATTTTCAAATGCTTTGATTTCGTTTCTGTAACGGAGCTGATACAACAGATTTGTCTCCCATACACGAATCAGTCTAGTTATCTTCGATGGTCTGCTGAAGCCTTTTTGGATTTGAGACTGCATCGCCACCCGTGCGACAGAGCTCCAGCTGGGCACAGGAAATGTAATTCAAAGTTCGCGGGCTTTTCCTGTTGTTTACCTGCCCGCTGCATCCGATGTTCAGATTGCAGTCCAGAGCGGTCAGTGTGCACTGGTGGATACCGCCCGGGAGCCAACAACGTCGATTTCGTCCACACTAACCGTAACTGATATGTTAATATCGAATTTAGCGCTACTCCTCTCGTCGGGGTGGAGTACAGAATTCGATTTAAAGAGCCCTTTATATCGCTATAAAGGGCGTTGTAGTGTGCACGGGTACAGCGTTAAATTGATTTAACGCTCGTTAAATCGATTTAAACGCGTAGTGTAGACCAGGCCTGACTTGACAGTCTCTGTTTATTCCCCAGTGAAGAGCTGCAGCATACATACCAGTCCCAAGGAGACCCAGTCAGTATAATATACAGGTTTATTTGTCTGCATTTCAAATCTGTGGTTTCTAGAGTTCAGTCATCGCACATTAAAATAAATACTGGAACAGAAAGTGCCAGTCTTGAAAGAACTAGATGGTTTGAAATCACACACTCTGAATTCCCAAGATGGGTAATTGCCACTTTAAGGCCCAGTTCTACACTTAGACGTGCAGATGAGCACCTTTAAGTTCATTGGGGACTCCCATACACACCACACACACCACTTCAAGTAAAGGATCAGGCCCTTAAACTTTATCTATCTCCATGGTCAGCTGCTTCCAACATTTCACAGATGTTTGGAGTGGATGTACTGTTGTGAGAGGCAGCAGGCTTCCATTCTGTAAGAAAGTAATAACTGAAAACTTTGATAGGTCGTAGAGCTCTGAGGTGAGGGACTTCTTGGAGAGCGGTGACCTGATTCAACACCCACTGAAGTCTTTAGGGTTTTTTCCATTGACTTAAGTGGGCAGTGGATCAGGCCTTGTTGCACAATTAAACTTTGGTCTGGCATCCTTCTGTGATTGATCCATATACACGCATATACCTTGGGTCAATTTTGCTCTGTTGCAGTGGTGTAAATCTGGAAAAACGCAGATGAGACAGAATCAGAGTTTGGCCTATTGACTCCCATGGAGATACTCGCACAAGTATGGGTTGCAGGATCAGACCTATAAATTGCAGTGTTTTGTAATTCATTTCCATTTAAAATACTAAGAGAAGTGAACCCTGGTGTGCTTTGTATCCATAAGAAGTGGCCACATTTTAGTACCATGGCTTTTTTTTGACACTTTGTGAGTTTACAGGCCAGTAGCCAGTGTTTCTGCACACAAGTTTCTGAAAGCTGTCTCACTTACACTCTGGTCAGGAGCAGGAGGGCACCCACTGCACAATAGGGCTTTTTCTTTATTTTAACTAGAAGTCCAGTGTCACCTTAAAGACTAATAGATTTATTTGGGCATAAGCTTTTGTGAGTAAAAAAACCCACTTCTTCAGATGCATGGAGTGCATCTGAAGAAGTGTGTTTTTTACCCATGAAAGTTTATGCCCAAATAAATGCCTTAGTCTTTAAGATGCCATCAGACACCTCGTTTTTGTGGATACAGGCTAACATGACAACCCCTCCTTCTTTATTTTAGTATGTGTGTTTGTAGTTGATCTTAGCAGGCAAACAGTGTGGAAAGGAGCTTTGCATGAAAACCATCTCCCACTGAACTGCTTCTGGAACAAGCATCAGTGAATCTGTTTCAGTAACTACGGGCTGAAAAAAATCCATCTAAAATTAAATGACTAAAATTAATCATCTGCAGATGTTATCATAAATAAAAATGTCCAATCCTATTTTGAATCTTGCTAAACTATTTGCCTCCATAGTATCCTGTGGTAGTGAGTTCCAGAAGCTATTTATGTTGTGGACGTTAGTTATTTTTTTAATTAAATCCAGCTTTTTGCCTACAGCTATTTCCTTTGTTCACCCTTCATTTCCTAAAATTTTCCTCTCCACTGGTACTATAGATTTTAACTTCTTAAAATACTGTAACAATTCTGTGGTCATGAAGGAATCTCATAGCTATTACTGTGTTGCATATCATAGCCATTCAGACTGTCACAGTAATGAAGCTGTATAGAAATCCAGTCTTTCCTCCAAAGGCACAAGTCCCTAACACTTGAGTTAAAGAAGAGTCTCTGTTAGTTCCTAATTATACAGGGACTAAGACATATTGTTGACCAGTTTTGTCTCCATCCAGTAGAGGGCAATGATACATATACAAACCAATCAATTTATGACAGTATATTTTTGAGGAAAGTTTTAAGTGCTGCTTTTTTTTCTTTATTATGAGCGTAACCTAGAACTAATGCATTGGAAAGGAAAAGAGTAGGAGAAGAGGAAATATGACCGTGTTGAGAGAGCCAATCAGCAATGCTTTATTTACTTTTTTCCACAATACAAGAAGAGATTAAAAGAAACAGATGAAAGGGAATATACCTCTACCCCGATATAACGCCATCCTCGGGAGCCAAAAAATCTTACCATGTTATAGGTGAAACCGTGTTATACTGAATTTGCTTTGATCCACCAGAGTGCACAGCCCCACCCCCCGGAGCACTGCTTTACTGCGTTATATCGAAATTTGTGTTTTATTGGGTGGTTCTATATTGAGGTAGTGGTGTACTTTAACAGCCACAGCATGTATGTAAATATGACTGCTTCCTTTTCTGTGAGGACTAGGTTTAACTTTATTTCCACGCTGAAGAGTTTTCAAACTTACACATATGTTCTCCTTTCTAACAGCTTGCCCAGTTACATGGGGCGTGCACCAGGCTCTGGCTGTTCATTGATGGTCTTAATTAAACTCCAAAAGGTTGCATTAGCTATATCACTAATATTGGCTGTGCTGATGTAATTGGCTTCTCCCAATTGTTTTCCTGTGACTGGCTACCTGAAGCTTCCTGATTAAAAATAAACAGATTTGACATTTTCCTTGGTTATCTACACTCTAAGGATATAACATCTTTTTTGATTATGAAGAGTAACAGAGTCATACAAGCCCTAGGCAACCACTCTCCCTCTCTCTCCTTATCACTTGGGTGCTGAACAGAATTATTTATGAAACATGTACATACTTTGTGACTGAACAGAGACAGTAGGAGTGAGCAATCAAACCTTTAGGAATGCAGTGAGTGACTCAGGTGTTGTACGTTGCTGAGAAGAAGAGTCTGCCTTGAGCTTGTGGTTTAATAATTTGTACTCTGCAAGTCTGATCCAACGGGATACCCAAATAGAGGCACTTTCTCAGAGGGTTAGAATTTCATTGGTGAGTGTGATAGATCACATGAGGATTCTGGCACTCTCTACATGGCAGGCTGCAAGCTAGTCTGCCAGAAGCCACTGAACTGACAGTATCAGCATTAGCTGAGGAAACAGTCCCAGATTGATGTGTGAGTAAGGGGGAGTATATGAGCCCTGGCAGGCCGAGGTCAATACAAAAGAGCTCATGAGTAACTCCTGAAAGTTGCTGGTGGTGATCATTTACTTTTAATCCAAAGGGTCCACAGGACAGAGGACTTGAAAATGCCTAAGGATTGTAATGTTTTTCAAACTCTCATAGCAGCTCTTTGCTGTTTTTATCACCGTAAATCCATTATTGGAGTTAAGGTAGGTGCCCTTCTGCAATAACAGTAACTATACTGCATACTAGTTGATATTCAACGGTGCTTGTTTTAAAATGACATTTAGATACAGTGTGTGATAGTCCTATAATGGAAGTACCTTTCAAATAGTGTACTCTCGGCTGAAGGAGAGGCTTAAAAATGTTCAAACTTGCTTGCCTGAAGTTAAATGCACAAATCCATATTTAGGCACCTAAATCAAAGTGCCCTGAGTTTGAGATAATGAGCTCCAGCAGATCCCATGGAATTAAATAGTAACTTCAAGCAGGGGCGCTGGAACAATTTGTATAGTGGGGGTGCTGAGAGCCATTGAACCAAACTGTAAACCCTGTATATGATGGAAACCCCTTCAAGCCAGGAGTTGCAGACCTTAGCTCCAGCACCTATGGCTTCAGGGTCTCATTACCTTGTAAATCAGGCCACTTTGATTTAGATGCCTAAATATAGATTTAGGTGCCTAAATTTAAGCACCTAAATTTGAAAATTTACGCCACTGTGTTCAGAGTCTTTGCTTTCTGTTCAGGTAATAGTATTCAGAAGTGCTTTAGTTAAGCCTTGGAATTGGTCCAAAGGAGCCAAAATGCTATAATGAACAGGTACTTCTTTTCAGTGGCAGCAACTCATACACTTGTCTTAGGTCAAGGTCATTAGTTTTTCTTTTATTGTAGTATTCTTTTAAAACCCTACTGGCAATTCCGATTTTATTGTAGATTTAAAATGTGAGATTCTATAATATCCTAAAAGTGCTAAGTGTTTTACAGACATTGAGGGGGATACATGCCATATGAGCCACAATCAATTGTGATCGAAGTCTCCTCAAAGGGCTTTGGATCAGTTTTACTGTTCAGCCCCATCCCTAATAAGAACCACAACGGCCAAACCACATAAACAGGCTCTCCACTTGTGCTGCTCTAGTGAGGTTAGTTTGTAGATATGGGAGCCCACATGGCAGCTTGTGTGTGTGAAGAAGGTGCATTGAGGCCTTCAGAGATGAGCATCTATTGGCATAAACAGGTATTGTCATTGTGATGAGAATAAGACAGTGTCCTCACTGATGGAGATGCCTTCACTATCTAGACACAATGCAACCACTGTACAGTGTAATTAATGCAGACATTAAGATTATTTTAGAGACTGGCTTCCTGTAATTACAGACTAGTTTGTGTTTAAATGAATCCTAGAACCCAGACTTAGTTCCTGGTTTATGTTTGAAAGCAAAAAACCATGCTACAGATTGTTGCACAAGCCCGGTATGTAGCTGCATGATTGGGGCCTCTTCCCCATTTGCATCAGCTCCATCAGATGCCCAGCACTGCATCAAACGCCTACCTCGCTGAGGAAGGCGGGCTGTGTCTCTCTCCCAAGCCTGTTGATGCTGCTGACAGTGCTAGTGAGTGATAAGTGCACTGTGCCTCACCAGACCATCTAACTGCATTCAGTAGAGTGCAGACTTGTTTTGTGCACTGGTGATTTAGATTTTCTTCACCTTTCATTCACTATATATGGTTTCCAGGACAAAATCTTATATCGTCCAGAATTATTTCATCTCCATTTTCAAAATATTAGGGGTCACATTTTCAGAAGTGCCAAAGTGATTAAGGAGCCTAGTCCTATTTTCAAAAGTGACTTTCAGTGAGACTTATGCTCGTCAGGTCCTAAAGACGGTCTCCCTGACAGTTGGGGATTTGGGCTCCTGAATCACTTTGGCACTTTTGCAAATTTGACCCCACTGTAGATTCTCTTCTCCTTTTTCACTGATGCAGCCACATTGAAGTAGTCACCGGTGTCAAAGAAAGGAGACTCTGTCCTGTTAACTTTATTGCTTTTAATTTTAATTGGGATTTTAAAGGTTCTCACTGTAATTCTGTTGCTCTACAACTTTCAAAATGAAGTTGGGGTTTACTATTTGCTGTCAGAACTGAATTAAAACGATCATTCTCGTCCATGCCCTTTGTTTGACTTGGCATGAATTTCTAATATCTAAAATAACACTGGTGTTGTCATGGCAATTTTCCATTTGGTCTGATCCATATAGTCTCTGGAGAAACTGAAACATTAATAGTGTTTGCTGTATGGGAAAAGAATAAAGCCTTTTATGCAGAAACAAATTACAGCTGGTCTCTTTCAGAAATAAGGTTCTATTTAAAGAGATTTCCAGCATTTAAAATAGATTTCAATACATGTGTTCCAGAAGGCACTGCTGGTTTATCTTTAATTAAATCCGATGAACTGCTATTTTAAGAAGGGCCTACATTTTGGAAATGGGTCATCCTTGCTGAGGGGAAAACACTCAGACATGGAAATAGGTAGGGGGCAAGAGAACATGGGATCCAAGATGGGGAGCTGAATGCCTCTTTTCTCTAGCACGCCAATGAATTTTGGTGCCAGCACTGATAAGAACTCAGGACTAGTTGTTCTCTCACACCAGTGTAAACCCATTGACTTCAGTGGAAATAGATTATATTTATATGAGATTTATCCTTGATTTTGTTAGGGATCAGCTTTGTGCAGTTACCGAGGACAAATTCATCCTGAATAAATCCACTGACATCAGTAGAGTTATACCAGGGGTGCATTTGACACATAGGACCAAATTCTGTTCTGTTACACTGAGGTAAATCCACAGTAACTGCACTGACTTGGGCTGTAACTGAGAGCAGAATCTGGCCCAGCACACGTACACTGATGTATGTCCCAACATGCACTGTAGTGAAACGTACAGGGTCTGAGCACTGATAATGCATTATACCTACCTTCGTGACTCTTGCAAATCTGAAATACAGCAGCTAGAGTGGTATTTTAGTTACTGGAGTGTAAAGTCCAACATAATGTGTAGTTCAGAAACTCTATAGCTTAATAACGCTATACTGTGATGATGGTGTGAGTGTGTGTGTTTTAGTAAGTGCACCCCTGTTCAATTACTAACAGTAAGTAAGAATGAGGGTCAACAGCTAGTTCAAATGTTTACTGCAAATTACAGAAAACTGCAGTCTGATTGGCAGCTGTCGGTAGAAATGGGCAGAGGCACTGCTACTTCCCCCTGAACTGTGCTCATTTATTATGTGAGCTTCAAGCCAGTGAAAATGGTTCCTTTTAAAAGTTCGATCTGTCATTTTTGAGATTTGAATCTGGAAATTCAGATGCAACCATGGTTAAAATGGTAAACAGACATCTTAGCCCTGAACATGTTGCAACTTCTATTCAGCTAATATGTTCTTTACGATTGGAAGGGGAGAACCTGTTCAAGTATTATATTTGTTCGTAACATCCTAATTATACAGTTGATGAGTCACCCTCATCTGAAGCTGTTCAAAAGGGGAAAGCCATTCAGGTTGTCATGGCTGCCAGGTTTTGAAACTTCCAGTATGTAGAGCTACCACATCACCCAGTAATGTCCTAATGTTATGAATGTAACCCAGGCAGGCGGCCTTTTATAAGAGGCCACTCTTGCAAGTTCATCCAAGAGAAAGATGGCATTTGCAATGGCTTTTTATAGATGGTGATTTTTAACTAATATTTCTTCACTATGTGACAATCTAAATCTGATTCACTGGTATCTTTGGGCTTCACATATCTAGTTTCAGCATTCACGTGAAGAATATTCCGTCTGCTGCCACAAGCTAGCAAGTCACCACAGCCCAGCTTTTGGCTCTTTGTTTTTGGCATAACATTTGTTGTTGTTGGAGAGGCTGGGCTGGGAAGAAATAACTTACCAAGATACTGTGAAATTTCACATAATTCTCTGAACTTTGGTTCCCCATTGACTTGCTTCTGGATCTGCATGAGGTTTGTTTTGCGCCCTTGGTATCAAGGCTGATTTTTTTAAAAAAATTGTGTTTGAAAAGATCTTCTTTCCTTCTTGATCTGTCTGCATGTCCTAAGATCTTTCAAGGGGAAAGTTCCTCTCTCTGAGTGCTCATGCTACTTTTACATAATTCATAAGGTTTCAGCTCCCACATGTAACTGATATCTCTCCTACCCCAGCTTTTTTTCTGAGCATGACTATAGTGGGTGTAGTGAAGATGTTCCACAGACTGTGTTGCTAAAAGACATTATTTCCTTAACATAAATTGAAAAGAGGTAAAAGATCCTTTTTATGTTTAAGAACTATCCAAGGCTACTTTGTGCCTTTGTTACCACAATTTTCCTTCTTTGCTCTAACTCCTAAATTCCATGCTTACTTTTTACTCTGTACTTGCTTCAACATATTCCCATTTGCTGAAATGGGAACTTTGCCTGAGTTCATACATCAGCATTTGGCTTCTTAGTAATAGATTGGACATGAGCATTTCTCACGTATATTTGCATAAGCACATTGGGCCAAATCTTACAGTCCTTAAGATTTACTCAGGCAAAAATCCCCATTGCAATCAAGGGGAATTTTGCCTGAACAAGGACCATTCAACAGCTGAATAGGAACTTTAGATTTCAGAGCTTTAGGCTCCATTATCTAAAGGTGAACCATATACCCTGGTCTGTGAATGATGTCATTTCAGGAATTAAGGATTAAGTTATATTTACAGTTGGGTTGTGGGGCAGGTATTATTTTCCTTACTGGAGTTAAGGGTTGTACAACATAGGCCTGACCCAAGTCCACTGGAGCCAATGAGATTCTTTCTGTTGCCTTCAGTGAGCACTGGACTGAACCCTGTGATATTGTATTGTATGCTTGTTGGGCATAAACCAGATCAATGGTCAGGTGGCTCTTCCATTCAGGAACATCTCCATAAATGGCAGAAGGACCTCAGTTTCCTTGCCTTCTGGTGGACACTCAGCTTGTGTGACTTACTTGAATTTCAAAAAAGGCAGTGAGATGATATTGAAGTTTGTCTGATTACTGATACTTTTCACCTGTTGTTCCTCCAAAAGTTCCCAGCTGACACCAAAGATACAAGGTTCTTCAGCCAGTGCCCATTTGGATTTTCCATAAAATGTCATTCTACTCTAGCTGGCTTAGTTCAGGTCTCTGGTTAATTCTAGAGTTCACTTGGCTCAGTTTAAGATCTACGTATTGGCCATCTCAAATGTAGAGAGTGAATCAAATAGAAGCCTCTCAAAGGGAGAGTTAAATCAGTCTGAACTTCAAAACTTTCTTCTGAACAAGATGGCAGTTGGGCTTGGCCCTGCCTAGTTACATCATTCACTTTCGAACAGTTTTATGTCTCCCTTTTTTGAGCCAAATTCTGTCTCCCACACCCCTACATATAGAGGGCTCTGATCTCATTAGAACTGGTGTGATTCCACTGTGCCAGGAGTGTGGGTTTCAGGGAGATTATGCAGGGATCCACACCTGTGAAGTGTGGAAATGGGTAGCCACCTGCCATTCTCCTCCATGACTGGGGAGTGCGGGAGCTGCAGGGTGTGTTGAAGCCCTGAGTCTGCAGCATCAGCCATGGAATGCTACTTTGGGGAAAATTTCTTTCCTCCTCTGGATTTCCCCAGTACCTGACCTAATAACATGGGCTATGTGCTATAGTCAAGATGTGCCTGTCTTGTAGCTGCTGCCATTGTATTCATTTACTTAAAAGTTTCACCTTGTCCAGGAATGCCCAGTCAGGTCTCAGGTGTCCAGCCATCACCTATCTCTGGCTAAGGACCTCTGTCCCAGTCCCTTCTGACCGGGGATTTTAAGGCTGCACAGCTCCCTGTCTTACACTGCAATATCCCCAGCAAGCCAGGCTACCTAAAGGCCAGCACCTGTGCTTTGCTTTCCCTTCAAGGGCTATGAACAGTAGCTACCAGTTAACACACAGCTTCTTCTAAACAAGCACATTTATTCCTCGGGTAAAAGTATTACAGAGAAAATGTTAAAAACAATAAAAGAACACGCATGCATCAGTATTATGAGGCTCTGGTAGGCCAGATCCTTTTGAAGGGGTTGGGGCCCTTGCACAGAAAGTCCTGTTCATTTGCTGGATCAGAAAGAAAGCACTGGGTCTGTTTAAACACAGCCTTTTTATGCCAAAAGATCTTTCTTTATCTGTTGGTCTCTGGAAAATCCAGTTTGAACTAATATATGCAAGCCTCCCCAGGGGTTAGTACCTCTCTGGAGGTGTTTACAGTCCTGGAGTGATTCACCTTAATCACCCCCCACTACTCATAGTTCATGGAGGAGTTGTGGCATCCCTCTCCCTGGAGCTGCATACAATTCCTGGCCTACAGTGATACATAAACCATTCACACACTTAATATACTATGGTCCCTAAAGATGTTGCATGTGGTTGCAATATGTGTCATACACTATCTTAGTCCCACAAACACTTTCCATTTTTCTGAGGAATTAGGGGAAATCTATGCAGAGAAGTTAGTGCTGTGGTTCAAGATGTACCTTTTAGCAAGAAAGTCTCTGATCCCTCCACTTCCCCCAAAGTAGTGTTTGAAATTAGTCTGGGTTTTGCATGCTTGCAGTATTACAGGCTATCTGCAAAGTGCAATAAAACCACTGAGCAGAAGAGAATAAGGACCAAATGGAATGGTTTCAAATAGTAAAGTTAATGAGTCCAATCCCAAATAGCATCCCAATGGGGATATTTTTTGCAGGTGATTACACCTATGCATGTGAAATACTTGATGCAAGTCTGTCTTGTTTAGTAGTTTAGGGGCTAGGGAATTGTAAAGTATGTTTTGTTGTATCCAATACCTTTTAATATCTTTATACATGCAGTGCCAGGTACTCACAATCAAATGTCAAAAGAGGGCAGCGTTAAACTTACTGCAATAAGTGTACATTTTAAACAGAGGCCACAAGTTTTACAGCAAATATTGAGGTTTTTCTTGTCATCTTATCTAGGCCAAATCTTCTCCTATTATTATGAGAGAGGAGCAACCTCAGAAAACTGGGGTTGGATTCAGATGAGCCCCATTCACTCCCTACATTTTGGAAGCTTTTCCAGACCTCGTAATTTTTCCCTTTCTTTTCCTCAATACTTCTCCTCTGTTTCTTCTCCTATCCTCTTCTGTCTTGGTCTCCCTCACCTCCCAAATCCCCAACATCCCCTTCACCTGTGCTGCTATTCCTTTGGGTGTCGTCAGTCTAGCACTCTGGACAGCTGCTCTGTTCAAATCATGTGAATTCTGGGTTTTCCCCGTATCTGAAGCCAGAGTGTACCTCGCTCCTCCCCTCATCTATTCTAAGGAAGTGCCAGAACTTGTGAGATCTGAAGATTGCAACTAGGCTAGCAAAGACTTCAGGATGGATTTAACCAAGGGCAGGAGGCCTGTGGAGTGTTGGGGAGAAGATGGGTTTGAGGGATATGTAGCTGAATTTATTAGAACCTTGGGCAAGGTGTGGGGTTGGTTCAATTCCTGGTTCAGGTGACTCCCCCTTTTTTCCCTAATTGATTCATTGATCTCTAATCATAATATTGCTGTCTGCTTGCTTTGCTGCCCTCTCAAAAGTTGAGTTTTTTCCTTTCAAAGCAAGAAGAATCAGAAATACCAAGGCTGCCTCTTGGGACTAATTTAAATGTCTGCTAGCTAAACTGTGCCCATAGCAGCAGGAAATAATTGAAATATAGCAGCAGGAAATAATTGAAATACTATCATGAGGATGAAGGACATAAGGGAAGCTGCATGAGCAGAAGACATTAGCGAATGGTCTGATAAAAACCTCATCAGAGTTTTGGGTTACCTTTTATCAGGAAAGTTGAGACCTACAGAAACAACTGTAGTAGTTCTTAGATGTGCTTTGAGTAAATAATACTTTACCAACGGGATACACAGAGAGATGACAGTGAATCCCCTGGGTAACCAAAAATGCATCTGGAGATTTTGTGCGGTGAAGATCTTGAACAGTTTCCAACATAATCTTATAAAGAAAACCATTTGTGTCTTCATAATTCCAGCCACTTTGGGTTAGGTTAGGGTTTCTTATTATTATCATTACTTCCTGTCCATTTTTAGTGCAAATTAAGATTATTCAATTTGTCCTACCCATCCTCTGACTATATAGTATCTGTCTCTCAGACTCAGATAGAAACTAGATTTGGTTTATTTCTTCACATTAGAATTGAGATAAACCTTGAAAGTAGAAACAACATAAGCTTTGATGTATGTAACACAGTGGGCCTGACTCTTCTCCTCCTCCTCATTCTGGTATTAAACTGATGTGGCTCCATTGACTTTAACGGAGTTGCTCCAGATTTACACTGGTGTAGGGGAGAGTGAAATCTGCCCCTTTAGTCTACAAGATAAACAACAATTATGAGTTTAGCTTGCAAACAAAGGGCAAGCTAAACTACATTACAGCACTAAATCAGTGCAGTTGCAACATGTCTGGTGAAGATGCGCTATGCCGAGGGAGAGTGCTTTCCTGCTGGCATAATTATTCCAACTCGGCGAGAAGCGGAAGCTATGTCAATAGAATAGCACAAAACTTGCCTCGCTTGGGGTGGAAGGGAAGGCTTTTGCACACCCCTGAGCAACGCAAGTTATATTGATTTTAGGCTGTAGTCCAGACCTGCCCAAAATTGCTACAGAGCAATCGGCACAGTTCAAAATTATCCTAATGTGATTCATTCTGAATGGAGGGTTAAGAACTAGGGTCTGTTGTAGTAAAGAGGTCTCTTTGGACGAATCCCATCTGCACAAATAAAAATAATCATTTTCATTTGGATGTGAGAATAGTATATTTTAATAGGAACCTCCCAGAACAATAGGTTGTCAAATTTCATACATATAACATATGATGATAATCCAAGTCACTTTTGATAGTTTATCCTAAACAGGCAAAACTTGAGTGGATCTTTTGGAATTTGATTTTCTTGAACTTTACTGGTATTTTCCAATCTCCATTGCACCTAACAGCTTATATTTGCCTTTGAAATGTGAAATCACATACTGTATCAAAACAAGCCTGTGGAATTAATGGCAGGTTGTGATCCTAGCTTTAATGAGACTTGAAGGTAAATCCTTCACACAACTTGATAAATGCCGCAAGTTTAATTGGAAAAATGGTAAAATAATTGCAGTGGTAATTTGAAATGTTTTGCTGAAAATGAAAAGCGTGGGACAATGTGTTCCCATTGGGATTCTTAGCAGAATTCACCACTGAGGGAATCTCTTGGGCAGGCCCTGTGGATTAATGAAGTCAAAGTGGCTCTGTGCAGGCACAGGGATATGCCTACATGGTTCTTGTTGCAGTATCAGGACTGCGTATGAAGTTGTTGTTGTTACCGCTTGGAGATCCTGAGGAATCTGAGCTGCAGGCTTCCTTGTTTCTCTGCCCAAGTGAGTTATGTCACAACACGGGTTGGAATAATAGGATCATATTTAGAGGGTGAAAAGACTTTTGTCACCCACACCATCTCTCTGCAAATGCATGATAGAAACAGCGCTCCATTCAAACCTCTTTATTGTTTATTATTATTAGATAACTGCTGACAGTATTTCTCTCTGTTCAAGACCCAAAATTAAGACAAAAGCTGCTCGATTTACAAAAAAAAAAAAAATTAAGAAAAATGAGTCTAATATATGGTTTATTTGCTGCTGCTCTCTAAGTACAAACACTATAGTTCTATAAATAGATTTGGGCGAGTGGTAGTACTGTCCGTAGTCTGCCCCTGTTGTGGTAGGTGCTATACAGATGCATAGGAAAACTCAGGCCCTCCCCTGAAGAGTTTACATTCTATTCTAGGTTCCAATTTGTTGAGAGTTTAAAAGGCTGATCATGAATTTTAACTATTTGGTTAAGCTGGATTCCTTTCATAAGAAATGTTTTTCTTATGATGATGCTAGAAGTAACTTGATGAGCACACTGTTTCATTACTTTCATTTTAAATTTAGTGAATAATCCAGTTACCCACTATTTATTTCCTGTATTATATTAAGTATATTCCTGTATCCTGACTGGAACAGCTGTGGTAGATAACTCAGCCTCCGTTTGCAAGATAAAGGTTAGTTGTCAGCATTGTTCACTATGAATGAAATTCACTCTTGAGCTGAAGGTCTGGCATCTTTCATCCTGATTGGTCCTGTGGCATGTCACAAAGTCATATTCCATTATATAGTAATAGCATCACCTACCACTGAAATGCACTCATTTCTAGAGTGACTCTTGATTAATAATATAACTACTGCTTTTTTATATCCAGAAAATTTTCAGGAAGCAATAGATTGCATCAAAACTCTTCATTTAGGAGCTACAATCCATGAACAAGTACACTATAGAAACACTGATAAATACTTTCCATCTAATACAGTAGATGTATATACAAGATATTTAGAATTACATTTGTGCACTGAGTTATTTTGATTTGGGCTAGTATTTTAAAAAGTGCCTATGGGAATTTAAGTGCCCAACGTCTATCCACTTAAAATGGGAATTGGGCAGCTGACTCCCTTAATTACTTTTGAAAATCCCATCCTAGATTTGTACACTAACTTCCCTAAGTAACTGCAAAGATATAATTGGCATGAAGTTGTCATGCAGATGCAACAGTTCACCTCTTTAGTCCATACAAATGCTATAATTGTATCTCATTTAGTTTAACCTATTTACTGTAGGATAATATTTTTAATCTTTCACACCTTCCCTTGTATTTAAAGATCACTGGGCAGCTATGTGATGAGGGTGCTGGAGCTGAGTCCTATGGCTCTGGATACCCACTCATGCGCAGAAACTCACATGCACCACACAGGAGAGTGAAACAGCTGTGGAGGGCTGAAGTAGCAGCTACAAAAGTGGCTTGTTTAGTGCTCCACAGCCACAGGAAGGACAGCTCAATCCACCCCACCCTCTGAAGATCCCCAGTGCAATGTTCATTTACTCTGCTTTACTGCAGGGAGGGATGACTTGGCCTGTTGTTTATATCTATGCCCCCGTTTTTCTAAATTATGCAGTGCATGTGGGAGGAATCTTACACTGAGTGCTTGGCCCAATTAGCTGAGCCAGGCACCAAACAGAGGTATTGTGTGGGATGCAGAGATTACAAATCCTCTCCCCTACAGGCTGCAAAGCAATCAGGGAGCTGATTTGTGGAGACTCCTCTATTTCAATGGTGAGAGTCCTTGTCGCACCCATTTGCGTGATTCTTTCAGCACCCAAGCTGTGGCCTTCTGTGCCCTGCCATCACTGCATTCTGCTATGCAGGGAGCTCCATGTATAGGATATACACCCAACCCCCCCAAATCCTGCCCGATCCCTGAAGCAGAATGGCATCCTGGCTGCAGGAGAAGGGGCAGGACTTGTCCCTTCTTGCACAACGTTAGTATCCCTGTTAACCACGTTTACCTGTGTAAACAGCATGGTAACATGGCTGACAAACAAAATTGCATGGGAGTTTAAAGTGCTTCTGTAGTGCTTCATTGACCTCAGCTGTATAAACTAAACCTTCAACTATTTATTGTCTAAAGAGGCACATAGTTTTCTCTTGGAAGTGATAGGAAGAAAATTCATCTTGGAATGAATCTGTTTAAATGAGGTGGGCAGTGGAACGCTCACTTTGCCTGACATTTTTCCATCACGAATATGCTCTCTAACAAATGGTTGTAACTTGGTATATTCCAGACTGCACCAAGGTTTGTTGATGAGAGCGCAAAACACACAACATCTGCTCTTCATTATATGCTGAAAGGATGCAAGGATGGAAACTCTAGAGAGCAGTGTTCATAGAGAGACTGTGATCAGTGGGTGAACAGCAGTGTTCTCCAGTCTTTTTATAAACAATGCATAAACTGTACCATTCAATCAAAATGTCCTGGGAAAGGACTCCGGGGGCCTTGGATCCCATCCAAATAACTTTTTCAAACAAACAAACAAAAAGGTATGGCCATGGAGGGGCAGGGAGTTCTGTGATTATTGTTTCATGGTAACCTATCTCCTATCAGGGGCATAACATTCTGTGTCACTTTAGCTCTGGCTTTTTTTTTTCCTTTGGAGGTAGCATATGTCTCTCTCCAGGATCAAGGGAGCATCATGTCGGCATCCACAAATAACTGAATCCCATTAAAATATTTGATAGTTGAACATCTGGGGCTTTTCGTAGGAATTTCAGCAACATCAAATGTAGGGTTTGAATCACAGGCCTTTTGCAGGAAGTTAGAATGTCCAAAGAACTTCTCCCCTTTGAGAACTATGAAAAATTGGACAACAGTATCCTTATTGTTTCTCTGGAGAAGAAGCCACAGTCTTCATGGATCACCAAAGTCAGACTTGGGGTGACCAGATCACAACAGTAAAATATCAGGATACATTGGGGTGCTGTTGGCCTCGCCCACAGTCCGGCCCCGCTCCTCCCATGCTCTGCCCCACTCTGCCCCAGGTCCCACCCCCTCCTCACTCGGCCACCCTGTCACTGCACCCTTCCTCATCCTCCGGCCTGCCACTGGCTTGCTGTGTCCCTCTTCAGTCCCCCACCCGCCACTCACCACTTCCTCACTTCCCTCCCAGAAACCCCCATGCCTGCCCCAAGAACCCCCACGCATTGCTGGTTTGTCACTCACCTCCTCAGTCCCTTGTTAGCCCCCCCGTCCGCTGCTGGCTCCCCGCTCACCGCCTCACTCGCCCGCTAGCCTCCACACCCGCTGCTGCTTCCTCGCTCGCCGCCTCACTCCCCCGGTAGCCCCCCCCATGCCATTAGCTCGCTGCTCGCCTCCTCACTTCCCAGATACCCCCTGACCCACCGCTGGCTCGCTGTTTGCATCTTCACGCTCGCCACCACTGGCTCGCCGCTTGCCTCCTCTTCCCCCCCACACTGCTGGCTTGCCACTCGCCTCCTCACCCCCCTCACCCCTCGCTGGCCTCTTCACCCCCCTTCCCACCACTTGCCTACTCACCCCTCCCGCTTGCCTCCTTATCTGAATATCGGGACAAATGGGGTCCTGATCATACAACAATTGGGATGCGGGACAAAGGGTTAAATATCGGGACAATCCCAATTTTATTGGGGCATCTGGTCACCCTAGTCACACTCCAGAGAAGGACTAAGGACCCCAGATAGAAGTGGTACATCATTTGAGAATAGAGGGACATGGCAATCCCTTGAATATCCTGTGTTGCTGAAAGGGAGAGAAATCCCACAGAAGATCTTATGGTTGATATATTACAGAGGTGGAAGAATCCCCCAGAAGACCTTACACATTGTAGGGAGGTGCCCTAATGGGAACTAAGATTTTTGCTCTCTTCAGGAAGGAATAAGGAGAATTACCTGAAGATGCAGGGTTCAATGAGTCTGTACTTCTACTTAGAATTAAGTGTTTGAAGGGAAAATTGCCTTTAATAAGGCACATATTTCACATGCAACGTAAATACTGAATTGTGCGCTCTGTATCTGCCCTGGTAGTTTAGGATATTCTTTCTGTGAATGGGGCAAAAGAGCAAAGTTCAGACCTGAATTAAACTGCAAAGTCTTGGGGTGGCGGCTTTGGACCCATCTCTGCTGCTTATCCTCCATGGAATTCTGACTGGGCAGATGCAATTATTAAGTGGCTCAGTAGGTGCATGTTATCTCTTGATGCACAAATGGGCCATTTATTATGCACTCAGTACAGTGTGTCATCATTATGCACCTTCTCACCTGACACTAGTTTTTGTAAATACAGATTAGAGATCAAAGGCAGGTCAGCTTTTGAAATGTAGCACCCGTGTTCCAGTGGCTATTGCAGAGTGTGTGACACATAGGATGAAAGTTTTAAGTGATATAAAATGTTAATCACTAAGCCTGGCAGAGTCAAACCTTTTAATCTTTATTGCAGTTTTCTAAGGAGAGGCAGGTTATGGACAACACCCCGGAAAAGCTGAAGAAAGAGTTAGAGGAAGAGCTGCAGTTGAGCAGCGAAGACTTACGTAGCCATGCTTGGTACCATGGACGGATTCCTCGGCAGGTATGTCCCTCCTGGGTCTTCCCTTCACAGACAAAGCTGTGGGCTTTCATATACAGACACAGTCAGGTTAACACTGGAGTGTCGCATACAGAGTCTGCATGAGGTCACCAGTTCAATAGAAACAGAATGTCTTCCAGTGTGAGAGAAGAGCGGTGTCTGATATTGTTTACTTAATATGCCTTGGTGAGAAATGAGACTGAGGGAAGAAATTCACTGTTTCTTATACTTTAACAAACAAAAAATCATCTAATGAGGAAAGGTACGAATACTCCTCTGTGCTATAGATAAGAGCTGCACTCTGTCCCCTAATATTGTTCAGCTGCTGGCCTGAATTTAGATTAGTATGATTATCCAGAATTTAAAAATGTTCCAATCTTCTACTTTTCTTCAGTTTGAAATTATAAAAGAGCATACTAGTAGTAAGAGTTGTAATAATAATTAATAGTTATTTGGAGTCGCTATCTTTTTATTTTGGTCTTCTACACCAAAAACGTCAGGAGCTCCCCCTGCTGGCTCATCATCAACATGCACCTGGCAAACGCTGTGCTTGCAGTTATGGGCTTTCCTGGGGCCATCAGCAGATGTTGAAAATCAGTGAGAGCAGTCAGAAGCAGGCAGCTCTGTGGTTTGAAAATTAATGAATTAATGTTTGTCAAATGGGAAGGACCAGCTTGGTTCAGAAAGAAGCCGGGTTTTTTCAGCTTTTATGTGCATACTGCAAAACAGAGAAGACTATGTGAAACCCATTTTAAGAATAGCTCTTTGTCTCTCTTGAAGTAACTGGAAGTAATAACTAAAAGACAAATTCTGGTTGCCTGCAACAATGTCCTCTAAAATTGTGTGTGTGTGTGTGTGTGTGTGTGTGAGAGAGAGAGAGAGAGAGAGATCAGAAGTTGTGTTATGTACTCCAGTATGCTGAGTAACTTCATTCCCCTTCGCAGTTGAGTTTCTTTTGACAAATTGGGGAAGTATGCACACAAACATGTGGACCTCATTCTCTGGCCCTCTCCTAGAAGGTCCTCACAGACTCCTCTTGTAGAAAGTCTGTAGAATGGCCTCTGGATTTTAAAAGGAGCCCGAATTAGAGACGGCAACATTCTGCCCCACACTTTTCCTCCATCCTGTCTTTTCTGGTTTTAAATTTGTGCTCACAGAGCAACCAGAATTGGGGCCTACATTTAGGATTAAATAACAGGACTCTAGTGATGTGATACTAACCCAGGCTAAGTATTCCCCTTCTGACTCTGAATGTGGGTTTTTTGTTTTTGTATGTTTTCTCTCTAAGGTGGCAGAAAGCCTAGTTCAGAGAGATGGAGATTTCCTGATTAGGGATTCTCTCTCCAGTCCTGGAAACTTTGTTCTTACCTGTCAGTGGAAAAACATCTCTCAACATTTCAAAATCCACAGAACAGTCCTCAGACTCAATGAAGCCTACTGCCGCGTTCAGTATCAGTTCGAACTTGAAAGTTTCGACAGCATCCCTGGGTTAGTGAGATGTTACGTGGGGAATCGCAGGCCAATATCAAAGCAGAGTGGAGCAATTATTTTTCAGCCTATCAACAGGACCGTGCCACTGAGGTGTCTAGAGGAAAAGTACGGAGTATCTCCAGTTCAACAAAGAGTATGCAATATCACTGAAGGAAAAACAGAGACTGCAAAAAGGCTGAGCCTCAGTATATACGGCATGCAGTCCCAGGAGCACAGCTTAACCAGAGGAAATCTTTTAAGGTACTTTTCTCTTATTCCACCATCTTCCGTAAAGGGGAGTCAAGGGCCCAATCCTGCTCCCACTGAAGTCAATGGGAGTTTTGTCCTCTACTTTCAAGGGGAAAGAATCAGGCCTCATGATCTCTTTTAATAGCTAATTTTTAAGGCCCTGATCCAAAGCCCAGTGAAGTCAGTAAAAAGACTCCCACTGACTCCAGTGAGCTTTGGCTCAGGCCTTAGAGGACTAACAGCTGTAATAAGGAGCTTTAAGGTAACTGTCTTCAATTATATGAATGTAAAGCACAGAGATTACTGATGCCATTTGAATATGGCAGCAGCCCAGTTAAGTACAGATATTCTAACAAGCTAGATGAATGGAGTAATCAGATTTTGAAAAAACATGATTTGGGGTTTTTGCAGTGAGATCCGTTTCCTCAGCAAGATGATGTTTAGGCTCTGCAGTGCTGGTTCCTTTCACTCACACTGGTGTGACTCAGGAGCCTCTCCACCAAAGTCAATGGTGTCAAACCAGAGTGAGTGAAATTGGACTCAGTCTCTGTAAATACAATAATGATGCAACTTGTGCAGTGGCTTAGAAATAATAAAAATGCTAAACTTAAATTGAAGGTTAAAAAAAGTAAAAGGTTTGTTGTTACTCTCAAGTTGAAGCCTTTTTCTTTTGCTGTTGTAAAGAAAATGCCACCAATGGGTTAAGATAGTTAAAAAGAGATGGACTAAAATAAAAGTGCACTAATAAAGCTGACTGTTTGGAAGGAGACAGCCGATGGATTGTAGTTCTTCATTACTGCCCAATTCAGGTGTTGTATTGAAAAAGTCTTAGCATGCCAACAAAGAGGGAACCAAACTGCTCTAGCAACTTTCTGATTACAAAAATTCCAAATCATTGTCTGAGATTCTCGCCTGGATCCTGGAATCTGATCTACACAACTGGACCCCTATGCCTCTATGGAGCCACCTGACTTGAATGGGACTTTGGGGGAGGAGGGCTAGCCCATGAGTCGTCGCAGCAAAGTCAGTGGGACTTCAGACTGATGCAGAGGTGTGTCTGTGCAGCAGTGGGATTGGGCTGCTAACGCTATCTGCTCTTGAACTTAGAAATGCAGTTGGTAGTTAATGCCTTTTATGAAAACTGAATGTTGGCTGAACAAGTCGTTCATCCAAAGCCTGTAAATAACTATTCTGCATCTAATTTTCCTGGGAGCAGCAACCAAAGCATGTCCTTAATTACTCTCCTGTGGCTGAACCAGGGCAGAAATGGAAGGGCTGCTTTCTTTTCTGTTAGCGCAGTGATACTCAGACTGAGGCTCGCGAACCGTAAGAGGCTCTTTAATGCGTCTCCTGCAGCTGTTTGCAGCACGTGATATTAAAACAGTGGTGTGATTTAATTATTAACTAATCCAGATGCTTTTACGATGTTATTAACCAATTGAAGTTGATAAAACAATAATAATACTTGGTCAGCCATTTTGCTGTGAGAATAAACTAAATATTTCTCCCATCATATTGTTTAAATCTGAATATATAGTTCTATAGTAAATGAAACAAATAATTCAAACTACTGTGCCTCTATTGTTGATCAATAATTTGGCTTCTGAACCACCGAGGTCTGAGTATCACTGTGTTAGAGAATGGGTTCTTAACCTTAGGGTTGTGACACATACTCCAACCCGGGGACACAATCCTCCTCCCTTTCTTTATGGCTAGGAGAGAAAAGGAGTCACAAATCTTTCCTCTGCTATAACAGGGGTTCACAGCATGCAAAAGGTTGAGAATAAAGCATTAATTTCTGCCCTGCCATGTTGTATGATTGCAGACCTATTACCATGTTGCACAAAGCAATAACTCTCAGTACTGAATGCTCAGAGCCAGATCTTTGCCCATACTATGGCCCCTTTGGGCTACTCTGGCAACATAAGAGACCCTTTAAGGTGCTGTAAGTGGGAAGCTGAGAACTTCCCTTAGTTCTGGCACAACTGAAAATTGGGCCTGCATATTAAGTGTCCTACTGCACTTTAATAATATATTGTTGTGTTGGCTTTTTTCTCCCCTCAGAAACAAAGAAAAAAGTGGTAGCCAGCCAGCTAGTTTGGATCACGTCCAGGAGAAAAGATTCCCCCTAAAGGCGCACCAGTCAGAAAGTTACCTGCCAATAGGTATGTCTGTAGGCAGATTTCTAATAACTCCTTAGAAGATGCATGCCAGCAGGCAGTCAGCTCTCTATCCTGTCTTCAGGTTACATTTTAATATGCTAGAGATTTTGAGAGACTGGAGCCCACATGAAATTCAAGGTCTCAGGTGTCAGGGTACTGAATACAGCTAGCATCTGATGACTGTTCAGTGGCCCATGGAAATGGAGTTGTTAGGCTCATTATAGTTACTCGACCAAGTGCTCTATTTCGAAGGCACCTATCAGCTTGGTATGGCACCCTAGTGATCAGGTTTACACATCAGAAAAATGATTATTATGATTGGCACTATAGGTCCATTTCTTGGCAGTGTCACCATCTCAACCTTAGAGTTTTACAAGACCCTCAACAGTTTCACTGATACCATCTTGCCCATAGCTTCTTGAGCAGCTGCAATAAACCTGATGCAATTTTGTACGTTTTGCTGCTATTACTCAGGTAATGCAGCTAATGCAGAATCAGTTCTCTGCTATTTTCCACCACTTGTTACTGCTGATGGTTAGGGAAGAGGAAGTGGGGCAGCTGTACACTCTGTTCCTCTTATCCTCCTTTGATCTTCCTCTCTCTATTTATATCATAAATCTGCTGTGGCTGCCCCATGTAACTTTCCTGGGCGGCTGCAGTATGAAATTTACAAGAATGTGGTCAGTTTCATTTGCATTACCATACTGATAGAAGACTTACTAGCACTTGCACAATTGCCAGAGAAATTTTGCTTAACCTTCCTCTCCCCACCCCCTCCACACCCATTCTCCAAGCTACATCCAGAGAGGAAAATTGTAAGGGAACCCCCTTATATGCCAAACAGGAGCACTGTGTGAGGAAGCTTGCACTGAGGTTGTGAGTAGCCCTATGGATAAATTCTGGCCTTTGGTTTCCAAGGCTGTCAATCTTGAACTTTTCTAGAGCACTAAATCTGTTTGAAAAATAAAATAAAATGGGTGTTGTGGATTTTAAACTGATTTTTAAAGGCAGGAGTTCTCAAACATTTCTATGGTGTGGCCCACACCTTAATAGAGAGATTGTCTAGTCATGAGCATCTCTCCTTCCACCGTACTCCCAGACATAATTGCACAAGTTGCCTTCCCTCCCATTTGCAAATTGGATGAATGGCCTTCCTCCCATTCATGATTGCAACAACATTTCTGTAGTAACTATTGCAATTACCCTGAAAAGTAAAATTAGAAAAGTGTTTCATGTGTGATTTATATTGTGATGGTGGCCAGAGGCTCCAGTCAGGAGCAAGGCCCCTAGACACCATACAGTCGTATAGTAGGAGACAGTCCCTCCTCTGGAGACCTTACAATCTGGGGGTCTTTAATGCAATGCAGCAGCTGGTAATGAGAAGTAAGAGCAGCATGATGTGATCAGTCAGCTCTCTGCAGACAACCAGTAAGTGCTCTATGGGCCACAGTTCGGGAACTTCTGTCTTAAGAATCTGCCAGCCCTCATTTGATGTCAAAGGGATGTTTGCCTGTGTGCTAACTGCAGGATGGGGGCTATGTGTGTAAATATTACAGTGCACAGACGTTCCCCCACATTTAAGTCAACTGTCTTCTAGGGATACAGAATTAGAATCCCTGAAGTTCATTCTTTTCATACCTCACTACATGCCCAGACTCCACTTTAAGAAAGTTTTTCTTTCATTTCAAAACTTGTCATTCTTAAAAATGACTCACAGCCCTTGTGTGGTGCAGCTATAAGATTCCATTTTTATTTGGCAGATCAAGTTACAAACTCACTCCTATTCCAAGCCAGGATTTTCCAGCTCTGACTGTACAGCCTTTGTGTGCTGTGGGGATGTGGGCTATTGTCAGTGTTACCACAGGATGACATTACAGCCCAGCTGCTCTCTGTAGTTGGGATTTTGTGAGGAGAATTTGCTTGGTAGCTCATCTCTTAAAATGTATGTCTTAAACAGCGTTTGACAGAGTGAAGAATTTACATGATCTGAAACACTTCCCCAGTAAACAACAACAGCAACAAAAAAAGAACTGTAAAGTGTATCTCGGGATGATATGTAGTATTGCCTTAGATGCTATCATTACATCATAAAAAATGATTCTGTTCTTCACCTACAGGTTCGAGGCATCCATGTCAGCTACCTGAAGTAGATACAAGCCCGTGTTCAAATTCTCCTGCATTTAGAACAGGCAGTGAACCTACTCTAAGCCCCACAGTAGTTCAGAGGGTCGCTTCCGAGTCGCCAGTAGGAGAAGCTCTTAGAGGATCAGACAGCCAGCTCTGTCCCAAGCCTCCACCTAAACCCAACAAAGTGCCCTTGCTGAGGCAACCTCAGTCTCCTTTAGCTTGGCACAGTTCAGAGACACACTACTGTGAATTAAACCCCACCACTTCCATAGACTGTGGAGCAACACAGCAATCTCTGTCTCAGAAAAGCAACTACGTGGAGCAACTGATAGCTAAAGAGAATGGATTGCTCTCATTCAGGAACTGTGAAACAAGTTATCTGATCCATGAAAATGATGCCTTACAGAGCTCAATGGATCCATTAGCAGCTTGGACTGAGATGACTAAAGAGGGCAGCATGTTTGTAGCACCTGTTCTTGAGACAGTATCCAGTTTTAAACCAAATGATTTTGAATCCAATCTTCTCCCTCCTGAAAACAAGCCACTTGAAACACCAATGTTAAAAAGAGTTAAGGAGCTATTCACGAATAGTAATCCAAAGATTATTGCCCTGCATATACTTAGAATGGACTGCAAGGTAATTTTTTAATTATTATTTGGTTTTTAATAATTGTAAAGGGAAGTAACTTTTCTGCATGTCACTGGATACCCTGCCAGATTAAGCTTTTTTTAAAAAGAGATTTGAAAGAATTAAAGGCGAGATCTGGGGCTAAGGTAATGTATATATTTACTTGGAGGACTTGCAGGGATTTATCAAGGGGTAAGGTTGGAGAAGAAGTTTTTAGCCTTGGAGGAATGATTACAAATTTGTCTCTGGACCAAAGATCCCTCTTACTTGTCTCTAATTTTAGACCTATATTTCCCTCCATTCCAGACAAATTTGATGTTCTCTTTATTTGTTGTAGATTTATTTACAGCAGAAATGCTGAATCATGAAACTGAGATTAGGAAAAATGGTCTTTATTCTGAAAGAATGAATTCCATATCAGAGAGAGAGAAAACCACATATTGCTCATGTTATTGGAAGGCACTCAGATACCAAAATCGTGGGCATGAGATAAGAACCTGAACAGAGTACAATCTGTTTTAGCTTCCTGTCTGAATACTGCTCTTCTAACCCTTGTTTGGGTCTTTGGGCCTTGACAGAATGAGAAGTAGTGAAAGGTGGCTGCAGAGCCTTTAGATGCAGTTCTCTCCTCGCGTGCCACTCGTATCCCCTAGTTGCACACCTTAGTAAGCATCAGAAGCGCACAGATATTTTTACAAGGAGGCAGGTTTGGTTATACTGGCAAATCTTTGGCTATGTCTACACTACCTGCCGTATCGGCGGGTTACAATCGATTGCTCGGGGATCGATATATCGCGTCTCATCTAGATGCGATATATCGATCCCCGAGCGCGCTTATATTGATTCCGGAACTCCACCAACCCCAATGGAGTTCCGGAATCGACAGAGGGAGCCGCGGACATTGATCCCGCGTGGTGAGGATGGGTGAGTAATCCGATCTTAGATATTCGACTTCAGCTACGTTAGTCACGTAGCTGAAGTTGCGTATCTAAGATCGATTTTCCCCCAAAGTGTAGACCAGCCCTTTCAGCAGTGATTCTGGAATCGGCAACATGGAAAAAGGAAGAGAGAAATTCAAGTACAGACAGCCCTTTTTACAGGATAATGATTTTATTTAAAGGGGACATGAAACCCATTTGAATTCTCAGTCATCTGAAGTGGATAGTTGTGAGTGCTGTACCCATTAGAAACACAGCATTTGAGAGAGAGAGTGGCATTTCTCACACTCCTTCGGTGTGAACCTGGTTCCAGATCCTCAAAGGTATTTAGGCACCCAGTTCCCATTGAAATCAGTAGCACTGGATTTAGCATTGGCCTGCTAAACCCAGGGTTGTGAGTTCAATCCTTGAGGGGGCCACTTAGGGAATGGGGGTAAAAAACTGTCTGGGGACTGGTCCTGCTTTGAGCAGGGGGTTGGACTAGATGACCTTCTGAGGTCCCTTCCAACCCTGATAGTCTATGATTCTATGATAATGAAATCCAGGAGAGTTAGGCTATGTCATAATTGCAGTGCTTATGATTCAAATGGCATGATCTGTGTGTAACCCACACATCTTCTGGATGTAGTGTTCTGTCCCATCTAGTGGCACTAAGACGACTTAGAGAGTGATTAATGAGTCTGCCTTACAGCCTTAGCTAAGAGGCAGTTGGTTTTTAGCTCATGTGATAGAGCACATGCACTAAGCTCCAAAGGCTCCAGGTTAGATCCCACCCGCCAATGACTGGGATCTGTCAGTATTACATGTGCACAGTTTCAAATATCATTTCCTTCTTACTGCCATCAGGTCCATTACACTCCTTTGAACTCTCTATACAATCTATTATATGCTCATTAGAATTGAATGGTTATTGATCAATTCTAAATAATGGTAGCACCAGCCAGCCCACTGCAGAAAGAATGGAAAGACCTTTCCAGCTCTGCTGCTTCTTGTTAGGAGGGCACTTCCTGTAAAAAGTGCGCTGGAAGCCAAAGAGATGGTGCATTGTAGTGATTTCCTAATGGCATATTTGTGCACTCACATGAGGCTATATAGGTGAAATCAGTGCATCAGTTAATTCAGTCAGTCATTTGGGAACTATGTTAGTGAGAAGTGATATTATTTCTAATATGTTAAAGAAACGTACATCACCTGCCCAATATTCAGAGAGGGGCAATGGCTCCTCCTGAGGCAAAAATGGATAATGCTGTGACTATCATTTTGTTATAACTCAAAACAAACTCTTCTCTCCAATGTTTGCTGTAAAACTTGCCTCATAAAGATACAGCATTTGTCTCATCTGCTACTCACTGAGCATGAGATTTAGAAGAGAGTTGGTCAGTTTTTAAAAAAGATTTGTGTGCTCAGTGCCCTAGCAAGGGCTTTTTCTCCCACCCTGTGGTTTCTAATAACTTACATGGAGAACTGCACAGTTTCTCCAAGACTCATTTAGCGTCATTTAGGTTGGCGAATGGGACATGTGACTTCTGTCAGCCAGAAAAATGAACAAATGCTGCAGCAGTGATTTCAGGTGTATTGAGTAATGACAGATGAACCTGCCTAACATGGATATCACACTGTAAGGTTGTGCCAGTTTCCCCAACAAAATGCTACTGGTAGTACTCCCCCAATGCTAGTATGCTTACTATGCATGATTAGCCAGGTAGGGGGTGTGGTTAGCATACCCACCCTGACCACCTGCTAGCATCCACCAGGAGGTGTTGAAGTAGCATACACTGTTTCTTTCTGAGGCAGTGGCACTGGCTGCTTCTAAATGTGCCCCCCTAGGCCCTCCTGAGCCCCTCTGTCCCTCATACACAGAATGGCTCAGGGAACCTCCACATAGCAGCTACACCTCTGCATTGCCCTTCCGGAAGAAATGCCAGGATTTGGCTACCTTAGGCCACGTCTACACTACGGGATAATATCGAATTAGCTAAAATCGGTTTTATAAAACTGATATTATAAATTCGATTTCATGCGGCCACACTAGGCACAGTAATTCAGCGTTGTGCGTCCATGGTCCGAGGCTAACGTCGATTTCTGAAGCGTTGCATTGTGGGTAGCTCTCCCGTAGCTCTCCATAGTTCCCGCATCTCTCCCCGCCCCTTGATCTGGGTTGAATCATTCATTGTCACGGGTGGTTCTGGTAAATTTGTCAAGTCATTCCTTTCCTCTGGAAAACATCACCTGACAATCCTTTTTGCGCCGTTTTTCTCCTGGATTGCCCTCTGCGCGCCATAGCACAGCAACCATGGATGCCCGTTCAAGCGTTTTTTTTCCGGCACCCATTGTACGATGCCGCGAGACAGAGCGATACTCCAGCCGCTACACAGTGCATTTCACTTGCTTCTGCATGATAGCAAGAGATTGTTACCGTCGTTCCTGTACCGTCTACTGCCGGAAGAAACTGGCAATGAATGACGGTTATCTCCCCTCTGTACTGTCCGCTGCTATCATGAGTACCCTGCTGAAAATCGGCCGGGGCACAACGCAAAAGAAAATTGGGATTGACTCACTTGGACTGATTCAATCCTCCCTTATGGTTCTAAAAATAGAGTCAGTCCTGCCTACAAAAGGAGCAAGTGTATTAGAGACCAGTGTATCCAGAGCACAGCTTCCCCGTGTCAGTATTCACAGGGGGTGCCCGCGCAACAACCCACCCGTTGCTTCCCCTCCCTCCAACCTTCTGCTATGCTGTGCAGTGTCCCCCCCATTTGTATCATGAAGTTATAAAGAATGTAGGAATAAGAACAGAGACTTGTTAGTGAGAATAAAATGAGGGGGAGGCAGCCTCCCGGGCTATGACAGTCCAGGCAGTACAGAATCTTTTCTTACACAGGAAAGGGAGGGGGCTATGAAGCCAGCCCCAGTTGCTATGATGAAGACGGTTACCAGCCGTCTGTACCAGCTACTGGGAGTAACGGACCATTCCATTTTACCCAGGCGCCCTGGCCAGCCTCACGTGAAGCCAGCCAGGAGCACTCACGGCTGATGGGGACAATGGATATCAGAGCATATTGCACGTCTACCACCCGGGAGGGGGAGAGAGGATACTGCTCTTCACTGCTGTAGCATCGCATCTAAGCAGCATTCAGTACACATAGGGACATTGAAAGAAATGATTTCTTCCCTTTTCTTTCATCGTGATGGGTGTGGGGAGGGAAAATGAGGAGCTATTCCTTGAACCACGCCAGACACTGGTGTTTGAACCTACAGACATTGGGAGCTCAGCCAAGAATGCAAAATTTCAGAGACTGCTGTGGACTGTGGGATAGCTGGAGTCCTCAGTACCCCTCCCTCCCTCCATGAGCATCCATTTGAGTTCTGGCTTCCCGTTACACTTGTCACGCAGCGCTGGTATCCTGGAGATTTTTCAAACGCTTTGGCATTCGTCTTCTGTAACGGAGCTCTGATACACAGATTTGTCTCTCATACACGCGATCAGATCTAGTATCTCCTGTATGGTCCATGCTGGACTCTTTTGGATTTGAAACTGCATCGCCACCCACGTGCTGATCAGAGCTCCACGCTGGGCAAGACAGGAAAACTAATTCAAAAGTTCGCGGGGCTTTCTGTTTACGCGCCGCTGCATCCGAGTTCGATTGCTGTCAGAGCGGTCATGGGTGCACGTGGATACCGCCCTGGAGGCCAATAACGTCGTTCCGCCACACTAACGTAATCCGAACTGTTAATATCAAATTTAGGCGCTATTCTCTCGTCGGGGTGGAGTACAGAAATGATTTAAAGAGCCCTTTATATCATCTAAAGGCGTGTAGTGGGACGGTAAGCGTAACATCGATAAAACCGCGTAGTGTAGACCAGGCCTTATAGTCTTAGAATCATAGAAGTCTGGGACTGAAAGGGACCTCATCAGGCAGGAACTACTAAACCTAGACCATCCCTGACAGTGTTTGTCCAACTTAAAAATCTATAGTGATGGGGATTCCACAACCTCCCTTGGAAAGCTGTTCCAGAGCTTAACTACCCTTGTAGTTAGACAGTTTCTCCTAATAGCTAACCTAAATCTCAGTTAATGCAGATTAAGCCCATTGCTTCTTGTCCTACCTTCAGTGGACATGGAGAACAATTGTTCACAGTCCTCTTTGTAACAGCCCCTAACATATTTGAAGATTTCTCAGGTCCCCCTCAATCTTCTTTTCTCAAGACTAAACTTGTCCAGGTTTTCAAACTTTCCTCATAGGTCATGTTTTCTAAGCCTCTTTAGAAAAGTAATAATCACACTTCTCTAGCCCTTATTTTTTTTTGAAAGCCCAGCACAATCTAACTAATCTAGTACCTTTTCTCCTTCTACCATAGATAATGGCGTTCATCTAATAGCAAAAGTGTGTGTTGACTGAAGTTATTCCCTTAGATGTACCCTAGTTTAGTAGGAAATCTTAGCTGCTGTAATTACCTAGCAAACTTAATTAAAACCTCTGCTTCCATAATGGAACATTAAAAGACCAGTAGCAAATGTGGCTGGAGATGCTTCTTTCTGATGGCTACATTGTGCTTCACTCAGTTTGACTCTTTCAAAGTGCCTATGGATTCTCTTTTAATCTTGCTTTTTCCCCCTGATCCTGTCACCATCGGACTAATTTAATTGCAACCTGAAATGACAACCTGTTCTCTGCCTGTGCTGCTGGGATTGAATGATTGCCATCTGTTTGGAATTGGCTATATACTATTGGTACCACAGAATTCTAAAGTATTACGACAGATTTGCATACAGAGAGGGGCAGATTAAAGCCTGCACACTATAGATTTGTGTGTAGGACCCAAGCTCCTGAAGTCTGTTTATATCAGCATCTCAGCTTTCATTTAAAAAATAAAGTTTGTAGCCCTCAGAATTGCGAAGGAACACTAAACATCGACCAGTTGTAACTGAGGTAGTGATGTCTGCAGGTACGTCCACAATACCCGCCGGATCGGCGGGTAGAGATCGATCTATTGGAGATTGATTTCTCATGTCTCGTCTAGAAGCAATAAATCAATCCCGGAACGTGCTCCCGTCGATTCCGGAACTCCTCCAGGGCGAGAGGCGGAAGCAGAGTCAACAGGGGAGCCATGGCCGTTGATCCTGCACTATGAGGACGGGAACTAAGTCGAGCTAAGATACATCAACTTCAGCTACACTATTCTCGTAGCTGAAGTTGTATATCTTAGACTGATCCTCCCCCCCGAATGTAGACCAGGCGTTCTTGTCTGCAGAAAGCCTGGAACAATAGCTGTGAGAGAAGAAACTGTCCCATTCATATCAATGGGCTATTAACTCCCAGGCCTATTGCTCTGGTGGCACACACTAGCTCCACTCAAGTAAGGAACTATATATGGCAGGAGGAGATGAGCAGTGGGTCTGATCCATTCACCCAAGCAGATTAACCTTGGCCTCTCCATGAGGCCCTGTGCCAACACTACTGTCCCTCTGGGAGGGAATGGGGATTGTCCAGGGGGGCAAAGCCACTGGGAACCCAGTGTCATGGTGTAACTAGAGCTCCATATTGACTCAATCCAGTTCTGCAGACAGAGGTTGGCATTTAGATGCTATGGTGATAGAAAGGCAGATTAGATTAGAAATTTGTCAGCATATGAACATTAAAACAATACTCATTAGATAATATGAACATTATTAAGATTAATACAGATTAATAGTTGTTATAGATGTGCAAATTGCAAATAATCATCCTGTATTTGAAAGGCAAGGACAAATGCAGTGCGGAGGGAAAATAGAGGGCTTTTTTGTATGAATTATTGTCAGACATGGAGCACTCACGTAGTCCTTTCCAAATTCAGAATGCTTTGTGTACATTAATCCATCCTCACAACAGCCCCGTGGAGTGAAGAAACAGCACTGTTACAGTATTTTACAGATGAGGAAAGCGAGACAAAGAGGTTAAGTATTTTGGCCACAGCACATTAGTGTCAGAGCAAAGATCAAGGCACAAGACCACTCCCTGCTTTTGTTGATGTGTGGGGCTCTGCTTTTGGTACAGTGCTTGATCAGATCTGTTGTGGGTTTGGCTTTCTTCTGTGGAAGAAAATCTCCTTATGATGCTGCTTGTTTTCTGTTGTTTTTTTAAAAAACAGATCAAAGAATTGGTCAGTATTTCTTGACCATAATTCTTATTTTCATATACTTGGCTCACTAAAGGAAAGCACTTCTAAGTTCTGCACAAAACCTCCTTGTGTGTAATGTACTCAGCATGTTTCTGTTTAACAGGGATATTCTTAAATGGCTTTATATTAGTGTTCTAGCTGCACAGCGAGTTAGAGTAACACTACGAATGAATCAAACTCCTCCTTTCCTTAAATAAGTTACCTTCCTGGATCAGTGTGAGAACTTTTGCACTTGACAGGTTGCTAGGATACTAGAGGTCTCTGAAGAGATGAGGAGGAAGATGGGAGTGAGATCAGGTTTGGAGCTTATTACATTGCCCTATGGACACCAACTGCGCTTGGACATGATTGAAAGGTAAGCACTCTTGTTACATTGTGCTTCACTCCTGAGACACTTGGCTAGAGTATCAGTCTGTAGTCGGTATTGGTGTCTTATATCTCCAGATAGAAACACCCTCCTTCCCCAATAAACACTTTACAGTATTCTTGTATACTATGTTGAAATCCACTGAGAGGTAATTTATTCGGACATGGAGATATTGTACAGCTTTGTGCTTAGGAGGACTCCTGGAGATCATCAGGCAACTCCATGGAGGGAGTGCTTGGAGGGAAAAAACAGCTGTTAAGAGTCTGTTTCTGGAGGGGAACCTGAGCCCGCACTTTGCTCCAGGTTCCAGCTCAGGGGCCCTCTCTTCAGCAGCCAAGGTCTGCCCTGTCCTATTCTTTGCTGCGTTTCCCCTGAGCCTTTCCTAGCTCTCTGGCTCTCCCCCTTCCCTGAGTTTACCAGCCCAAACTCCCTCCTCCCAGGGAGTAACTGCAGGCTACCTATCTTTTTGGCCCAACCACACCTCCCTTCTCCCAGGCAGTGACTACAAACTACTTCCCCTTGCTGCTCTCCGCTCCTGGGCTTAATACAGGTGCCACCTGTACCTGTCCAGCTGAGCCTCTTCTCATTAATCCCTGGCTCTTCTGCTAGGTGCGGCTGAAGTGGCTAATTGGCTTATCTAGCCACCTTACCCCTTCAGGCCCTGTGTGGGGTGGACACCCCATTGCAGATGTGCAGTAACATAGGGGCAGATCTGTTACCCTGAAGCCTCCAATCTACAGTCGGTCTATATCACATAAGCGTACTATTGTCACTGAGCTGCATGTAACAGCAGCATTGTCAGTAGCAAACATTTAATCCTGCCTAGGGACATTAAGGTCTTTTAAGTATTGCCTTTGTTATTTGATCACATCTTATCATTTCACTAGTTTACTCTAGACATCACTGACTTGCTTCTCTCTAGACACAACACCATGGCAATCGGAATAGCTGTGGATATTTTGGGCTGCACAGGAAACGTAGAAGAGAGGGCTGCAACATTAAACAGGATCATCCAGGTAGCAGTGGAATTGAAGGACTCCCTGGGGGATTTGTATGCATTCTCTGCTGTCATGAAAGCACTTGAAATGCCACAGGTAAAATAATGTTCCCGTTATGGTATTCAAAGAGTTTATTTTTTGTTAGTTAATTTTTTTTCAACATTTTAAAGCCCTTAGACAAGTGCTTAGAGATGACAGGAATGGGCATTATAGAATGCCCATCCCCATGTAGACAGACAGATGGTCATAAGAGCTAAGATATGTTTAGCCATTATGAACTTACAAAGCTTTTAATTGTAACAATCTCATTTTGTTCTAATGCTGGCATTGAAGGGAACTTTGTTTTATAGAATAAGGGTCTGTTTATTTAAAAGCAAAGCGGGTATGATAGCATCAAGACATTTCTTCTTAAAAAAAGTTGTTATGAAACAAACAACTATTTTTTGCGGTTACAGAAATTTGCCTCTTTTGAATATATCTTTATTATGCTCTTTGGTGAAAGCTTTTTGTATGATCCTGCAGGGTATAGATGACCTTTTGGGATTAACACTTTGATGAGAGAATGTTGAGCAACCAGCAGTAAAAAAGAGAAATGCTAAACACCAAAAGAATGGATGTTATCTGAATTCAGCTAGTAACATTTATCTAAACAAAATTCTCCACTCCCACGTGCCAGTTGGGAGACAGTTCTTATATCTAATCTTGAATAACAGCTTTAGAAACACGGAGTACTTAGAATAACTGGTCTGTAAATAAAGAAATGTGCATTTTTTGTGTGCAGATGGGCATGGGACAGCAATTATTTATTTGTCAATCCTGTAAAAAAAAAATTGACGTTTCCCCCCCTGACATTAAAACTAAGGTTAGGGCCCTTTTAAAATCACTCATCAGAGAAACATGCTGTTATTGCATCAGCTGTATGTTTGGCTGAAAGTTTACTACAAGACAAGGAAAGTGATACAGTAGTTGCAAGGAGAGATTGCCAGGTGTGGCACCAGGAATGCTGCCTTAATTTTTGAGTGAGAGGAATTTGTTAGCTGTATCTTGGCCTGTGGTGATTTGAAATTTGTCCTAGATGACCATAAAGGGCCACTTCATGGGAACAGAACATTGGGTTGTGGTTTTTCCCCAAGGAACACACACTTATTTTGCCTAAATACTAGGAGGTTTTATTCAGTGGTATTAAGTTGTATCAAGGTATTATTACTTATTAATGTCAGCATCCAATGGAAGAGGCAAATTGTTGCATAAGCTTAAACAAACGATGGTATCATTTTATTATGATTCAGACCAATCCAAATTAACTCTCTGGTGTCTGCCAGAAGCAGCATAGTTGTTTTACATAAGAATAGTTGCAAAATGAAAATAGGACTCTCTTTGTTGCATTGAACAGATCGCAAGATTAGAACAAACATGGGTCACTTTACGGCACCACTACACCCAAACTGCCATTACATATGAAAAGCAGTTGAAGCCATTCAGCAAAGCTCTGCATGAAGGAAGAGGTGAGTGTGTAGCATGTGGGATTGCAGACAGACTTGTGTGACACTGGCCTTCACCACTTTTGTTTTCATTAAGGGAACTGCACTAAGTCCTTTACTGCAAATGACAGAGTTTCAGTCTGAATTGCCTTTAACTTGCTTCCCCTCTAAAATTAATGTAATAATGGACATAGACAGAAATGGAGTCAGTTCAGCATAGTCCTACCCCCACTGGTTTGTGAATGTCTTAAACTCCTATAGCACAGAAGAGGTAGGCTGTACGTCTACCTTAGAAAAGCCCAGTGAGCATAGTAGATCAGTACAGAAGGGGGATTTCACTCATTCTGGTGGCTATGTGTCATCATGTGCTGAAGTGACACTGCATCATTGTGTGTGACGGAACACAGCACAGAAATGAATAAATCAGAGGAGTCCACATCTGCAAGTAAGTCCATAGCTAGCCAAACAAGAGTGGATGTGTGCACGTGTGCAGTGTGCATAACATCTCTTGTGCTCCCAGCATCTTCCCTCCCACACCCACTATGGAGTTCGAGAAGGGCAGGGGAACTGACAAGGCCCTTCTGCTTCTGCAAATCTGTGAAGAGCCTCCCTTTCCGCCTGCAAAGGAGGAAGAGTTGTGGCATGGCAGACTTATGAGGGTATGTCTACACTGCAGTCAGAAGTGAGACTGCAGCCTGTGCAGACACACCCAAGCTAGCTCTACAAGCCCACTGGGGACCCAGGATATATATGAGAGCAGCCAGCCTGTTGTCACCTGCAGCTTCACTGCTATTGCCAGTCAAGGTACCTAGATCAAAGCTAGCTCAGGTATGTCTATAGGAGCCGTAGTCGCACTTCTGATTGCAGTGTAGCTGTACCCTTACTCAGGCCTGGTCTACACTACGTGTTTAAATCGATTTAAAGAGCGTTAAATCGATTTAACGTTGTACCCGTCCACACTACAACGCTCTTTATATCAACATAAAGGGCTCTTTAAATCGATTTCTGTACTCCTCCCCGACGAGAGTAGCAGCGCTAAATTCGATATTAACATATCGGATTATGGTTAGTGTGGACGGAAATCAACGTTATTGGCCTCCGGGCGGTATCCCACAGTGCACCACCTGTCCGCTCTGGGACGCAATCTGACATCGGATCAGCGGGCAGGTAAACAGGAAAGCCCCGCGAACTTTTGAATTACATTTTCCTGTTTGCCCAGCGTGAGCTCTGATCAGCATGGGTGGCGATGCAGTCCCAAATCCAAAAGAGCTCCAGCATGGACCTGTACGGGATACTGGATCTGATCGCTGTATGAGGAGACAAATCTGTTGTATCAGAGCTCCGTTACAGAAGACGAAATGCCAAGCGTTGAAAAAAAATTCTCCAGGATACACAGCGCTGCGGACAACGTAACAGGAAGCACAGAGACTCAATGGATGCTCATGGATGGAGGGGTACTGAGGACTCCAGCTATCCACAGTCCACAGCAGTCTCTGAAAGTATTTGCATTCTTGGCTGAGCTCCCAATGTCTGTAGGTTCAAACACAGTGTCTGCGTGGTTCAGGAATAGCTCCTCAGTTTCTTCCCCCCCCCCACCACATGAAAGAAAGGGAAAAATCATTTCTTGACTCTTCAATGTCACCCTATTGTACTGAATGCTGCTGTAACGCGATGCTGCAGCAGTGAAGAGCAGTATCCGCTCCTCTCCACCTCCCCGTGGTAGATGGTGCAGTAGGACTAGTACGCGCTCATGAATATCTAACATGTTACATGAGGGACATTCCTGGTTGCTCCCAGTAGTAGGACAGAACGGCTAATAACTAGCTTCATCATAGCAACTGGGGGCTTCAGCCCTCTCCCTTTCCTGTGTAAGAAAAGATTCTGTACTGCCTGGACTGTCATAGCAGCAGCATGCTGGCTCCTCTCTCCACCCGCTTAATGTCCTCTGGAACTATCATCGCGCAGAGGCCCCCCCCATTTTATTCCATTCAGTGTCTATTCCTGCATCTTATTACTTCATGACAAATCGGCAGGACACTGCCACGTGAGCCCAGGAAGGTTGGGGTAGAAGGAGAGCAATGAGTGGGGTTTGTTGCAGGGAACACCTTCTGTGAATACTGACACAGAGCAGCTGGTTCTTGATACACTGGTCCTCTAATACACTTGCCCTTATTCTAGGCAGGACTGACTCTAGTTTTAGAAACCATAAGGGAGGATTGACTCGGGAGTCAATCCCAATTTTGCTTTGTGTTGCGCCCCCGGCCCTTTCAGCCAAGGGCACTCATGATAGCAGCGGACAGTACAGAGAGGGAAGATAACCGTCATTCATTGCCAGTTTACTCCAGCAGGTAGATGTAAGAAAGACTGGTAACCATCTCTGCTATCATGCAAAAGGCAAGTGAATGCTGTTGTGTAGCGCTGGCGTATCACCTCTCTGTCCGCGGGGCAATCCAGTATTCATAGGGTGCCGAAAAAAAAAAGCTGAACGGGCTCCATGGTTGCCGTGTATGGGCGTCTGCCAAGGCATCCAGGGAAAAACGGCGCGAAAGGATGTCAGCTGATGTTTTCCCGGAGGAAGGAATGACTGACGACATTACCAGAACCACCCACGACAATAGATTCAACCCAGAATTCCAAGGTGGGGGAGACTGCGGGAACTATGGGATAGTTACGAAGAGCTACCACAATGCAACGCTTCAGAAATCGACGTTAGCTCGGACCATGGACGCCACAACGCCGATTACTGTGCCTAGTGTGGCCGCATGAAATCGAATTTATAATATCAGTTTTATAAAACCGATTTTAGCTAATTCGATATTATCCCGTAGTGTAGACGTGGCCTCACTCTGCATCCTGGAGGGGAGAGGGAAGCAGCAGCAGAAGGAAGGAGGCGGATCAGGGTCTCCCACCTGAGCTAATTCTTCTGCCCTGTCAGGTCACGTTGTGCTGCTGCTTGTACTTGTGGGAAGGCTGAGAGCCCCATAAACTCCTAGCCAGGTGTAGCTGCGGCTGCTCCCACTTCAGACTCATGCCTGCTGCATCCACGTTCCAATAGGAGCAGGAGCTGAATGCCTGGGTTGTAAATCCTGTCTGCATCAGGACTTCGGTGGCTGTGCACATGCTCACAGGCAGTGTACTTTAATGGCATAAACTTAAGATCTTCAGGATAAGGTGGCAGCTGAGTGGGGTTTTGAAGACCTGAATTTTGAACATGTGTCTAAAGTGGCACTGATGCACTAGTACTCTTTGTTCTTTAAATTCCTCTGTGGATCTAGCCTTCAATCCCTAATACTTCCGTAGAGAACATAGCTGGGATGCAAGCTATTGCCCTGCACCAGATGCAGTTTTGCAGCATTACAGTAGATTCTAGATTTATCAGGATATTAAATGGAAGCTGGGGGGCAGGGACGAATAGTGAGGATGCTAATTTGAAGGATTACTAAAGCATATTATGGAAGGGAAAAATACTCAAAACAAATCCTACTTGTAACTGGTTTAGGGAAGAATGTTGTACTATAATTCACTTTTACATGAGCAGGATTTAAGATTGTGAGTGGCTGTGTTGCATCTCTTCCAGAGACCATCTGCACTCTACAAAATAACATAACTGTGCCCCTGCTGATGCCCTTGGTTACCTTGATGGAGCGACAGGTTGTCATTTTTGATGTGATGGACCTGTGGGAAAACACCGATCAAAGTTGTGAAATAATGCTCAAGCATTTAGCCACAGCTCGTTTTATAGCACAAAATGCTGACATGTACAGAATGACTGCGGAGAGGATACTGGAAGGTAGGGCCACTGGCAGAAGTAAAATCTTGCTGCACGTTTCGCCAATACAATATTTTTGAGTGAACAGAATGTGCGAGGTGTGTTGTTAAAGTAATGAAGAGAGACTGCATATTCTCCCAAGAGTCCAGGCTCTTATTAGTAACTGAAATAACAGCTTAGAAAATCTGGTACAGGCTTTTTCTACAGCAACTGGCAAATATGAGAAAGGTAAAAAGTAAACAGGGGGAGATTGACCAGAAATTTGCCTTTGTTCCCTCAACTGGATTAGTCTGAGGGCATGATGCTACAGCTAGTGTGTGCGACTCTCAGCAGCATACCCTACAGAAGGAAACATACTGTATGAAAAGGAGTATTTCCATGTTAAACCTATGGCTCCATGGCTTCTTACTGCCTTTTCTTAGTGTATCAGTCTCTGTAGTAGTGATTACAAAGAAAATCCTCTAAATTCCTTTTGTGTCTGACTCTCCCTTAACTAAAGGTTTGTCACTAGCTCATAACCCATCTTCTGTATGAATTCCTGTTATACAGAACTGTGAATATCTTTGAGGAGGTGTCCACTTAAATCGACTAGGAATTGCTGCAAGAAATACATTCTTCTCTCCCTCACAAGGCTGAGATTTTCCTAAATCAAAGTCTCTTCCAGGCCACCATAGCAGAATACACTCTATAGGCTGGCTCTAGTTAAACAGTCATTTTGTATGCTGTATTTACCCAGTTAGCAGCATGGTGATACAATTGCACTATACACTTTTTTGCTCAGCACATTTATCTGTCAAGTCAGAGCCATTGTGACCTTTTAAATACATATACACACATTCATTAGCCAAAAGGACTCTGGACATATGTTGATAAGGAGCTGAGGACCATTTACAACCATTCATATAATTTAAGATTGGTCAAGGTAGTTCACTATGTGGTATTCTGCCTTCTGACTCAGGAAGCAAAGACCCGGCATGGTTTTCAGGGATTCTGTACTTCTGGAAGTACCATAAAACTGAGAGCCTTGTCATTAAAGAGCCCATAGAACTTTTCAAAATAAGTATCCATTAACCTCACCAATCTGACTAATTTCCAGCTCAATTGATTGCATTTTGTCTGCAAAAAATTCTGCCTCCACTTGCGTGTTGGCAATAATTATGACCAATATTTAATCACACTAAACAGCTGGTGCAGGGAAATTAAAAATATTGGTATTATAAAGTTATTGCAGGCAAATATATACTCTGAGAGCTCTACATTGTTCAGGAGTTGCCATTATACCATCCCATCTTCATCTAACCGGCTTATCGATTTTTAAGGCCAGAAGGGACCATTATGATCTCCTAGTCTGACCTTTTATGCAATACCAAGAGCCAAAGTTTTCCTCGCTTCTCAGTATATCCTGTTCTAATGATCTTTAATTAAACCAGAGTCATCTACGTGTCCCCACAGCATAGGCTAGGGAAGTGCTTTTTAGTATTTACCCAGCTTTTTAATATTGGCAAATATTTATTTGGGAGATAAAGCCAATCGCATAAAAAGAACCCAACATTTTAGCATAGATGTACTTTTGGAAAAGTACAATAAACTTAGAATCCGCCGCCACCCGCCCCCCCATTGCCAAGTAAAAGCTGATTTGATAGTTAGACAAGGTGGGTGAGGTATTATCTTTTATTGGACCAATTTCAAGAGAGACAAGCTTTTGAGCCAGTGAGTTCTTCAGGTCATATACAGTTATGCATTTTCTGTTTTCCTCATTAGGTTTTCAGCCAGATGATGAGATGAGTGAGATCTTCAAGACAGAATTTCAAATGAGATTGTTATGGGGCAGCAAAGGAGCACAAGTTAATCAGAGAGAGCGATATGAGAAATTCAACCAGATTTTAACTGCACTCTCCCGAAAATTAGAACCTCCTCCAATGAAACAGGTAGAGCAATGAAATATCAAATGGACCGTTAAGATATGATTACTTCAAGTTTGCCATTTAATATAATTAAAAGAAATTGCCAATTTGTCACTGTACAAGCCTCTAGCATTCACAGGATCTTTAGGACTTGTAAATTGCACAATGCACATTTATGAATTGTTTAAAAACTACTGATTTCTAAATGAAATTATTTATTAATATGTAGCCATGTCATTTTAATAATTTCTTGTATCGGGGGGGGGGGGGCGTGTTAGTCTGGATCTGTAAAAGCAGCAAAGAATCCTGTGGCACCTTATAGACTAACAGACATTTTGGAGCATGAGCTTTGCATCCACTTCATCGGATGCAACACCCACGAAAGCTCATGCTCCAAAATGTCTGTTAGTCTATAAGGTGCTACAGGATTCTTTGCTGCTTTTAATAATTTCTTCAACAGTCAAATTTAAGATAGTCTGCATAATGTATTCTTGTGATTTACAAAAGTGTCTATTGATGTCTACTAGTCATTACTATTGGTGTTTTAATGTTATCAGTAATGACACAGTGTACTGTAAAAAAACAAAAAAAAAGTATTTTAGAAAATCAGTTGTATGATATTCCTTAAATGAATATGAACCTGTACATAGTTGTGAATTAAAATATCTTTGTGAAATATTATACAGTGGATCATTGTACACTATAATCACAGGAAATAAGGTGATTTTATACTGTCCTGGAGGGATTAGACTCCAGTGGAATTGGTGGGGTAGAAAATTAACTAGTTGATTGGTGAAAGAATATTTCAACAGTATCCTAATGTACACAAAACCCACGAGCTGATACCACTTGTCTCCCAGGACATTAGTATTTAGAAGTTACTCTGGACTTTTGAATAGTAACTTGTGCATTACAGAGTGTTCTGGGTTGTTGTTCAGGCTCCAATACAAACTATGCCATGTGCATTGGAAATGAATCTGGAGTGGGGGGGATGAGAAGAACAAATAGCTAAGCAATCAAGATCATTAAAATGTCTTCAACTTCACCATCAGCTAGAGGTTTCCAACTGTATCTCAGGTTTTCTATAGCAAAAAGGAGGAAACAGAGGTTAGTAAGTAGTAGCTAGATTAATGTATCAATCTTTGCTGTCAGATTATAAAGTTCCTCTTAATTCTATACAGCACTCTAAGTGTGGTGTTGGAAGTTCAAGGAACTAGTTCATGGAGATAAGCTCACCTGTAATAAGTCATTAACATTGGATGGTATTTTATGAAATAGTGGAGCCACAGCTGCACCTATGTTGAAAATTTGCTAATGAGTTTATCAATTAAAAATTAAGAAAAACCTTAGATGAGGCTTCTGAGTAAGCCCTTTCTAAGAGTAACATACCTCTGCTATATTTTATAGCAATATCTATAATGGTCAAATGAAATCAGCTTCTACAAGAAAAACCATCTCTAGTGCTTTAGGATTATTTCAGGAAGTTCAAATAGTAGATAAAAGTGCAGTCTAATTTAATTTACTTGGATTTTTATAAGGCTCCCCGTAAGAGATTAGGAAAAATAAATAATATCAGTCTCAGTGACAAAGTCATGATGCCGATTAAAATCTCTTACACTGAACTAGAAATGTCTCACTGAAGTGTGGAGTTGCTGTTTGGTTATTTCTCAGCTACACAAATCCCTGCTCTCAAGTTAGCTAGGAGATCTTGTACTTAAGTATGCAAATCCCCAAATAATTGGCGGGTGGGGGACAGTACACATGGGGACTAAGGAGGAGAAGCAAACTTCCATGTAGTAACCTCAGTTATTAGTCGTAATCACTCCTGTGATGCTCCAGGGCCACACTTAAATACAGTATAAGCAAAGCTCAATGTAGTTTTGGACCTCACACTGAGTCACAGACAGACCCTCTCCTCCGCTGAGACCAGAGACCACACTACCTGGCACACTAACTTGTTTTCTGTAGCAGGTGGAGACAGTTAATGACCTTTTTAGCATTTTAGAGGTCTGGCTTTTGGTCCTATCATTTAAAGAAACAATAATGATAATGAATTACTGTAGTGTGAGGAAGGCATTAATATGACTATTGTGGATGGCTAGCTAGAAGTGCACTAATGTCTCAATGAGTATAACAACTTAAAAATCCATCCTGGAGATGCGGAGCTCACCTGGCACAGATTTTAATCTGGCCCATCAAATGGCAAACTCGTATTTTAATCAACTGGGAGGGCTTGACATGGACACATTTAAAAAAAGGTGGAACAAGCTTATGGTCAAGACAGGTTTGATATTGGCACCATAAACTCATATACGCACACGGTGTTTCTTGTGATATGTAACTTTCATATACAAATTGTTGTATAAATAAAATTATAGCCACAGTAAACATGTTTAGAGGCTATATATATAATATATATATATATATATATATATTTTTTTTTTCCAGCAACTCAGAGCCAGATTTTGCCACTTTTGTTCCTCTCAGTGCAACACAGACCACTCTAAGTAAGGGTGACAGAATGTGGCCCTCTATCAACATATCAGTATAAAAAATGTGACAGATAGATGTACAGGGATGGTTTTGTAACAGAAGACAAAAAGAAAGCTAGCTTGACCATGAAAAGTTTTTATTCCATTAAAATATTCTCAACAGAGAACACTATGTTTAAACAAAGCATTTAACATTTAAGAAATCACATGTGCACAAAGAGATTAAAAATTACTGGAAAATGTAAGATTAAGACAATTCATGTTCAAAATTTCAGAATGAGTTAGAACTAGCTGTGCAAGTACAAATTTTCCCCCTATATTTAATAACCCTCATACAGGTTGCACTATCCCTCAAGAAAGTGATTTGCCTCCAACAGAAGCAAATTCTGCTTTTGGAAAAACAAACAGTAGCATGAAAAGAACAGCTAGTTCTTTACCAGGAAGTGTTACCAATGAGGCTTCTTGCCAAGAAATCAGCTCACATTTCCAAAATAAAAAAGCACTGTTTTTTTTTTTTTTTTAAACTACATTATGTAGTTTGTCAGTATTGAGTAAAATGTCACCTTATATAAATAACCCTGTATACAATATCCAAAAATCTAAACAAGTTTAATAGCCCCCAAATGTAATACACTAGGTCAGCTGTGTAATAGTGGTATACATAAAGGAATACACTTCCACACAAGAAATCACTGATTTAGTACTACTGGTCGTACAATTTCTAACAACACTGAATTTTCATTTACCAAAACAAACAAATGAAAAAAAAGGAATCCAGCACTGCTGTGTCCAAGTATTGCTTCAAAGCCCGTGAAAGAGACAATTTTATCTCATTCCCCAAACAGCAAGTGGTTGGGTTTATGAAGCTTTAAATGATACAAATCTCCCTCCCTCTACTCTAGTGTTCACCACTGAATCAGATCTATTTTATTAATAGAATCACAAATGGGAGAAAAGACACCATAAGCAATAGGGGCACTGCAGCCAGGTATATTTACACGTATAAACATATCCAAATGTCAATTGTTTACAAGTAAAAGTGCACAAAGATCATTACAAAGTATCACTCAAATTTCAACTGGTCCATACAATGAAGCATCACCTAAAAACAGACCACCACTGGAGCCTCATAACCCAAAATTAAAAAACAATCAAAGAGTTCCATACAGTTTTTTAGATGTCTTTAGTTTCAATGCATAAAATTTATGATGCACCATGTATTATGTTAAGGTAAAGCTCTAGAAAACAAACACCTACCCTGGCTACCTCAGCAGCTGCTACACTTTGGAAAGAGTTACAGGTGGTCATACCGAGCTGAGACACAAAGCCCTTTGTGGGATACTGTAGTGGTAGGATTGGCAATCAACAGATTTAGGCACTCTCTAGTTTTAAGGCAGCATTTGAATGGCAAGCAGTTGACTTCTAAAAACAGTCATTTGTCTTGTTGTGGTGAATCTCTTTGTTATGCCAGGTTTTCAGTGCTCACAATAGGTTACTGAAGTGCTGAAGATGAACCACAGTTCTTGGAGATCCTGTGACTACATCAGGGGCAGAGCTGAGATATAGTCTTTTCCCCAAATCAACATAAATACATAAAGGTTTACATCAGTTATAATGCCAAGAAAACTGGAATGTAATGATGGTTGCATTGGAATAGTTATAGCAGCAAACATGGACACTGGGATGAAAACTTTAGTGCTGGAAATATTTAAACAAAGTGGTTTTGCTACAAATGCAAAATAAAATAAGAAGCAATGGAGATAATAAAGTGTTATGTAGCGTTGCCTGACAATTCTAGACATGCAGGAGGAGGTTAGGGCGAGCATGAAGGTGGCACTGGCAGATGTGGACAAATGACATGGTTCTGATTGCCAATTAAAATGGGGTAGAAAAAGAAGACAGCTGAGATAGCCAAAACGTAATACAAACTGATGAATAGTTTGTACGTCTTTTAGGAAAATGAGATTGAAGTATTTAAAATCTGGTTGCCTTTCTATTCTGCCATAATGGAGTTCTCTTTTGCTTCAGAAATTTAAGAATGTGTAACAATTCAGAACATATGTATGGAAATGCCAAGAATGTTAGTGAACAAATGTATGTCTCCATGCATTCATGCAACTTGCTTTTCCCTCTTTTTGCTGGGCCTCCCAGCCTAATGCCCTCCCCCAAAAGCAGCTGCATGTAACCTCCTTCAACATCTCGCCCATTTTCTCAGAAACCCGCTTCAGGAACCTGCAGTCCAAGAGGAAAAAGAAAAGAACAGAGTTACTGAAAGCCTCTGGAAAACATAAAAGCCTTCTCAATTCTAATCAGCTATCCTAAATGGCAGAGAATAGCTGTTCTACTTAATCTCTGAACAATTAACCATATCTGATAGCAAGCAAAAGCCCTTTCAAGCTTATTCTCAACATACATTCCAGAACAGCTATATGTCCAGTAATCAAGTAGTGCAATGTACCTTCCTATCCTTTATTATTTAAAATGAGGTTGAGGAAGTTGGTTGTAGATCTAATGTTTGAATTTTAACCTACAAGTGATGAAATGTGAAGCCTCTAGCTATGGCACAAGATCCTTTACACTGGGAATGTAAAACATTTACTAGAACTCAGAAAAAGAGACTAAGGAGAATGGGAATTCAGAAAGACACATTTTATGTTTACCATCTAGTAACATCAAAGACATTTCCAAGCCAATGTAGTATCAAATAGACAACATTCTAGGGTCAAAGCCGCTGGCAGGGGAATAAAAGGGTAGGTCATCACACAGTACTTTATCTTTAATGGACCATCTTGAGTGGATTATGCTTTTCTAAACCTTTGAGAATAGAAAAATGTTTTCCTTTTCATGGCGTGAAAGCTGCTAATATATTTACGAAGAAAGGACAATTACGAACACTTTCAGTAACTGAGCTCAGTCAGTTGTACAGTGGTTTATTTATTTATTTATTTGAGTTTCACGTATATGGTAGTTAGAGTTGCTGATGCAGGAACCATAGAGCCTGAAGAGGTTTTCAGAAATTGCAATTTGGAACAGGGGTTATTTTCAAGTACACTGTTGTACAGACAGAATTTTTTAAAAATTACTTTCTGAATCAAGTGAATATTAAAAATGGATTTAAAAATAGTAGTATAAAAACAAGATTATCTGATCAGTGGAGCAGATCCAATGAATTATAAAATGAAAACACTAAAGAACCTCAGAGAGATAAATGCAGAAATAAGACAAATGTTGCAAAGCAATTTAATTAATTTAAACCATTTTCTTACTTTTAGTACTAACATCTCTGGGAAAAAAACGTTTCTAGCCAAGCTCACATGGTGAACAACAAACCACACAAATGCCTTCAGATATCCTAACACGTTCTGTGAAATTGTGTGATTCAGTATTTTCCCTATGGAATGTAGAGTAGTAAGCTGCCAGCTTAGTTGTTATATATAGGTTACTGCACCTTTACTGTTTTTCTCTAGAGTTACATCTATGTATGATGTTGGCACATAGCCTTCCTCTCCATTCTGTCTTCGAGCTCTTGTCCATCCATCACCTTTGTCTTCCTCGATAATGTACAAAACCTCCCCTTCTTTCATTGCCAGAGTGCCTTCATTGTGACCTGGGAAAACAGACCAAAAAAAGTCTCACAGCTCAGACACAATTTAAAAGTAAGCTTTATATAAACAGGAAGTACTGATAATCTATGGAAGGGAACATATGGACAAACATAGGCTTGCAGACAAAAATCTGGTCTCATGTTGTAAAGCTGAATATATGCCAGAAGCTGTTTTTCTATTATTTGTGTTACATCAATATAAAAATACTATTCTGCCAACGAGTTAAATTGATCTATGGAATACTTCTCATGACCTTAAACGCAGCTCCTAATATTTTTTTAAAACAAAATAATCCATCAGTTTTTTGTTCTATTTTTTAAAATCAAATAAGCACAATATACAGAGTTAACCCTACCATCAAAAGGATAAATTGCTTTGCAGTGTCCTATAGCTGGTAAGGGATCATCATCTTCAAATTCATCATCAAATTCATTATGGTGGGCATGCTGTTGTGGTAGGCCTCGAACTTCCTGGTTTGCGTCATCCGTGTAGCTTCCCTCAGGGCTATAATGCAATGAGTAGAGTAAGGACTCTGTATATTTCTCAAAAACCACCCACACAACTTTAAAAGTTACATTTCCATATCTAAAAAAATATCTGAACCCTAGTGCAACTCAGAAAAGGCTGTTCAAAGTTGTTCTAGGCTATCAGTGTGAACACATAAGGAAAACAGGTTGGCAATATTTAATTATGGATTAAGTATTAATGTATGTTGTTTTCTGAAGGAGCAGAGCTGTTTTTTAAAAGCTTGCACTGAACTCTTTCTAGAACAGCCCAAATTTAACATTTAACTAGGAAGATACAGCAATGGGGATGATCTGATAGAGGAGCAACATGTGGAAAAAATCTACCTGAGATGCTTGGGAAGTTATAGAAGTCAACAGGGGACATTAATTGAAAGAGTGACTCTTCGGTGATGTCATATACCGTCTCACCTTGATTACCTAAAACCTGGCTAGTCTGTATATGCATGTGTTTTAATGGAAAATTATTTTACTGAAGTGGCAAGAATGAAAAGAAGTAAAACCTAGAACCTTATGGCCAAAAGAGGCCATTTGAAGGACATACATAGTGAATCTGGGAATGTGGGAGGAGGAGAGGTGGGTATCACCCACACTTAGATGCCAGATGGACATGGTGGGAGTAGCTTTGAAAAATAAAAAAAATCTACTGAGAATTCCAGTAAAGCTTCAACATAGGTATTGTTAAAATAGTGACCTCTCTCTTCCCTGTGTTACAAGGTGGTTGATGTCACTGCTGTGCCTTCTGTCTCCTCTTGCTGCTACTTTACCTTCAACTTCAGAGAGCCAGGCCTTATGGGGAAAAAAGTCAGAAAATATCTGGGGTCAATATTACCTGAGAAGTCTCAACCAGCAAATGTTATATATCAGCAAATATACTATTTCAAATACACTTAAAGATGTAGAATTTAGGTGCCAATATACATCCAGATATCTGCTAAACACCAAATCATCATGCAAAGTTTCCTATTTACTTGGCTTGATGCACAAAGCTATCATCTCAGTTTCATACTCGGCAGCGCTGTTAAGAAAATGGTAAAAACTGACATCTGGAACCATTTAACATGAATCACTTAAAAATAAATTTGTAGAAAATAATTTACATTAAATTACTCAGTGCATATCATCTCAGTCTACCTACATCAACATACTAGGGGGAAGGATGCTCCATGGAAAACTGAATCCCAGGCTAACTTCTTCAAACAGAGAAATTTTCTAGTTCCTATGTTTGTGATGTACAGAGAACACCAGCATACTCCTATTTCAATACACTTGCCAAGGAATAATTTAATAGCTTTTAACCTCATTCTTGTGTATTTCCATTCGAAGACGATCCATGTTGCTCATAGTTTCAGCTAATTTTGGCTGCAAACTGCCTGGATCCCCCATCTGTGGATTCTTCTCATAAACATCTTTCATTTTTATGAGTGCATCCCTGTAGCAAGGTATATGAATGCCCAGGAATTATTACAAGTGGCAGTTACATTACAAGACGTTTTGTCTTTAACAGTCCAATAAATACTAAAACAATGTTTGTACAGCACCTAGCATAATGGGTTCCTGGTCCATCATTAGGGCTTCTAGGTTCTACAGTAATACAAATAATAACAACCACCATCGTAGACACAAAGAAGATGTGAATATAAAAATTCTCTCTTTCCTGCCCCAAGAGAAGCTACTGTCTCCCTTCTCAGTCCTGTCCCCTCCACTCTCTCAATAATATAAGGCCCTCATTTCCTTAGCCTCTCCCCATGGGCAAAGCCCAGTATCCTGTCTTCCCTCCCATTGTGCTTATGCCCCCCCGCCCACATTCCCTCTGCAAAGACATACACAGTTCAGATACTGGGTCTTTCCACTCATCTTCAATCTCATTCATTATAATTCACCTCTGATGCCTGGTTCCTGGCACATGGTCATTTCTTAACAATTAATGCCCATGTCTTCTAGTGTATTCACCAGTTTTAGATGCCCAGCTTGACAGACTTGAGGTCTGATTTTTAGAGTTGTTGAGCATTCACAACTCTAGATACAGTATTTGTAATGTATAATATAAAAACGGATAATCGGTTGCTAAAACAACAAGTTGATAACGATGGAGCACATATACTTTAACGGTGGACAGACCAACAATTGACATACTACTAAGAGCAGTTTAACTTTTGAAAACTCTGGCTTATAAAAAGAAACCTAGAGAGAAATGGTCATAAAGATAAGGGTGACCAAAAAATGCACTAAGCTGTGAAGGACACACTTACTTTTGGTCTGTTTCTTTCTGTAGTTCTCTGTTGAGTTCATCAATTCTCTGCTGCAGTTTCTTACGTCTTTGTTCTGGCGGCAGATGACTGAAATCTTCTAGAGCGGGACCCTGCAACAAAGATAAATACTATTAAACACTGGAAAATTCTGTCTAGTTATTTCTACTGACAATCCACACACAGTTTTCTCTGACATGAGGTAGCAGGATGACCCTTCTTAGCAGCTATGATATACACACAGCTATATCAAGCATACACCTAATCCGATTACGTATGATCTTACTGTCATGCCCCTTGTTCTTCACTCTGTCCCCTCCCTACTGTTTTGTTCTGTCACATCATGTGACAAGTTTGATTTTAGGCATTTAAAAAGACATGATCTCTCTCTCAGCGTATACCCTGAAGTGCCTAGTGCACTTTTGGGTACGTCAATAAAATAATCAAACAAGAAGTCTTAATAAAATCGTTATTGGATACATATCACAAGAGTGATACATGACTAGGGAATAAACTGACTTAGAATACACACTAGCAGAAAATAAATCAAAATTAATAACCATCTCAGCTAAGCTGTGAGGAAATTTAGACTTAGTTTCTTTGCTTTATAGTATAGACCAGGGATCAGCAACCTTTGGTACACGGCCTATGAGGGAAATCCGCTGGCTGGCCGAGACAGTTTGTTTACTTGCAGCGTCCGCAGGTTTGGTCAATTGCAGCTCCCACTGGCCACAGTTTGCCATTCCAGGCCAATGGGGGCTGCAGGAAGCAGTGCGGGCCAAGGGATGTGTTAGCCGCTGCTTCCTGCAGGCCCCATTGGCCTGGAACGGCAAACCCCAGCTAGTGGGAGCTGTGATCAGCCGAACCTGCAGACGCTGCAGGTAAACAAATTGTCCCGGCCGGCCAGCGGCTTTCCCTCATGGGCCGCATGCTAAAGGTGCCGATCTCTGGTATAGACCATGCAAATTAATTTGCCAACGGCAGATCTGGTAAACGTGCAAGTCAGCAAAATTTGCAACCCTAAGTACTTTTAATGTACAGTAATGCCAGTTCAAAGTATTCTTCATAATATTACAACAATCACTTAATGAACAGGAGCAATATTAGAATAAAACCAAAAAACATTTGTTCATATTGTCTAAATTCTATTAACTCTGGTGAATTACACCCCATCATCAGTATTTCCACAATTATCTAAATATCTACGTCTGTAAAATAACATTCAGTTGCTGTAAGTTGCTTTGCAGATACAGCCACGCTTACAGCCCAATACCTGTCCCACTGAAGTCAACAGAAATGCTAATAGTTTCTTCAATAGCTGGGTTAGGTCCATAATAAATAATTTATGGCTCTATAAACAATTACACAGGAAAACTGAACCATAGGTCCTCCTAGTTCAGCCCTTGCAATCAAAACAAATTTTGTAATTTAACAGATAGCATGAAATACTGTACCAAATAATAATTACAACTGAAATCCAGAAAGCAATAGGTGTATATGCTTTGCAATCTGCCTAGAGTGTCTGTTTTCCACTTTACTGCCAAAAGAAAAGAATACAATCGTGGTATTCATCCCAAATCCTTTACTGATATATTTCCCTTGAAGAATTTGGTCAATAATGCCTGAAAGCATACTTGAGAAGAAATAGTAACTACAGTTAGTAAATCGTATCTCAATCATGAATTTTTACATAAAATTATGTAATCTTTAAGTTCTGCTTTATTTACTATCAACATGAGCTAAGTGAGAGTGAAATGGAGTTTTTACAACAGATGCACTAGTAACATCAAAAAAGACGGTTACTCACCTTTGTAACTGTTGTTCTTCGAGATGTGTTCCTCATATCCATTCCAGTTAGGTGTCTGCGCACCGCGTGCATGTTCGTCGGAAGATTTTTCTTTTTCGAGTGCTTGCTCATATCCATTCCAATTAGGTGATTCCCAAGCCTTATGTAGGCTGTGGGGTCGGAGTGAGATGTTGCAGAATGCAAAACTGCTGAGCCAAATGCTGCATCGTCTCTGGACTGTTGAACCAGAGCATAATGTGAAGCAAAGATGTGGACTGAAGAGCAGGTAGCTGCGTGACATATGTCCCAGATAGGTACACGAGCCAGGAAGGCGGCAGATGGAGCCTGAGCCCTGGTAGAATGCGCGGTGATGTGGCTTGGGGAAATATGAGCCAAATCCTAACAAGTGCAGATGCACACCATCACCCAAGATGAGATCCTCTGAGAGGAAACAGGTAAGCCTTTCATTCGGTCTGATATTGTGACAAAGAGTTGGGGAGTTTTACAAAAGAGTTTTGGCCGCTTAATATAAAATGCGAGCGCTCTGTGGACATCCAGGGAGTGCAGTTGTTGCTCCTGTCGCATTGAGTGTGGCTTCGGGAAGAAGACCGGGAGAAAGATGTCCTGGTTAACATGAAAGGCCGAAACCACCTTAGGGAGGAAAGCCGGGTGTGACTGCAACTGCACCTTGTCCCTGTGGAACACAGTGTACGGCGAATCCACCGTAAGAGCCCTAAGCTCGGAGACTCATCTGGCCGATGTAATGGCTACGAGGAAAGCTGTCTTCCAAGACAGGTATAGTAGCGAGCAGGTTGCTAATGGCTCGAATGGGGAAGACATAAGTCTGGTTAAAACCAGGTTGAGGTCCCAGGTCGGCGCTGGGCGGCGTACTTGAGGGTATAAGAACTCCAAGCCCTTGAGGAACCTCGAGACCATAGGGTGTGAGAACACGGAACAACCACCTTCGCCTGGGTGGAAGGTAGAGATGGCTGCCAAGTGTACCCTCACTGATGATACCGCTAGGCCCTGCCGTTTGAGAGACCAGAGGTAATTCAAAATAGAGGGGATCGAGACCTCAGTGAGAGTAAGATTAAGCATTTCGCACCAGCAGGAGAAACGCTTCCACTTGGCCAGATACGTTGACTGGGTGGAAGGCTTCCTGCTACCCAGGAGAACGTGTCATACTGATTCAGAGCAACGTAACTCTGACTGGTTTAGCCACGCAACAGCCACGCCGTGAGGTGAAGAGCCTGCAGGTCCGGGTGGCAAAGCCTGCCATGGTCCTGAGTCATGAAGTCTGGGTGGAGTGGCAGGGTAACTGGGTTGGCTATCGACAGGTCGAGCAACATGGTGTACCAGTGCTGCCTGGGCCATGCTGGAGCGATCATGATGTGCGCTCTGTCCCTGTGGAGTTTCAGCAGGACCTTGTGAACCAGTGGGAATGGTGGGAAGGCATAAAGGAGCTGGCTCTTCCACGGCATCAGGAAAGCGTCCGAGATCAATCCCGGGGAGAGACTTTGGAAGGAGCAGAACATCTGGCATTTGCTGTTCTCGCGGGAAGCGAACGGGTCTATGTGGGGAATTCCCCACTTCTGGAAAACAGAATGCATAACGTCCAGGCGGATTGACCACTCGTGAGACAAGAAAGACCTGCTGAGTCAATCCGCCAGAGTGTTCCGAACGCCTGGGAGAAAGGACGCTACCAGATCTATCGAGTGGGCTGTGCAAAAGTCCCAGAGTTGGATGGCCTCCTGAAAAAGGGCGGAGGACCATGTCCCTCCCTGTTTGTTTATGTAGTACATGGCCGTTGTGTTGTCTGTAAACACTGAGACACAACGGCCTCGCAACTGTTGCTGGAATGCCTGGCATGCCAGGCGGACTGCTCTCACTTCTCGGACATTTATGTGTAATGCCAGCTCCTGAGATGACCAAAAGCCTTGAGTACGAAGGTGATCAAGGTGAGCACCCCAGTCGAGAGATGACGCGTCCGTCGTCAGGGACATTGAGGGTTGGGGCGGATGGAATGGCATCCCTGCACACACCAGGGAGAGAGTTAGCCGCCATTCTAGGGAGCCTAGGGTGCTCGGGGGAATGGTGACTATTGTGTCTATTGGGTCCCTGCCCGGGCGGTATACCGAGTTGAGCCAAACTTGGAGAGGACGGAGGTGGAGCCTGGCGTGTTTGGTTACAAACATGCAGGCAGTCATGTGACCCAGGAGACTGAGACAAGAGCGAGCAGAGGTCATCAGGAAATTCTGTAGACCTCGGATGATTGTTGCCATCTCCTGAAACTGCAGCTGTGGTAAGCAGGCTCTGACTAGATCGGAGTCCAGGATAGCCCCTATGAAGTCTAACCTCTGCGTGGGAACCACAGTGGATTTTTCTATATTGATCATCAGGCCTAGACATGTGAATAGGTCCTTGACGATGCCCACATGCTGAGTGACTTGTGTCTCAGAGGCCCCTCAGATGAGGGAAAAATGTGTATCCGACGTCAGCGGAGGTAGGCGGCGACTACAGCCATAAACTTTGTAAATACTCTTGGGGCTGCAGAAAAGCCAAACGGCAGGACTGTAAACTGGAAGTGCTGATGGTTGGCTACAAAGCGGAGGTATCTCCTGTGTGGAGGAAAGATGGCAATGTGAAAGTATGCGTCCTTCATATCGAGGGCGGCATACCAGTCTCCAGGATACAAGGACAGGATAATGGTCCCCAGGGATACCATGCAGAACTTCAACTTTATCATAAACTAGTTGAGTCCTCGCAGGTCTAGGATAGGTCTGAGACCTCCCTTCGACTTGGGGATTAGGAAATAACGGGAGTAAAACCCCTTGCCTTTCGTCCATGGTACCTCCTTCTATAGCTCCTATGGCGAGGAGCATCTGCACCTCTTGTAAGAGGAATTGCTCGTGAGAGGGGTCCCTGAAGAGGACAGGGATGGAGGGTGGAGGGTGGGGTTGAAATAAATTGAGGTGGTACCCATACTCCACCGTGCGTAGGACCCAGCGATCTGAAGTTAACTGGGACCACGCTGGGGAGGAAAAGGAGAGGACGGTTGGAGAAGGGAGAGAGGGGATCCTGGCCTGTAACTGGTACGCCGCCCTCGGGCGCGCACCTTCAAAAGTTCGTCTTTGGTCCCGGTGGTGGTTTGGAGGGACCTTGATTTGGCCCCTTGGGGTCCTGACGGTCCGTCTGTGACCACCTCGGCCGCGCCGCCTGCCAAAGTCCTGTCTTTGTCTAGGCACAGAGTAAGGGCGGTGAGGCTGGGGATGGAAAGGCCTGCGTTGGGTCACCGGTGTATGCATGCCGAGAGAGCGCATTATGACCCTGTTGTCCTTCAGGCTTTGCAGCCTGGGGTCAGTCTTTTCCGAGAAGAGGCCTTTACCATCAAATGGTAAGTCCTGTATGGTATAGACTGCAGCTCCGGTGGGAGGTTTGAAACCTGAAGCCATGAGATGCGCCTCATGGCAACACCGAGGCCAGAGTCCTGGCTGCTGAGTCTGCTGCATCCAACGAGGCCTGGAGGGAAGTTCTGGCCACCTTTTTCCCTTCCTCCAAGAGGCAGCGAACTCTTGGCGGGAGTCTTGAGGGAGAAGCTCCTGTAAACTTACCACCGCCACGTCCAGGTGTTATAATTATAGTACGGCTAAGCAAGGCTTGTTGATTTGCCACCTGGAGCTGTAGGGCCCTGCTGCCGAGTACACCTTGCGGCCGAGTAAGGTCCATTTGCCTAGCCTCCTTCGATTTTCGGGCTAGGCGCCTGCTGGCCATGGCATTCCCTCTCATTAACAGACTGGACGACTAGTGAGCAGGGAGGAGGATGGACATAGTACTTACATTACCCTTAGAGGGCACCATATATTACGCTCATGACTCCCCTGGCCGCAGGAGGGATTAGAGGCTGGGGACTGCCATATAGTATCGGCATTCGCCTGGATGGTCCGAATAAACGGTAGGGCCACTCTTGTAGGGGTAGCATCCGCCGATAGAATGTCCACTACCGGGTCCTCTACTCCGGACCTCCTCCACCTGGAGGTTCATATTGAGTGCTACCCCTCCTTAGGAGGTCCTGATGGCTTCTCAGGTCGATTGGAGGAGGGCCCGAGGAGGATGTTCCACTGCCTCATCTGGAGAAGAGGAAGAGGAGATCGCGGCGACGAGCGGGTCTTGTGGCCTGTTGCTCTTGGCGACCTCCTGCTCCAGAGTGGAACTGGGAGTCCGGTGTGGTGAACTGGGGCTTCCTCCGCAGCAGTCAAGAGGGGGCGGCTAACCGTCGCCTCTGGCACGGTGGGTGCTCTGGTAAGAGACAGAGCAGGACAGGACTACTGGTACGCCTTGGGCCTGGTGGTACTGTGCCCAAGGTGTCCAGAAAGACCCTGATGGGGTCCTTGGTCCCTGGGTCTGGGTCTCTTGGAAGACTCTGGTGGGCACATCAGTAATCCGGTCCTGAGCACGAAGAGCTGTCCGCGTAGGGGACACACTGATGCGTGTCTGGATGGCCATGGAGGTGCTGAAAAGCCTGGGCAGAGTCTCTGTCTCTAGCGGACCTGCTTACTCGCACTGGGGACCGGTACTGGGAGGCATACTGGTACCTGGGAAGCGGCGAGATGGGGGACCTGCGACCGGAGCGGTGCCGGGAGGTCGACGGGGAGATCTCGAGGCTCGACGTTGGGATGGCTACGGAGTCAGGGTGCCTGGAGCAGTGCCGGGAGCTGGAATCGGTGCCGAGAGTAGCGGCCGGCGAACGGGAGCTGACCACTGGTGCCACGAGTGCGACCGGTACCGTGAGGAGGAGAACGGTACCGGGACTGCGAGCGGCGTCGGGAGCGGAGGCGACAGGACCTGGAACGTCTGCGGGACCATGATCGTGAACGGTGCCGCTCTGCTGTGCGACAGAGGATGGTCTTATCAAGGCAGGCTTTGCCGATTAGACTGTATTACCCACACCGGCGGTGCCGGGGGTTGAGGCAGCTGTTGACTCTGTCATGGCAATCAGATCCCTCGCCGTTGAGAATGTCTCCGGCGTGATAGAATAGTAAGCTCAACCACGGCTTGCGCCGGGGAGCTGACAGGCACCGGACTCGATGGCCCTTGTGGACCGGAATCGACGGTGCCGACGTCGTCGTGCCGCGGCAGGTGTCTTGGTGCCGGGCGATCCGACTTAGACGAGCTCTCTGGCTGCGGTGCAGGTGGCATGGAAGCAGCAGGAGTCTTAGGCTTTCTCGACCTCAGGGGAGGGAGCGGTGCGAAGTGACTTCGGTGCCGGCGACGGCGGTGCCGAGAGGCCTTGGCAGTACCGGCATGGTCCAGTGCCAAGGAGGCGCTTCTGCCCACCGATTGACCAGCGCTCGGTGCCGAAGGCGGAGGGGTAAGAACCGCCTCCATGGGGAGTTGCTTTAGCTGAAAGTCCGGCTCCTTTTTTGTTCTCGGCTTAAAAGCCTTGCAAATGCGACACTTATCTGTCAGGTGAGATTCCCCGAGGCACTTAAGGCAGGAGTCGTGTGGATCTGCTGTCGGCATCGGCTTATGACAGCCCGAGCACGGTTTGAAACCCGGTGAACCGGGCATGAGCCCTGGCACCGGGTGCGGAGAAGGGGGTAATCCCCGATCCCCTCTTAACTATACACTTACTATGAACAATAAAAATTAACTATAACTATATAACTTTGAACTATATACACAACAAAATAACTAGACAACTACGAGTAGCTAGGAAGGTGGAGGTCAGTAAAACCGCACTCCATTGTTCCAACGACCGACATGGGCGGTAAGAAGGAACTGAGGGGCAGTTGGGTCGGCAGGGGTATATATCTGGCGCCATGGCGGTGCCACTCCAGGGGGCACCCAGCCGACCCACCGAGTGTGGCTAGGGTAAAAATCTTCCGACGAACGTGCATCCAGCGCGCACACACCTAACTGGAATGGATATGAGCAAGCACTCGAAGAACAACTGTGGATTACAGAAACTACCCTGAATCAAAGCTACAGAAGCATTGTCAACTTTTTCATTGTATTCCCCAAAATAGTATGGATTATGGGCACTATGAGTTCCCTCACCTCAGTATATTGCAGGAATAAGCCCCTATATGTTCTCTCAATTAAGTGTGCGTGGGTATTTATACATATGAATTTTAAGAGGTTGTTGCCAAAAGCCCACACCTGAGCGACAGACATGCATATGAGAGAGAGAGAATGCGTTCAGGGAGAGGAGAAAAAAAAGTTCAAGCCTTAGAGTTAATAATACCAATTGATAAAAATGCTGCATCCTTCATGTGCTAGTTCTTTAGAGTGTTTGTTTGTTTTAAACACTGAAAAAGAATCTGGCATTAAAGACAATCTGAAAAGGGGAGAATTTAACAAGCAGTGCATTTCTCCCAACTGTCAGGATTTTGAGTTAAATGGGCATTCATTGACCCAACATCAGCCCACACTAAGTTTTAAACAATGTGTCTAAAAATTTCTTCCCTTCTCAACTGCATGGTTTTCAGTCCCTTGTCACTTGTGATATCATCATTCCACTACTATTTCAGTCGTTCAGTACAACCAGGAAAATCACGATCTGATATTTCTAATGTAAAAAACACAGCCACCACCATATTGCTTTCTTTACACATCTTAAAGAAACAAGAAAGGACAAACTTTCCTCCTGCCTCTCTCACCCACCCCCAGCCACCTTTTTACACCAGTGGCACCTTATAGTAAAATTAGAAGAACAGGATTCTTATTGTGAATATCATTTATTCACTCCAGGAAACTAAATGCCGATGTGTGTGTGTTGGAATTTTTCATCCAAATTGAGAGCTTTGACAGTACAAGTGGAAAGAGAGGTACTTTTCCTTCAACCACTAAAAATTAAGTTCAAAAGACCTTTATTATTCTTATTATGTTTCCTTTTTTATACAACTTGCACAATCTTTTCATATAATTATTCTGCAAAGTTTTAACAGCTTTTCTATCAATCCCTGGTAAACCATGAAATATATTTTCATTATGACCAACACATGAAATTTGTCCACCTTCACTCTAAGTCATACATAAGTTGCATCCAGATCACATGTCCAATTAGCTCACACTGAACATGGATGATTAAAATGAAAGGCCATGTATGCAAGGTGAAAAATCTGAAAATGTATTTCAGCCCCTGATTCAAAGCAATTATGATATGGAAACAATTTCAAAAGATTACTTTCATGCTATTTTATCAGAAGTACAGCAGACAGATCAGCACACAGGCTTACCATCTTCACCGACCACTGAACAGTTCATTTGAAAACAGAAAGAAACGGGAAATTATTTACATGCAATCATCATTTAGGAAGTGAAGATTTATTCCTAAAAATATATCTTTAAAATATTTAAAGTAAAATTTTACAAACTCAAAATTAAATGATGCACTTCACTATCAGCACAAAACAGCAAAATACAAGTTTGAAGTGCACCTATGCTGAGAGAATTATTGTTAATTAAAGCTTACACTGAATGATAATGGATAGTCTGCCTTGTGGAATTACAACGCAAGGCTTCATTTAAAAACTTATTTATTTGAGTATTAAATAATATATATTTAGAGAAAAATAAAATATAAAGCAAACACTGCACAAAGCCGAAGAATTTGATGATGATGGGCTGGTCTACCATATACAAAAATTTGATAAATCATGACTAGGAATACACTGCATCACTTCAAAATTGTTAATATCCCAACAGAACAAAAATAAAGAGGTTTCCCATGGAAGGTGCAAAATCTCTTCTCTGCCATTTCAAGCTTAAAAGTTTAATTTTACATTTTAAACTGTTCAATTGATCATTGCGCTATACTCAAAAATATTAAAATCTATAGACAAACTGGTGAGAATAAACATGACTTTCTCCTGGGACAAAGCAGACAAGACTGCTTATGACAGACAAGACTTATGACAGACAAGACTGGTACAGCTCCAATAAGGTGCCATCTCCCAGGGACGTGCCATACACTCAAGAGTGATCCTACCAAATTTGTTAAGCTTCTCAAGCAGAGCACCATGAAGGGGTTAGAAAGGACCCTTTCATCAATGTATCAATGATTCATATTCACCACATCAGTTGTGACCAAATGGGATTACGCTCTGACTGCTGACGAGTGGCATACATGAAAGGTTAGAGGTCTCATTTAAGCAACTTTCTAACAAGTTTCTACCTAAAAATCCACCTTTATTAAAAACACCCTGGCTAGCAAGCTCAGTAAATTCTATTAATGTGATGGGGACATAGACTGAACTACTCTGTTTTCTAGAGGTAATCTCCCCAGACACACACTGAGGAGAACTGGCCGAGAAGCATGGATGAGACTTACAGTTTCATTGCTTACGATAGGTCTGTTTTAAGGCTGGGATTTCCATTCAGCCTGATATCAAGCTGGCACCTTTCACAGCATTAAACTCTTTGACAATTACAAATTGGAAGTAGAATAAATAATGCATTTTAACAAATAAGTGACAATAACTACCCATTATCTGATGTGTCTGGTTTGCAGAATCACTTTCCCTTAATTTATAGCATGGAATGACATTTGGGTTTCTCCTTCACATTAAATAAACAACATAGCTATATTTCTGCTCATTTCAGAAGGGCAATGGTAACAGTGAACAAAGAAAACCCCTACAGTTTTAATTTGTTTTCTGTTACACACAGTTGCTGATGGGGAGTCTTGATGATGCACGAAGCAAGAGTAATGAGAGCAGTTTCCTGTTTATGGTCTTGTTCAAATATTCCTTGAGCGAAATCCTGGACAAGGCAGATAAACAAAATATCCAACATACTCAGCTTCTCTGCATATTATTTGGCAATTTACTGGTGAATTTAAATTAAAAAACAAAGCAAATTAAAATGCCATTTGATAGCAGAGAATGTCAATTCCATTGAGAAAATGTTTTACAGCAATAAAAGAGTGGAAATCACAGTTGTGTGTGTGTTAAATAGTGACAATGTATAATATCTGAAATATTTTTATATATTTTGATGGAAAATGTATACAATATTAAATTGCCGTATGACAGGAATTTTTTTTACAACTATGGTAAATTGTTCAGCTTGCAAAAGGATGCATCAGTTCCCTTGACATTTGTTAAAGTAGTATTTTAAAGTGCTTGCATGATATTGCAAAATTTTTCAAAATGAAACTAACAATTGTATTTGCTGCCCTGAAGGTTTACAAGAGAGAATAACGTTTGGCATTGTGGGACTTCCACTGAGCTGAGCTCAGATCTGTAGAAGCTTGAATGATCTTTATAAATTTTAATTAATGCCATATTTGATCACATTCGCTAACCTTTCTGTTTTGCGTTGTGATCAGTGCATTTTAAAATAAAAAACTTCATTTAAGATGCACTTCATTTTCTGTTCATACAGTAAAACTGCCCCTAGATGATTTTTACATGTAATAAAATAGCCTACTTGGTTAAAACTCCTATCGGGCCTTGCTTCCTGAGTAATTAGCAGGCATATTCAGTAATCAGGAGAAAGCAGAAAAGATTAGTGTAATTTCAACAACCTCCCATACCTCATTAATGAATAGCATTGAAGGAGTTTCCTTATACTCTCCTGACCAAAGCAAGTTTTGATCAATTAACACAGAAGGAGAGGAAGGGGAAATCTGTCCTTCATAAAGATCTTAGATGTCCACACGGGTCTTCTGCAACCTACGCTTCTGTATATAAGGGGTAGTATACAGAGTAACTGGAGGGTCTGGAGTAACCAGGCACTACATAAGGTAAATAAAAGAATGTACATTTAAAATAATCTGAAATATAATCAACTAACAGCCAGGGCTCCTCTAATCATTAACTGGAATGTCATATGACGTTGGACTTTGATCTCCACTCTAGAGCAACAGAATCCGCCATGATTGTATACAGTATGAAACAGAGGGCTTATTTCATTTTCAATATTAGAAAAAGAATTATATAAATCCAACCATATATATCTAAATTTCTGATTATGGAGATCAACAAATGCTATAAATTTTACATAAACAACGCAGACAGTTTCACGGAAATAATGGGATACTGCCAGTTCATTTTTCACTAGTACAATACATGTTTCTAGGAAACCATTTCAACTTTTCAATTTTTTTGTCAACAGAACAAATTCCATTTGCTGAATATGCTATTATAAATTAGTAAATGCATTCCCCTAATAAATCTCAGAAAGTGACATTTAGTTGTAATTTATAATTGAGGCAAGGTATTTTACAAAAAATAAAAACCTTTAGGAAGCAAAAGCATTTTAACTATCAATGTACATTACATTAAAAAAATTATAATACATTATAAGAAATGAATGATGGTTTAATGTGTTCAAAACTGCACACTATCACATTTAAACTATAATGAGAGATGGGTTTTCCCCTTTTAATTCAGTTTCTCAGAAATCAATTTCTACTATTTTAGTAAGACATCAGCAAATAAGACATGTCAATTTCTTTAGTGATGACTATACACTCAATGATAAATTACTGCAAAAATGCATTACATGATGGAGGTCAGACATTTGTGAATGTGCACAACAACAAAAAAGATTTCAAACACATACTCAGCACCCTCTTTATAACACTTTCCTTTTGGAGTCAAACATTTTTAATGTTATAATTTTTTTTTAAAATGAAGGTAACTATTATGTAATAGAGAGCAAAGTACCTTAAAAGTGACCTTTTGTCAGAGTGTTATACCAGAGCGAGCCTTATAATGAGGGTGTAGGGTATCAGAAAAGCCACACCACAAACACACTTCATAGCCCATCATGCATTTTCAACTGGTGATCAAACTTACCCCTCTTTTGAGGCTTCTGAAAGAAGGAATTCTGGGCTTCCCTGTTTTTATGTCACTCATGCAATAATGCACTTGTTCAATGGAGAATATGGGATACTGGGACCCATTAGGAGTAGTGGATGTGTATAAACTAGTAGGGGTAAGGGGTGGGGACTGTGGCTAATATGGAAATAAAGAAAGGAAAAAATAAGCCAAATGTTCAAAGTAATTTTAAAATGAAAATTCTGTTTTTCAGTAACAAATCTCCATCCAACACAAAAACGGTTCATAGCACGTTTTACTAGAAGATTTACCACCATAACTGTATCAACTTTAAAACAGTTTGCAGAGCAAAGACAGTCATTTTTCTAAACTGTTTTATTCTGAATTAGTCTTTTGATTTAAAGTTAGTGCAGATAAAGAACACAAGTTTAAGCATACTTTCCACTCAATTTTCAAGATCCTAGCAATACCCAAGTACCTGAGATAGTCTCCTTCCTTTATACTTCCCAATAGCATCTTCAGTATTCCCTAACCCTTGTCACTATCCTTCTGGACTCCTGCTCTTCCTCACCCTGCACTGCTCCTCCTTCTCTGTAAGGTTTTTTCCATTATATGTGATAGGCTAAACCCAGAATTACAATTATGATGTCCCTAAACAGGCCAGACACAGAGAGACAAATTTGTAATCCCAGCTGTGGGGAACTACTGAAGTAGGTAAGGTAGGTTCACTGTCTTTGGACTTTAACATTAGGTGTATGGCTTTCCTCACCATTACAGCTTCTTTAGTGTCCTCATTCTTCCTCCACTTTTGTTATAAATCACCCACCTCTAACCTCACCTCCTCCTCCCTACTCCTTTTCCAATCTGCTTTTCCCTCACCTGCTATACACTTCTCCTCCGTCTTCTATAGTTCTTTCCTCTTTCAAAAAACTACCATCTCAGCTGAACTTACCATCTACAAAGAGGTCAAGTATCTTGAAATGCAAATTAAGACCCACCAGATTCACAGATACATCAAGTCACAAAGGCTAACATCAACATCCAGCTAGTTCGTCAACCAGAATTTTTAAAAATCAGTTTAAAAAAATCCAGTTTCTGTTACAAATTGTTTAAATAATACTCTGATTTTTAAAAAAAATACTTAATAAAAAAAGCATGCTCCCTTGTTACTGTTTTTTCCCCCCCAGAAAATTAGAAACACTGACATAAGCTTCCATTCTGCAATACACGTAACCATTATATATGACAAACTTTACACATGATTTGGTCCACTCTGTTCAGCAGCACTACTAAATGGGTAAGTATTTGCAGAATTGTAGCATGACTCTACAAAGGAAACAGTGACAATATACAAAGTGCTATCAAATGTACAAAGTAAAACTGGGGAAGAGAGAGAATTTTTTTTACTGATACCTTCTTTCAACTACAGTCATCTTAGGTGTTAATTATAACTAAAGTAAGAAAAAAAGGACAGGTCCTCAGCAGGTGTAAATCAGCACAGCTTCATTACTTCAATGGAACTAGCCAATTTACACCAGATGAGGCCATGGCTAAAATTTTCAGGCAGAAGTATGATTTTCAAATTGATAGTGTCCTTTAATTTGAATTCAGTCCTAATCTCTTGTGTAGCCCTCTAGACAAATACTAGTAAAATATGTTAGCATGATAAAGTGATATATTACAGTTAATAATTACAGTGGATGAAAAGTAAATAATCCAGGTTTTCATTGCTACCACACAGGAGCAATTAGAAAATGTGCTACGAGGAGGATGCAGGTATTAGATATTCTCTCTCTTCCCTTAGAGAAGACTTGTATATCTGGAATATTATCTGCAAAAACATAAATCCCAACTGGAAAGAAGTCTGGAGAGTAATTCTCTCATCATAATAAAGCTTTTCTATTTCACTAAGTTGCTACTGACTAGCAGCATTGAGAGTCCTCATTAAAATTTCTGGGAATAATTAAATGATTTGTTTATACGGTCTAATATGGAACAAGTAAAAAAGATCTAAAATATATGTAATTTAATCTTTGTATATTCAATTACTTATTTAAATAGCCAGCATCAGTATTAGTGTCCCCTTTTGTTGGTCCATGAAGGCATCTTTCACAGAAAGTATCAATTAAACCTACATGCACAGAAGTAAGAGAGGAGTAACATCTCTGTTCTAACATTTTTATCAAAAGTAGCTTTATAACTATTAATTCTTTTATTTGTTGAGTCTTAAGATTTCCCTTTGGCACCTGTCCATAAGAAACTCTGAAAAATTAGATGTTTTACTATATGACCAAATATTTCATGTTTTCAAACAAAGCATGTTTATGAAAATATTATCACAAACTTTCAAAACCAGCAACAAATAGCAGAATCCATTTGGTACCTCTACCTGCAAAGTAAAGGGGAAGGCATGTAATTTAATTTTCTTTTGTGAGTCACCTTTAGAAGAAGTAATTCCTTCTACCACAAACTACAAATCCTGAGCACATTTTTATTTGGGAATAGTAACTTCACAATTCTTACCTTTGGCTTCTTTCCAAAAAGCCACAGCTTGCCCTTCGCCTTGCCCACAGTGGTTTTGGGATCGATCTTCATTCCTTCCTGCTTTGGTGTACTGATGGTTCCATCTGAGACAGTCCTGTAAATATGCTGACTGTAATCTTCAAATGGGAAGTCTCCAGGAGGTTCAAACCCAGACTTGAAGGAGTCTATCACTATTTGAGAATCCTGTATATAAGCAATATCAGTGAGCTTTAAGAAAAATCTGCACTGGCTATGCTATAAACATACTCACCCAAGACAACAGAAGCAATATGGACTGCATAAAAGATAATTCCAGACATGAATATTCTTTCCAAATTAATAATTATACTTAAAGATACAGTTTTCCTGTTAGCACTTGTACTATCATGTAAACCAAGGGTTTTCAACCTGTGGTTCGCAGACCCCCCCCCGTAGTGCACAGACTATGTCAAAGATTTCAAAAGGGATCCACACCTCCATTCAAAATTTTTTTAGGGGTCCACAAATGAAAAAATGTTGAAAACCACTCATCTAATCTATTCAGAGGTATAGTCTAGTGGCTAAGCCGTGGGACCAGGAAGCATGAAATCCAAAGTTTATAGGATCAATTCTGACACTAACTCCCTCTATAGCCTTGGGTATGTCAATAAATCCCTCTGACTCAAATCTTCCATCTGTAAAATAACACTTAGATACTGTAACACACAGGAGTTTTAAATATTAATATTACAGATTAAACCAAATATTGCATCTGCCTTCATTCCACAGTAATAATTAATTTTATACATCCTATTTCAGACATATTAGTGAGCTTTCATATATATATTTTTTTGTAATTATTTTAATTACACATGAAAAATACTTTCCCAATATAATTCCTTTTATAAAATGTTCTGGTTTTAGATAGTACTAACATAAGGTCCAGTGCGGCTACCGCTGAAGTCAGTGACAAAACTTCCATTTCAGTGAGTAGGATCAATCCCATAATACAGTATCTTAGATATATATAGTGTGATCATGTAATTTAAATGACATATGAACAACAGGGTCAATTAAGTTTGCACAAGCAGACAATTCTGGAATTTTCTAATTTGTGAGTACTGGACTTTACAACCATTCCAGTCTTTATGCTCAGTTCTTTGCGAGATCAAACTGCTTTCTGTCTATTTCAGACAGCTCTTCAGTAGCTCATGTAAAATAAATGGATGTCAACCCAGTTCCCAGTCAAGAAGCATCCCGATCACAAACTCACATTGGTTTAATCCAGGCCTGGCTACCCAATCATAGTTGTCAAAATAGACCGTTAAGATGGAATGATCATTTATGCAAAGCCAACCTGAGTACTAAGTACAGGTGGGGTTGCATTAACAGAGATGAGCCAAAAGGATGAAAAAGCAAGAAAAAGTTTTTATGTAGACAACTGACATCAAAACAGGAAATTAGCATTTTGACCAAATCCTGACGTCATAACTCATTTTTTATTCAGGTAAAACACTCGAAGGCGACATTAACTTCAGATTTTGGCTCTTTTAGATTAAAAGATAAGTGGACAATATAAATCTGAAATATTTGGTGTATTTCCCCCCTTTTCAATAATATGCCCCATGGCTCCCATATTAGTTAACTTAACCTCATGCATATTAAAAAAGAAAATGAGCTGAATTCACTTACTTTGCGTTCATCAACTGATTTTGCTGCAAGAATCATTCCTTCTAAACATTTAGAGATTATGGGAATAACTTTGCGCTCAGAATCAGCAAAACCTTTATAACATTCACTAAGCTTGATGGTCCTCCGTTCATCCATTTCTTGAAGATGCTACAAAGAAGAAAAAAGATAATATGATTTTGTTTACTGATATTCCTTGTTCATCCTGCAGATTCAGGAGCCATTTTATATCAAAGTATGGAATTTCTTTGTCCAGTATAAGGACAAAACTGAATACAACTAAATAAAAATAATATTCTTTAAATACATTTTGTCACTGACACTTTTTTTTTTAGCAAACGATGTACAGAACACAGTGTAATCAGGAAGACTGGATACTCTTTATTAAAGACAATATTTGGAAACACAAGGCTTCCTATTGTCAGAGTTTGCTTCTCTACCCCCTTAATCACATAGACACTTCCTTTAATTAAGAAACATTTCAGATAAAATTTGGAAAACTGTGTAGGACAACTGGCTGAATTTCCCATCTTCTAACCTCCCCTACCCATGTGATTCTTTCTAATCTTAGCTGACAAAAAAAAAAAAAAGCCTCAAATTTTTAAGTCTTGTTTTTGTTTTGAACTTTCCTTTCATTTCACACACATTGCCAATAGAACAGAAATTAATAAAAACATGGGGAAAGGATATGAATATCATGTACAAATAGGACAAAATTCTAATATCCCATTTAAAACACAAACCCTTTCCTGCAAGAGATGTGTGCTGGAAAATAAGAAAAAAAATCAATGTTACATAAGCTTTGTGATGAAAGCCAACTAGAACCATTTCTTATCCAAGTATCTCACTGGATGTTGGCTAGTAGTACATTTAAAACAGAAAAAGGGACCATTAAGTTCAAAATCCCAGACACCCGTCAGCAAATTTAAAAACAAAACAAAACACAATAATCCATTATTTATATAATGATGCATATCTAGAGCTCATCCCACTCTTACTATAAAAAGACACTATAAAATCTATTCTAAACTCAGCCTATTAGTTACAATAACTGGCATCTGAGGTAGGCTTAAAGCCTTTGCTAAATCTATCCTAACAGAAGCAGATGTCTCAAGTAGCATCTCACATAATCTCCCTGAGATAAAACTATACCGGCTGAGTCATGTAATTATTTGCTTGTAAATACTACTCAAGATTTGCAAACAAACAATAAAAAGAAGTGCTAAGTCAGATCCTTAGAAAGCAGTGATTTTCAATCTGTTCTCTGTGGACCTCTGGGGGTCCGCAGGCTATATCTAAGGGGGTCTGCAAAAGGCTTTGTTACCACAGAATAGAGGTTTTCAACCTGTGGTCTGTTGACCCCTGGGGGTCCGCAGACTATCTCTAAGATTTCCAAAGGGACCTGCACCTTCCATATGAAAATTTTTAGGGGTCCGCACATGAAAAAAGGTTGAAAGACACTGTAATAAAGCAAAACTAGGTCTTTGGGATCGTATTTGCTAAGGACTTCAGGAAACAAGAGTAAACTCTCACAACAAAGAATGTATTTTAACCCTGGAGAAATGTAATAAACCAAGTCTCTGATCAAAAGAGAAAACAAAAATGATCAAAATTTTTCCTCTTGGGTCTTTGCTTAATACACAGATGTCTGCAGTCTCAGGTATGTACTACAATTCCTTCCTTAGTCTTCTATTGACAGATCCACTGGAGGCAGCATTCCAGGAAAAAAAATTTCCTTCTGGGATTCCTAGAGTTTCAAACAAATAATTCTTTTGTGATCCTCTCCCATGCTCCTGGAAAATCTCAAGTATTCTCAGGTTATTAAATGTGTAAATGAATTCAAGGTTTTCATTCTTCCTCTGTTTCCTCTCACTTTGATTCTCAGTAGTAGCCTGTGACGAACGAAAATAAGGCTGCTGGACACTGGGCGGCATCCTAAAACTGAATTTTTGATATCTTTATGCCCAAGAAATCCTACACCGTTGACATGTTTGTCGTCTCCACTGTAAGAGAGTATATGGCCTTCTTCCGTTAATACTTCTCCAAAGTTCTTCCATCTGATCTCAAAGATTCCTAGGAGGTGCCAGGCGTATTGTATCATTTCATATGTGCGTTCTTTCAACCTCCCAATTGTCTCAATGGCCTTACATTCCACGTGGCTATGGCGATGTTATCTCTTCCATAGATCCTCTTTGTCGGGGTTACACCAGTGGTAGACTTGTCGTGCCTGCCCTGGTGGGAGACGGATGGCGCAGTCATTAACAACCTGGAATGTGATCAATCCAGTATGGACATTGTTGACTTGCTCACCATATGGTGAGTCTTGGGCAAATTTCTAACCTGGCGGAGCTCATCCTTCTCCAGGCAGCCCCATTTTAGTCGCCTCTTATGAGATGCAGGAGGAGCAGTGGGCCTATTCTGCCCCCAGACCCACGTCCATCTAAAAGGCAGTACCGTTTAATGACAGCGGTACAAGTCTATGCCCCTATAACAGACTATGACGATGATCAAATTGAAGATTTTTACAATCAGCTCCAAGACATCATTGATAAGGTACACAAGAAAGATATCCTGATTGTACAAGGAGATTGGAATGGATACTGTGGGTACTGATGCATAGGCAGATTGGCAAGGTTATTGTGGCCCTTTCTGCAATGCAGTAACCAATGAGAGAGGACTGAAACTCTTGGAGGCTGTCAGTTATAAGAATCTGGTTCTTGCAAACACATTAGGAGCACATAAAGCATCCAGAGGATCAACCTGGCACGCACCGATTTTATTCTGGGATTAACAGAGCTAAGACAAGGAGCTTCCCTGGTGCTGATACTGGAAGCGATCATGACCGTGTAATGCTAAATTTTTGGCTGCGCTTAAGGAAAATCGTCAGGCCAAAGTTCACCAGACTCAGAGACCGAAACATTGCAGAATCATTCCAAGCAATGATCAGTGGAAAATTTGCCCCACCGCTTGCTCTAGAGGAAGACGTAGAAACAATGACCAATAATTTCAATGCTGTGACAAATGAGGCAGCAATGGACATCCTTGGGAAACATCGTAAGAAGACAAAACCATGGGTCACAAATGAAATACTACAAATGTGTGATATTAGAAGAAAACTTAAGAGAGACAAGAACAGCACTGAGGGAGCTGATAAATACAGAGTGATTGGCAGAAAGATCAAGAAAGGAATGAAGGTGGCCAAGGAGATATGGACTGAAAAACAATGCTCTAAAATTGAAGAGTGTATCAATAATAAAAATAGCAAAGGAGCCTTCCAAGTTGTAAAAGATCTGATCAAGAAAAGATGGACCAAAGCTAACGCAATTCAAGACAAAGAAGGGAACAGTCTTATAGAAAAAAGGGACATCATCAATAGGTGGACAAAATACTGCTCTGATCTATACAACCACTAGACAAATGCAGATCCTAGTATCTTAGACAGCCCAGATTGAACAGAGGAAGAGGACTTTCCAATACTATGTGAAGAAGTGGAGACAACTGTGAAATTACTCAAGAATGGAAAGGCTGCAGGTATTGACAACTTCCCAGCTGAACTGATGAAATTCGGAGGAGAAATAGTAATAGATGTACTCACCAAGATCTGCAACAAGATCTGGCAGACCAGAGAGTGGCCCTCTCTGTCACTAATCATCACTCTGCCAAAGAAAGACAACACATCACACAGTTACTAATCATCACTCTGCCAAAGAAAGAACCTGCAATTGTGTCAAAATTACCGGATCATAAGCTTAATTAGTCATCCCAGTGATGTTGAAAGCCATATTGAACAGATTGAAGCCACAAGCAGACAACATCATCGCTGAAGAACAGGCTGGCTTTTGTGCTGGAAGAAGTACTACAGAACAGATTTTCAACCTTCGTGTTCTACGTAAGAAGTACTTACAACACCAGCAGGACATCTACCACGTCTCTGTTGACTTCAAGATGGCGTTTGACAGAGTACGGCACGAAGCTCTCTGGGCAACCATGAAGTACAACGTTGGTCATAAGCTTATTCTGACCATTAAACAACTGTATGCCATGGCCAGAAGTGCAGTTCTCGTCAATAGCACAATAGAAGAGCAGTTTCGCACCACTGTTGGAGTCCGGCACAGCTGCCTTCTTTTGCTCACACTGTTCAACATCTACTTGGAGCGGATAATGACTGATGCCCTAGAAGATCACATATGCACAGTCACAATTGGGGGGCAAACAATCTCAAATCTTCCGTTTGCTAATGACATTGATGGCCTGGCAGGCAGCAAAGATGAACCTGCCAATCTTGTGAAACGATTAGATGAAACCTCCGCAAAATATGGCATGGAAATCAGTGCAGAGAAAACCAAGCTGATGACAAACAAACATGATGGGATCAGCTCCATCACTGTCAGTGGACAAGAGATGGAGACAGTGAAGCAGTTCAAGTATTTAGAGGCAATCATCACTGAAATTCAGGCAAGAACTGTGCAAATAGCAGCAGTGGCAAAGCTAAAGCCAATTTGGAGGCATAAGAACACCTCTCTGGAATCCAAACTGACATTGCTGCATGCTATGGTCATCTCCATTTTCCTGTATGTGTGCGAGACATGGATCCTTACGGCAGAACTTGAATAGAAAATGCAGGTAGTAGAGATAAGATACTTCCGTAAAATTCTCACCCAATGTGCTGGGTCATACAATGACCTCCTGAAGACCGTGAAGAAGCGCAAGCTGAAGTGATATGGACATGTAACAAGATCATCTGGCCTATCCAAGATCATTCTCCAAGGGACAATACAAGGGAAGAGTAGAAGAGGTAGACAGAAGAAGAGATGGATTGACAGTGTAAAAGAGTGGACAGGAATGGACTTCGCAGAGACTCAAGCACTGACACACACTCATCAGAGGTGGGGACAATTGGTTGATTGCTCATCAATGATGGTGCCCCAATGACCAAGGCGGTTATGGGAGTGATGAGGAGTAGCCTATGAAGTTCCCAGTATTATCCCAAATGCTTCAACAGACTTCAAGACCTTTGAAGGATTTCCAGTTTGTTGCCATCCATTGATCACTTTATATTAAATGAATGCTGCACAGAAACTATGTCCTTGAAAGAAACATTTTCTTCTTTTGCAATATGATGCTAGTATTTAAGCAAACAAAAGGAAGCTTGCTATTTATAACAATATTCACAGAAACTATAACAGTATTTTAATTACATTTCTAAATCTAATTGCTATGAACAATAAATGTAACCTAATAAAAACCTAGACATATATGCTTTAGATATCTTATATCAGTTTAGGTTTTGAAGTGATCTACCAAGATGATCTCTTTCTTTAAATTTTGAAATCCTCTTTCCCCTCAAAAAATAAAGAAATTAATTTTATTAAATATTGTTTTACCTTGTAAATCTGAGGAATGACAATGTAGTAATGTTTGTGTTGCTCTCCATTAAAGTTCTGTAGTTGTGCAGCATATTCATTTTTGTTTTCATCTGCCATGTGTGTACGCAGGTTTAATTGTTGCTTAGCCTAATGGGAAGTCACATCAGTACAAACATGCCTCATTCGCATTCTCTCAAAAGAAATGTAACATTACTTTAACTAGCCTTCCCACCAATTACATTAAAAACATTAGTCACAGTAGCTGTGGAGGCACAAACATTTCTTCCTATAATTAACAGAAAGGGAAGGAATGTGAGTGCCACTAAATTTGTAATGTCAATCTACAGGTCATATTTAGAAACTGCCATAAAAAACTTCCCTGGACTAAAGGTGGTTCAGAAAAATACAATAGAATCCATTAAACTAGATTCTAAGCACATTACACCACAAATTACATCAGACGAATAACCCCATCTACAGCTTCTGTCTTAGACATTACCTGTAATTTACTCTGTGATCATCCTTTGAATAATTAAAAAAAGGACTAAAATATGTCAATATGTTGACACACTGCCTCACTACACTGTATATTAAGTTTTAAAAGATGAATTACTGTTATGTTGATATTGCCTAAAATATGTAAATATATTATGCTGTTCAAATATTGCTACAAAAATAAAGCTATCAAAAATTAACATTTTCTAACAACAACAACAAGGAGGAGAGGAAGTGTCATGCGTCTTACCTTCTCAACATCGGCCTTGGTTGCATTGGTGTCGTTGTCCAGTCTTTCATAGCTTTGCTGTGCCTTTTCTGCCTCTCTGCACTCTCTTTCAAATTTCTTTTTGCTCTATAAAAATCATGAAAACCATACTGCACTAACAAACCAACAGACAGTTACAGCAACTTCAAAACCTAGATATCTAAGCTTCCATTTAAGTTTCCATTAATCCTGGCTGAGGAGAGCCTTCACTCTGAAAATCAAAGCACTGCTGTCTTGTTCGATCTGCAAACCACCCTTTCTCCAGAGGTTTTAACTTGCTCCATTTACCTTAATGGGGTGCCAGCACAGAAATGTTCAAAATAGGTTTTAAAATTATTATACAAGCAACCAAATTACGAACACCCAATTACAGAGACAAATTTATTTATAAAGAACAGCTGGGTCCAGATTTTAGCTCAGATTCAGATGGCGGGGGAGTGAGGGCACACAAGAAGAAACTGGGGAAGAAAATCCAAATCTGAACCCAGACATCTATATAATTTTAAAATTAATTTCTTTAAGCAATTTGTTACAATTATGTTAAATGACAAGATACTGAGCATAGTTTAGCAGTGAACATAAACCAGAACAAATAGTGTTCAGCAGTGTCTCAGCTAACCACAATTAGACCCTCTGACATGATGCTGAACAATGTTTGTCCTGGTCTACACTGACCACACTAGCCATACTTGGCATCATATCAGCTAACCTTACGGATGACAAATCTGTCAGATATGGTAAGATTTCACATCACAGATCAAGCCTTCAGAGGTCTGTTGTGAGACTCTGTAGCCAAAGACAACTTATCTTCATATATTTTGAGAGTATCTCACAGAGAAGTGCACTGTCAGTATTGCCAACCTACTGAGACTGCAATTCTCAACACATTTACTGTAAAGTGGTCTCTGACTGTTGATACATGATGGCTCTATTTTATGCCCCATTATTAAACATCCAGGGTGAGAAAAGGCTGTTACCCATCAGGTTGACTAAAGCCTTATTAATTCCTTATTTTTAAGCCAGAATTAGATGGGACTTGAAACAATGCATTAAGGAAGATACATACACACCAATAAATGATTGAAGTACGTGAGCACATGAAGTGCTAGCATCTGCCTGAACGGGCTTTTTCAGGACCAGTAATGCTTTTTTCCATAGTGACTGAAATATATTCCTGTGCAGATACTGAGAATTCTTCAGTTTTAGTCACCTTGATTTCCAAGACAGATGATTCCAGAAAGAGACACTCCAGAAAAATCACCAAATTTTTCCTGTGCAGTGATATGTAATTCTAATTTATTCTGTCATTCAGGGGGAAGTTAGTGTTTGTAATACTGAAGTTTCAAAGATGAACTGGAAAGCTAAAAATTAAAACTGAGGAAAACCCAGATCTGTGTCTCCAATTTACTCGGCATGTGAGGGGCATTCAGCACAGAAATAAGTTTTAAATAACTATCTCCAGTGAACTGAGCAGTGGTCTGTGGATTTCACGTAGAAGGAGGGAGGGGAAAAAAAAAGAAAAAAGAAAAAAAAGGTCAATTAATCTATTTCTGCACTGCATGCCCCTCAGTCTGGTAAATGGGGACCACTTAGCATAGCAATCTGGGATTAACTCAGTTTTCACTTTTGTTCTAAAGTTAGTTCACCTTATAATGATTTAATTATTTCTCTTCTCTCTTTCTTCCTTCGTTTGGCACTGGTTCAATGGAAATGTTTCAGAAGTGCAAATGTTTTTGTAATCATCTTCCTGATTAGCACTTTCCTTTCCAAAAATTTAGAAACAATACTCAAGATTTCCAAAAAAGAATGTTGAACCTTTTGGAACAATTTTCAGCAATCAACTGCTACCCTCTATTGACACTTTACAAATGAAGTATTTTGAAATCCTATTGCTCATCCTCTCCTTCATGTAAAGCATGTGTCTTCAAAAATTTCTTTCATTCTTCTGACTCTGCCTTCCTAAATATGAATCTTCCACCTCTCCACCATTGTTTCAGGATATCTGACCAAGATGCAACACATTCTAAGGATGGTGCATTGGCACAGGGGGAAACTGTGTCAATATCACTTCAAAAGTAACACTGATTCATGGAAAGTAGAGTTTATGTTCTGCCTCCTTTTAAACTGGGCCTTTCAAAGAATGGAACCCTGGAGTACTCTGCCTGTATTCCTCTATTAAATTGAGTTTATGCTGACTGAAAGTGAAAAACAAAAAAGGACTATACAATACACATTAGTTATAGTGCCATTCTTGAATAAACCTTTTGTTACAAGCCATCTTGATCAAGTCCAATGCCGATGACAGACTTAAAGCTTTGATTTCCTAAATGATGCATAAATAAATGCTACATACCTTCAAGTCTTTAAACACAGCTGGGTTAATTAGTAAGAACAGAAACTTAGAAAATCTACTACAACTACTAAGGACGCAGCAGGAAATCTATAAAAATGTGAAAAGATGGAACATAACTAGTGCAATTGCTCCACAAAATAAGCTATTTCTTAGATAAACTGCACGCAGTTACAATGAGAACAGGGACTGATAGCTGAAGGATTGCTAGTAGATGCCTCCGGGGTATAGGATTGAGTGTTATTCTCAAGAACATTCTAATATATTTGAAAGCTACTTCTCTATGTCACATAACCCCCAAAAGGGTAATTCCGACAGAGAGTAACAACTTACAGAGAAATTAATTAGGTAATGAACTATAAGTACATTGTATTCTCTCCTGGCTACTGAACAACAAATCTAATGTGATCATTCAGTGATACAGCTAAATACTAAACACCGACTGATCAAAAACATAAAAGCAAACGTAATGGCAACAGTTGTGTAGAACTGTCCACTATTAATATTAACAGAAAAACTCACATTATCCATCTGTTTCCAGCACATATCAAGATACTGCTGAGCTTTTCGTCCCTCCTGAAGATGCTGTAAGGGCATAAATAAGACATTTTCACAAATCTCAGATACTGTTAACATTACTGGTTTCTGTTCTAGTTTACATTCAGTATGCTTTGTCAATTGCTTACTAATTTATCAAGGTACTTTATTGGAGATATTACCATCCATGTAAGAACAGCACTATAGACCAAGGTTATTTTTGTACTCAAAGGTTATTAATGAACACTATTCTATATTTATATTTTGAACATCATAACAAGAGAGCTACTCTGATGTTATATTAAGTTGCACATAAAACCTATAATTGAAACTACCATCACATTTATACTACTGACTGGACAAATAAATATACAGATTCTTTGAATGAAAACAGTCATTTTATACACTACTGTTGGATAAGAATATAGGAATTACCATTTTTCTTTCTGTTTTTAGATCATGAGAATATCTCATTAGTTCTCCATACACTCTGTGTCCCATTTCTTCTGCTACTACTTCTCGTTGTCCTGCATAGTCATTTAACTCATTAAGGATGTTAAAAAAGGCTAGACATGATGTAAACCTGACAAAAGACACATTAAAAACACAAGGTGAAATTGATTTTTACTTTCGCTAAGGATTTCTTTACTTAGCCATTAAGAGAACATAGAATGTATTAAAATTAGACAGACTGTAAAATAAGCCTTAGACCAATGTTGAACTACAGTGAAAATGCACAGTGGGGAAAGCCTATTTTGGGCCTAAGACGTACCACATTCTAATGTCTCTTCATACACAGTTTATAAGAACATGGATTTTGGGGAGTGGAAAAGAAAGAATAAGAATACTACCTGGAAGGCCCTGCAGTATAGTGGTATCTCCTAAGCTGCCAGCTGAGAGGCCTGAGCTTGGGAACGGACTTAGGTCCCTAGGCTCGGAGGCTGAACTTGTTGCAGAGATGATGTGCTTGGTCTTTGAGGGTGGAACATGCCAATCATACCACTCATATGCATCCCGATGGATGATCTACAGAACAAGTTTGCTATCAGCTCTGGAGACAGCTGCCTGTTTGCCTGCCCACCTCTTGGCTGGAGGTAAGGTGCCACTATGGCTGGCACTAAAAAGGGGGAGGGGAGGGGCAAAAATAGGGGTAGAAAGTGTGTGTGGAAGGGAGGAAAGAAACAAAAACAGTCATCATATTAAAATACGCATCTCTTTAATTATGGAATATTGCCATCTTCTTAAAGCTGGCAGGGCCTGAATTCCACTGTGGAGTTGGAAATCCTGACTCCTGCAGTCCAAATTTCTTTGAGGGGGGTTTGAATAGAACTGAAGGTGTTTCCGGTGGAGTTCCCCAAGGCATTTCTGCATAGCACTTCCCTGACTGCAATGTGAAATCCATCCCACATGCTATCCTTAGGTTTTCACCATTCTTTCATACATAGTCCAATTATTTATACTTTAAAAACTAGCACTGTGTTATAATCAGATATCAAAAATCATCAATGACAAGGATAGCAAAACAAGCACTTCTCTCAGGCTATGTCTACACTGTAGCTGGCAGTGACTGTAGGTTTTACATGTGCCAGTTCTGCTGGAGCTAGTATACTAAAAATGGCAGCATTGGTGGTGGCTCAGGCTAGCCTCCAAAGGACAACTCCATGGGAGATCTTATATCATGTGTAGGCAGCTAGCACAAGATGCCTGCTGTGCCACCGGAGCCACACTGCTAATTTTTAGCATGCTAGGTCAAGCGCGTACGTCTACCTGAACTGGGAATCACATCTCCCCACTGCAGTGTAGATGTATCTTTACACTATTGACAATGGAGTTGCTTAACATGTAGTGTTACTACCACAAATGGTCATCCAAATCCACTTTGCCTCTCGGAGCCAAAACAAGTCACCAGAGTAACAAACACACTTGAGTTTCACTAGACAAAAATAAATGACAATTCAGCATGCAATCAAAACCCAAATCTGCGGAGCTGCACTGGTAGCACGTTATCAGGATTCTCAAAAGGTTAATAAAAATTGTAAGAAAAAGAAATGCACACATTAAGGCCAAATTATTCCCAATCCTATAAAAGTAATGCCAGAATATATCTGTATATTGCACTAAAACTTCACTTTCAAACTCTTATGCTAAATGAAGTTTAATTTGGAAAGCTGCTAATACAAATTACCACACTGACAACACCTAAAACTTTAAGACATCAATAGTGGGAACAGTAAAGTGTGATATTTAATTGCAATGGAACAAGAACCCAAACAGAGGAGGTCCTCATTTCATTCATTTGCTAATTTATCTGTCAAAAATATTTACACAGAAAAAGTTCCATTAAGGATAAAAAAGATTAAACAATATACAGTGGTACTTGCTATTTATCTATGTAAAACTTTAAATACATATATTTTACCTGGGCTCTTCATCTTTTGATGAACGTTTGGGACAGTACTTCTTAACCAGATTTCTGTTAAAGGTGAAAAGTATATATACTGTTATTATAAAAGCACTTTTCTAGTTGCAATTTAAAAAAAAAAAATTGGAGAGAGACGCAGTGATAAAAAATAGGCCCCAGTGCAACAATGGATATTCATGGGCAGAGCCTTATACCAGTGAAGGTCTCTTTGCAGCACTAGGGTCACATACTGTAAAGTATCTGAACATAGAATTTGATACATCTTCACAGGGCAAACTCATTTTGGCGTAAATGCAGTGAAGCCAACAGAGTAATATATATTTTAAGGCACCTGTTGCCATAGTAACTAAATCACCTCATTTATTCACATGCAACTTAAAAGGCTCACAAACAGCAGGGTTTATATTACATTTACTATCCTATTTGGAGACACAAATGATACAGACAGGCACAGCTAAGCAAAGTGCAAATCCTATAGTCATTCTGGGTACCACATTCATGACTGTTTGCAGAGAAACCCAGTGACCAGGGTTTGGCTTTCAGCAGACATTCAGAAAAGTTATTTTAACTATACTACAGTAATTGTTTTGAAAATGAGCAGATTCTTAGGGTGCAAGATGCAGAATATTTTTTTAAATGGAGGCAATACCTTACACTTGAAAACATAATCAGTGTCCCTGGAAATATCAACAGTTCAAAAGCTAAGAAAAGAAAATCTAAAAAAAAAAAAAAAAATAAGAGATCGACGCCCCTAATATGCTCTGTGTAGCATGTGGACAGACTGCTGTACTTTTGAGGAGCACCATTTACTTTAATGGACATAGCCGTGCACCTGGATGCTACTTAATGCAGTCTTGATCAACACGTTTGCTGCACTAAGTCCTCTAGTCAGACACTGATAACACAGGGATGCACTGCTACAGAAATAACTGCAGGATTAGTGCCTAAATTTTGAAATGCAGTAGAATAACATTATAAAGAATCCTGTGACATGCCAATGCAAAATAAGGTGCCCACAATCTTACAAAAAGGAAAAAAAGAGAGAGAGAGAGAAAGAGAGAGAGAGACAGGGCCGCTAGGCAACCACTAGGCAAACTAGGCGTCCGCCTAGGGTGCCAAGATTTGAGGGCACCAAAAAACAGTGCCCAAAATGTCTGGGAAGTTCACCCAGTGCCGGCTAAACATGTAACCCTCCTCCCGCCACTGTGAGAGGGGGCACTGGCTGCGGCTTTGATCAGTTCCAGCTGGCTGGCCGGGAAGTGATGTCATTCCTCCTCCGGCCGCCGGGAGCACCGTGCTGCTCTGGCTCTTCCCCAGGGCCCCCGCCCCTGCTCATCCCCGCCACACCCCTAGTCCCCTGAGCTCTACAGCAGGGCCAGGCGGGGGGAAGTGCAGAGACCCAGACCCAGCCGCGCCACCAGTGAGTGCTGGGGGGTGATTCCCCCCTGCCCACCAAGCCAGCCCTGCCCCTCCATGGAAGCCTGGTGCCCTCCCGCTCTCACCCCCTCCAGAGGCCTGGGGCACCACACACCCACCCCCGTGTGGGGTGTGTGCGTAGGGCCCCAGAATATCTAGGGACAGCCTTGGTACCCACCACTCTGTCCCCAGCCAACCCCACACTTCCTGCCCTGCCCACAGCCAGCCCCGCATCCCCTGCCTGCAGCCAGCCAGACACCCCCTGCCCTGCCCACACCCAGCCCCTGCTGTACCCTCTGCCCTCCCCACAGACAGCCCCACACCAGCTGCCTCCAGCCAGCCCCATACCCCCTGCCCTGCCCACAGACAGCCCCACACCAGCTGCCTCCAGCCAACCTCACACCCCATCTCCAACCAGCTCCTCAACCCCTGCCCTGCCCAAAGCCAGCCAGCCCCACACCCCATCCCCAGCCAACCGCTGCCTGAAGCCAGCCAGCCCCACACTCCCGTCTCCAGCCAACCTCTACTGCACCTCCCTGCCCAAAGCAAGCCAGCCTCACACCCCAGCTCCACCCGACCCCTGCCACACTCCCCCACCCGAAGCCAGCTAGCCCCATACCCCAGTCTCCATCCAACCTCTGCCGCATACCCATGCCCAAAGCCAGCTAGCCCCACACCCTGTCAGGTTATTCATTTATTTTCATTAAATATGTAGATTAAATAATGAAATTAATACATTTTCAAGCCGAATGTGTATAAATTCTAATGAACAATGCCACATTATGCAGTATTCATTTTTGAAAGTTTATAATAAGCGATGCTCCGGGGGCAGAGGTGGAGGCCGGGGGCACAAGGTGGAAGTTTCGCCTAGGGCGAAAATAACCTTGCACCGGCCCTGGAGAGAGAGAGAAATAATATTTGAGTGTCAATTTTCAAATACAATCCTTCTCCAAAGCATATATTCCACCCACTCCTGCCCAGCTGCACCAGATTTACTGTGCCAAAAGTAAGATTTATTGCCACAGGTAACAACTTTCCTTAAACTCAGAAAGATACCTGAGGACACTATGGAAGTCCTGCCTTTAAAAAAAGCAAACCTACAATTAATTCTCCCCACCCTATTTTCAGTATGTGGACAAATATCACATCTTCATACTGCAGTATCTTTTTTATTCTAACAGCCTTCAAAATTCTCTCGCTTTTTATAAACCACAAAAGTTGCAATTATAGCTCCATTACTGATCTCCCTGCCTCAGTCTAGAAGGAATTTTGTATCTTTTTCAGCAAATACAGAATAATTTTCTGTGTCAAAGTCAAATAAATAAACCATAGTTTTAACAAAATACAAGAGGATCTGGTACTTCTCTGGCCATTGGCACATCTTTAAATCTACTATTTCTACATTTTATTTGACTTTCCAGTAATTCCAATAGTCTCTATCATACAATCAGATTTTATCATGTTTTATGAAACCTGTTATTCTCTTCAGTTTTTCCTTGAACTTACTGAAGATTTTCTGCTAATTAATTTAAGAATCTACTTCAGTAGCTCTAGTGTCCAATGTGGTCATGTTAGCAGAAAACTCTTTAGCTTTCCTTCCGTAATAGTCATGGACTTTTGCAGAGCATTAGTTCTTGTCACTACTTATTAAAACCTTTCACAACAGAATCTGTATCACCCAACTTTATTGTTAAGAGTCTTCTGCAGCCAACAGAAGATGGCAGTGAGTACAGTGTAAAGAGGTGTCAGGTTTGTTTACAGGCATTTTGAAAGCATATGAATTTCTTCCCCAGATATTTCTGTAAAATACTATGTATACTGCACTTTCTTCACCATTAAATCTATTTAGTAGCTGCAATCTGAAAGGCAGAGAGCAGAACTAACTGCTGTATATTCACCATTTTAGGCTGCTAATACCATACCCAATACTGCATACCCCATACTATATTTCATTTGCCACAGATTTTTATCCACTGAAACAACACACTATATATTTTCAATACAAACAATAAAAACCAGTACCAATTAGCATATTATTTACATATTGCATTAGGATAGCTTTTGCCCAGGTCTCCCCTTTGTTCACAGTTCTAGGATTTAAAAGAGCAGTTACACTGAAAGGGTGACTGCAAGAACAGCACTCTCTTGCTCTGCTGTGTAACTCAAAAGCCATACTGTGTCTACTTATTTTACTAATACTCTCACCCTTCACCTTTTTCAGTGTGACAAAGCACCAAAATGTGGATCACCTATGTTTTGTTGCAACACAGTTATCACAAAAATAAAAGTTTCTCAGGATGTTTTCTCACTGTGAATTAAATAAGCTAAAGCAGCAAAGAGTCCTGTGGCACTTCATAGACTAACAGACGTATTGGAGCATGAGCTTTTGTGGGTGAATATCCACTTTGCAGGATGCATGTCATCTGACGAAGTGAGTATTCACCCATGAAAGCTCATGCTCCAATACATCTATTAGTCTATAAGGTGCCACAGAACTCTCTGCTGCTTTTAGAGATCCAGACTAACACGGCTACCCCTCTGATACTTAAATAAGATAGTTATTCAAAGAGAAAAATGGGGAGGCAGAAGAAATCATGTGCAAATAGAAGAAACCCTCCCCAAGTCAGCATTAAGGTTTAATTTCTGAACCATGCAATTCCCAGCACAGACATCTAACACTTGAGCTAAAGAAGTGTTATTTCTCTATTTGGACCAGACCCTTTGGGGAGGTTGTGACACTTCAGCAAATTGTTGGGTAACCCACTGACAAGCAGCAATACAATGCTGGAGATCAGGATTGCTGCACTCTATTCCTACCTCTGTGAAGGAAGTGTACCTAGTAGTTAGAAAAGTAGTTGTAAGTACACAGATTTGCAACATTCTGTAGAAGAGGCAGTATGAAAGAGTAGGCAAGACTTGAGCGTGTCACAGTACAGACTTGGGTTCTAGTCCCAGTTTAGCCAGAAGTGACCTTGTGTAACCTCTCTTAACTTATATGTAAATTGGGGAGAATGATAGTTGCCTCTGTATGGAAGAGGTATGAAGCAATGCTCAATGGTGAACTGCACAAAAATATAAGCAGCACCCAGTGTGGAAGAAGAGATCTTAATCTGATCTGTGAGCCAAGGAACAGTTGGTTTAATTCCCTCTCCTCATGTACATGGAATGCTGCATGGCTTGGCAATGCCCAGCTTCCCACAGGAACTCTGTGGCAGAGGCAGACACAGAACTCAGTTCTCCAAAGTGGCACTTTTATCATGAGATCCTCCTTTCTCTTCCTGCAGTAATCTGCCTCATTCAATGCACACCTTCCAACTTCCACAACAAATGAGGCAGGAGTCGCACAGACAACCACCTCATTCACTACACAACCCTGATTCATATCCAGAGCAGTTTCTAACTTTCCTAATTTTTCAGTGCTTGACATTATTTTACTATATTGTTTTATTCTGACATGCAATTTCCTACTTTTTAAAAAGTAAAAAAAAAATCCATCCAAACCTTCTGAAAATGTGTAACGTAAGAGATTATATAAACACCACCAATAAGATACAGAGATAAATACTTGTATACCTACGATGCCCAGAACTATTTCACAAATTCAACTTTTACTGTTCTAAATCATTTTATGAATAAAAATTACTTCAGAGGGGAATACTAACTCTCGAGGAATAGACAAAAATTTCTTTCCGGTATCATGGAGCCCATCGTCTGTGTGCAAATTCTACTTGCAGTGCTGGTAGAGATTAAAAGAAGACAAGGCTCCATATAATCTGGATAGGTTTGTGTTTTTTCTCATATCAAAAAAAGACAAAACCTCTTCCTTGGCACTCAAAATCATTTTCCTATGTTGCTTTTTCTGGTATTATTTTATATTCCTGCCTTATACTCTTTATATAGAGGCTTCCATTATAAATAGGGAATTTCTAAAATACATCTCATTATTATTCAAAGGTGAAATCCATAACAAGCATAACAATGCTGTAGCTAGGCAACTGTGCAAGAGGCTTTTCAAGAGAAGATTTTCTGGCATGTTACAGATAAGAAAGGAAAACCACTTATTCTAAACTGTATGCTTTATATTGGCAGTGGGGGAGGGTCATGATTACTGATGACTTAGTACCATGCTGATTTCTGTTCTAGTTTTATTTTTTCAGTGTGATGCTGTTTTTATTAATCATTTCTAGGAAGACAGAAATACCTTATGACAACCTTCCCCCCAAACAAAAACAACACACACTGTAGCATTTCAACAAAATTAGCCAGCAGTTGGATCCTGACTGCATTCGGGCTCACATAAATTTGTAATCTGATGCATCAAATTTTGTCAGATTTTCTACGGACTCAGCAAACAGTAAATATCTCAGGCTTCAATAAGTGCAAAAGATAATAAACATAGAGAGACAGGTCATGAGTGCAAGAGTCAGAGGAAAAACGGAAGGCATGGAGAGAACGATCGAAGGAGCACAAAAAGCTATTCTAAAATGAGAACACCAAGTCTTGAAAAGCAAAGAGAAAATAAACTGATGTCCTGGAAAATAACCCTTAGGTGCCCCAGGGGGGTAGTGAGGATATAAGGAATAGAAGCCCAGGCAGTATTCTAGAAAGTATTTGCTGACAGATATCTCTTGGAAAAAAGAAAAATGTTTGACATTTGTATCTAAACTTGAGCTTAGCTCTTAGAATCTAAATAAACTGGTCTGTCCAGATGATGAGGCCAAACCAAAAAAAATCTAATAAACAAAAAATCTGTTAGGTCTGGACCAAATTTTATTTTTTTCCAAACATTTTGCTGAATCGAGAATTTGGGAGTGGGGGGAGGGGCTGTTTCAAATAAGCCAAAACATTTTGGGTCAACCATAAACTTGCCCCCCACCCCAATGGATCATTTTCAGGTGTTCTCACACACACACACACACACACACACACACACACACACACACACACTTCCCCCCCCCCACAAATTGGCCAAATTTCAAAGTGGAACACCATTTCAAAATAAAAAGTTGAAATATAACATTTCAAAATCGTCAAAATGAATTTTTTGACACTTTTTGAAATAAAAAAAGTAGTAACAATTATTTGTTGAATTCTATCTGAATTGTGAATAGATTCAGAGATTCAAAAAATACATTTTTCAGCAAAAATACCATTTACAAAAAGAAAATTTTTTTAAATCACCCAGCTCTATGCAGGAAAAGGAACTGGCAATTATACCCCCATCAGCAAAGCACTGACATAGGGATCTGCCCAGATGAAGCTCACCACAGGCATGGTGGACTTAAAGTGAAGCTGAAGAATAAGAATCTAGACCATGAAGCATTTTATTCTGTCAGTTTCTTAATGACAACTCAGATTAATCTTTTCTTCTATCCCCAACCCACAACGTTTTGAATCTTTAAGGTCACAAGATGTATTAAAAGAGTTTATGATGAACAGTTTGTTTAGCATTGTAATTATCTTCTGCAATACAAAGCAAACACACTGGAAAATAATGAGCATCTATTTTAGCAGAGCATATTATTAGGATCTTTTTCATTTACAGCATAAAGAAAATTCATTCTGTAATTGTGAGGATAGAAAATAAGAGTTGAAAAAAGCTGTTAGAAAGCTGACAATGGAATATGACTCTTTCTACCTCTAGGACATTGATTTAAATCCCACCCAGGTTAATAATGATTGAAAGTCATTGCCAGCCTATGTGAAATGAGTTATGGCTAAGGTTGGCAGAATTTGATATTTTTTAAAAATAATTTTGATGGATAATATCAATGTTTATTTTTAAGCATCTCTCCCCCCAACTTTTATCTACTTACATTTTTGCATTTGTAGGAAATTATACGAGGGTCATATACAATAATTTAACAACAGTATAAGACTGAAAAAGTTAAAGCTTTATAACAGTTAGAACACAAATTGTCAACTTTAAATATCCTTAAATCAAACTCTAATAAGTTTTCAAGCAACATTTTTCTTAACTGAAATTTACAAATAGGCAAAGTATGAGTGGAAATGTTTTTTCATCAGTTTGTGTGAACAGTGAAATCAATATTTACCAATAAAAATCTAATCCTTCCAGTCTAGTTATAACCCCTTACTCAGTGAACACATATCCACAGTGTACATATGGGCACAACTTTTCACATTAATTAATGGCTTCAGCAGAGATTCTTAGCATTACTAAGGGCACAGAAACCGAACTCATCTTTAACAGTGGTCTTTCTAGAAAAGGATTTACATGCATCAGTAGGGTGGAGTGGAGAATCTTGGACTGCACTACCTCTGCTGTGCCCAAGTCTGTATATGAACAAATGATTTCACAGTCTAACAGGGTCAGTTCAGCAGCATGCGAAGCACTAAATTAATATAATTAAAAATAAAGTGGGGACAAAATGAGGGCTCTAGATTAAAAAACATTTTTATTGCAGCTGAAAGTAGGATGGTCAATTTTTTTAGTGGCAGGAGCAGACCACTTTGCTCTCTGGTTTGGTGAAAAGACTCAAGGATGAGGCGGCAAGCAATAATTATTGCTTAATGAAATCTAGGGGTTAAGATGCTTAGTACTCTTGAAGTATATCATGGATCTCCCAATTCAACCCTCTTTGGAAGTAGTACTAGCTTTCAAGGAAATGTGTCTCTCTTCTGTAACATAGGATGGAATTATGTAAATCTCATCAAGTGCCTCGTGTCACTACATTACAGCATTTTACTGTAAATATTTGTATAGAGGTGTAGTTATCTTGAATTTTCCATATGGTCTTTAGGTCCATACAGTGCTGCAAGCAGTGTTACAAGTGGGTGCAGTTTCATTGACATTCTGAAAGTTGTTTTGATTGAATGACTTCAATACAGTTGGAGCAACCAACTCTGAATTTGTCCCGCAATCTTTATATTCCATTAAGGGAGATTTTGGAAGTGAATTATATTTAAAGTCTGCTTTCACAGAATATGAAGCAATGCAATTAGAACTTCCAGGCCTTTTGATAGTTAAAGGAAAAGCTCCACTTTTAATGGCACTCTAGTAGCTTGAAAGATTGGAATAGCACCAACTAACAGTTATGGTGAGCACTGATCACAAAACTGGTTTAATATCTCAATAAGTTATCAGAAAAAGCACTCAACTGAAGACAAAACACCATAGAAAGGAACTACGTGCTAGCTGAGTACAAAAAACAACCTCTTTGGAATATTAGAGTTCATATGCTTTGATTCTTAAGGTAATCACTAAAAGAAAATTTGCCACATCCACATTTGGATAATAAACAACAGCTTAAGTTTTCAGCTCCAATCAAAGGAAAACAGATTTAAGAAACAAACACATATGGTGGTAATTTGCATTCCCATCTTAACTTTTAGGCTTACATTTAAATAAAGTGTCTCTGTTTCTTATATATAGCAATTTTGGTAAATATGTCTCAAGGTGGCTTGAAATGAACATTAATCTGCTATGAAGAAAACACAACAACCCAGTAGTACACATTAGTCAACAGGGGATAATCACCGTCATGATTTAAGCAAAACATTTTCTATAACTGACTCAAATCAACTAGATGACTCTAGAGATCATGGAATACTACACAATTACAGAATAACACTCATCCAGAATCCATAGGAGTGCCTTTTTCTGCCTTACTCCAGTTTAAAGCAGCTGAACAAATTCAGACTCTTATTTTGTATTGAAGTTATGCTAGTTATACTTCTGCACCATATAATAGAAAGTTGTACCTCCCACTACAACAGTGTTAGCATGAAAGAAATGTGCTGAACAGAATAAAAATAAAAAGGAGTTAATCTCTGGAATTGTTTTGATTTGACAAAGAGGAAGTAAACCAAACAAAACCCTTCTCTTTCATCAACAGTTACTGTATCAAAAACATCTGATAGTTCATTACTAGTATCTACTGACAGTATAATAAATTGACACATAATAAAACCAACTTCTTTCCAATCATAAATTAAGGACAAATTAAATATGCATATTATTGAATGACTTTGTTAACCTACTGCATATCCAATTCTACCTGTCCTGACTCATGTTCCTAAAACTTTGAAACAATCAATAACCTGCCTATTCTTTGATTCCCTGGTAACATAAGAACGTAAGAACAGCTGTACTGGGTCAGACCAAAGGTCCATCTAGCCCAGTATCCTTTCTACCGACAGTGGCCAATGCCAGGTGCCCCAGAGGGAGTGAACCTAACAGGTACGTTTCAGTGTCTCTTCTGCCTTCCATTTCCCTTGACCGCAACAGGAGTCTAGGACACCATTCTTACATTCCTGGGTCATAGCCATTTAATGGATTTCCTCCATGGAATTTATCCAGCTCTCTTTTACCTGTTATAGTCCTAGCTTCACACTCTCATTGTAGGAGTTTCCACAGTTGATTGTGCGTGGGTGAGAACTTTTCTTTTTTTGTTTTTTTTTACCTGCTGTCTATTTTCATTTCATTTGGTGACCCCTTAGTTCTTGTATATTATAGGTTAGTAATATTTTCCTTATCCCTTTCTCTACATCATCCAATTTTATTTTACACTGCTTATATTTCCCCTTTGTTCCTCTTTTCCAAGTGCAAAGTCCTAGCTCTTTCTCTTCCTCTTATGGACCTCTCCAAACCCCTCTATTTTGTTGCCTCTTCTCTGCACTTATTGTGGAGTATATTCTTTTTTGAGTGACGGAACATCTTACACCAGTATTCAAGATGCTGTGGCGTTCCATGTTTATATAAGGCACTATCTCTTTCTCGTTCTTATTCTCTATCCCTTTTTTAATGTTTCTAACTCCTGTTTTGCTTTTTTTTTGACACCTCTTCCACACTGCTGGACATCTTCAGTGGACTATCCCCATGACTCCAGATCTTCTTGTTAGTTGTAGTATTTAATCCATTCCTCTTCTTATGTTTGTTGGAGGTTATTTTTTCACATGTGCATTACCTTTACTTTAGCCCATTAATTTCATTTGCATTTTGTTGGCCTAATTCACTTCGTTTTGTGGATCTTTTGAGTCTTCACCGTTTGCTTTGGTCTTAACTATCTTGAGCAGTTCAGAATCATCTGCAAACTTTGCCACCTCACTTTTTACACCTTTCTCCAAATCATTTATGACTAAGTTGAATAGGACTGGTCCTAGGACTGACCCCTGGCGAACACCACTAGTTAGCCCTCTCCATACTGAGAATTTACTATTAATTCCTACCCTTTGTTCTCTGTCTTTTAACCAGTTTTCAGTCCATGAAAGGACCTTCCCTTTTATCCCATGACAACTTATTTTACGTAAGAGTCTGTGGTGAGGGACCTTGTCAAAGACTATGTCCACTGGATCCCCCTTGTCCACATGTTTGTTGACCCCTTCCAAGAACTCTAATAGATTAGTAAAACACTATTTCCCTTTAGAGAAACCACGTAACATGTAACATATGATGACAATATAAGTTTTACACAACACATTTCTTCTTTTGCTCCTCTTTAATTGTGCTCAAGAAAATGACTCGTTAGAGCAGTGGTCTCCAACCTTTTTCCGCACAAGATTACTTTCTGAATTTAAGTGCAACTCAGGATCTACCCCACTCCATCCCTGAGGCCCTGCCCCCTTCCCTCCCACCACCCTCACTCACTTTCACCAGGCTGGGGCAGGGTGTTGGGATTCAGGAGGGGGTCTAGGCTCTGGGCTAGGGCCAAGGGGTTTGCAGTGTGGGAGGGGGCTCCAGGCTGAGCCTGGGATGCAGAAGGGGGTGAGGGATGCAAGGTCTGGGAGGGAGTTTGCATGCAGGGTGGCTCAGGGCTGGGGCAGGGTGTTGGGATGCAGGAGGGGATTTGGGGTGCTGGATCTAGGAGGAGGATTGGGGTTGGGGTGCAGGTTCCCGCTGTGTGGCACTTACTTCAGGTGGCTCCCTGTTGGAGGTGCAGCGGGGCTAAGGCAGGCTCCCTGCATACTCCCACCCCACGCTGTTCCCAGAAGCGGCCAACACACCCCTGCAGCCCATTGAGGGGGCCCATGTGGCTCTGCGCACTGCTCCTCCCTGCAAGCACTGCCCCCACAGATCCCACTGGCTGGGAACAGGGAACTGTGGCCAATGGGAACTGCAGGGATGGTGCTTGCAGGCAGGAGCAGTGCACAGAGACTCCTACTCCCCACCACCCCCCAGGGGCATGCTGGCCACTTCCAGGAGTGGCAAGGGGCTAGGGCTGGCACGGAGCCTGCCTTGGTCCCACTGCCCTGCCTGACTTTTAGCAACTGGGGATCGCGATCAGCTGGCAGAGGCTCCAGGTTTGACCAGCTGATCACGATCTACAGGTTGGTGACCACTGGATTAGAGCAAATTATAAAGGTATACATTTTTCATTTACAAAGTGCACTGTGCAAGAATTCCAAGGCACTATACTCTTCAGGAGGAATTACAAATCTTATCCAAAACAATATTAAAAATGAAAGAATGAAAGGTTTGTTTTTATATAATACTGACATAATAATACAGATAATATAAATTTTAGAACACAGTAGGTAAAAGAGTTCACATATGAACAATGCAATCCTTTATAATTAAGGATCAACATTTTAAAAATCAAGGCACAGACAAATCTGAAGTCAATAAGGCGGCCTCCCTCTGTAAGGTGGTCAAAAAATAAGCTTCAGTTACTTAAGCAAAGAGTATTCACCCACAAAAGCTCACGCTCCAAAATGTCTGTTAGTCTATAAGATGCCACAGGATTCTCTGCTGCTTTTACAGACCTAGACTAACACGGCTACCCCTCTGATACTTAAGCAAAGATGTGACTTGTTTGCGCTGTCTGTGAAAAAGTTTTTTATTTATCTGTCCAAATAAAATGGTTTCCTCATTTAAACAAATAGAATGAGCAAAACAAACTAACACAGTGCTGCGATGCTGCGAAATGGTGCTGCATTCTGCACACTTCAATCACTTCTTGAGCTCTTTACATTCTTATATTCCTGCCTTCTGAAATTCTGCTCACGAATGACTTCTATCAGATTTCTAACACAAAGAAGTGAATTCTGCCAATCCAACATAATAAATGGATGCTAAAGCTTCTGCTGCTAAACTTTGCTGAACAGAGAAGAAACCAAAGAGCTGGCTGATGTGAAAACATTGCTAGAAGCAAACCCCAAAACCAGTGCAGAAGTATCAGTAGTTCTTAAAAAGCCTCAAGATTCCATTGAGCGTATCTTTTAGGTTCAAAATACACAAGAGGGGAGAGCACTTCGGACCAGTAAATCAGAAAAATCTGTCTCTCGTAAAAAGTAACTAATGATCTAATTCAGATGACTGATGAAGAAAGACCTTGAACAACAGAATCATAAAGATTTATCTACCAACCTGATAATGTAATTCAGAGTAACTGTTACTGAATAGAATTTAAAAAAAAAAAAAAAAAAATACAACTTACCTTAATTGTTTTGCATAGTTTTGTTCAATCTCTATCCTTTCTTTTACAAACTTTGCATATCTCTCCAAGAAGTCAATGCCCCACTGTGTATGCTTGTCTAAGTTATCAAATTGATCCTTCAAAACAAAACAAAGAAATTCAATTAGCTACACAAGGTAAAAAAAAAAAAAAAAAAAAAAAAAAATCACAAAATTCTATCAATTTCATTTAGTTATGAAGTTGTAGTCTTTGATATTTAGATATAACTCACTACAATGGGGATAATAAAGCCAGTCCTATGCATATTACAACCCTCATATGCCAGAATATAAGTATGCTAAAATTACATACTTTTGGCTCTTCATGTAAAAGCATTTGTACTGATATTTAAAAATTACTCACAGTTGATTTTTTTTCATAAAAAGTAATAGCCATTAATATTTGCATTACTTTAAAAATAAACAATCCTTTTCAATCAAGGAAGGTTTCCAACACAACACATTCCGTATTTCAAATACGGATAGCCAAAACATCAGCAAATGCTCACTCCATGATAGGTGCTGGTGACAGTCTCCAGACAGAGCAAAGTTAGTCCTAAAAATGAACAGGGCTATGACAAACTGGCAACAGAAGACAGAAACTGGATTTTAAAAAAGTAGATTTCTTTAGAAATTATCAAAAACCCCTGTCATATTGCTACCTTCAAAGCTGAATTTTCACTATTACAAGTGGCAAATAAACAGGTTGAGCAAACATTCATTGAGGGTGAAGAAGGAATCCAAAAACAAAAAGGGAAACACGAATGAAATATCTAACAAAAAATGAAGATGCAGTTCAGTAAACCACACTGCACACATTCATAGACTCATAGGTCAGAAGGGACCAATATGATCATCTAGTCTGACCTCCTGCACAAAGCAGGCCACAGAACCCCACTCATCCATTTCTATAACAACCCCTAACCTATGTCCGAGTTATTGATGTCTTCAAACTGGGTGTGAAGACCTCAAGCTGCAGAGATTCCACCAGCAAGCGACCCATGCCCCACGCTGCAGAGGAAGGCAAAAAACCTCCAGGGCCTCTGCCAATCTGCCCTTGAGGAAAATTCCTTCCC